>NC_085050.1:15877217-16477217 GCF_963662255.1 Cinclus cinclus | reverse complement strand
TTTATTCTTTGCCTTTGAGGAAAGGTGTATTCTGTCTCCTCCAGGAATATCAAAAAGCACAATCCTTTCAGAGACAGAAATGAGGCTGGCCTTGCTGACCATCCTACCCCTGCCATCCCTTTTGCTCTCCCAGATCAATACCACTTCATTTCTCTATTTCCTGTCCCTCACTTGTCCTACTCCAGTCTCAGCACATCACCATTACATTGATGGACAGGTAAGTTAAGTGCTCCC
The DNA here is from genome assembly GCF_963662255.1 of Cinclus cinclus. Lineage (NCBI taxonomy): Eukaryota > Metazoa > Chordata > Aves > Passeriformes > Cinclidae > Cinclus > Cinclus cinclus. The sequence continues at coordinate 16,476,983 of NC_085050.1, read as the reverse complement.
TGGATGTCTTTTAGCATTTTCTGTGCATTTTCACATCTAATATTCAAATATTATGTGGAAAGATTGTTAAAAAAAAAAAACAAACCAAAACAAAAGAGAATAATCAGGAAAATAAAAGGGAAACTAGAGCCATTTTCTGTGTTTTGTATGTTTTCTGAGTAAAATGAAAGCATTACTTCACTTTTGATTTCAACATCACGTGACCAAAGACTGAACTCAGGTACCAGAAGACACAAAATTAAGGTGTTTACCACTAACTTTTAACTGATAGCTCTGCCCTTTTTCATGGTGGCAAAACCTTCCCTCATTGAGCTGTTGGGAATATCTTGGTTTCTATACCAGTCTCAGTCCCATAACCTCTAAAAATCAACACATAAATCAAAATTGCATAACATCATATTTTTCTTTTGCTTAGAAGGAAACCTTTCCTTCCATAACCTTAGAAATATGAACTTGTGTAAAACAAAATTGGTTTCCTCCTTGTGAATTTCTTTTTACTATGAATAGAGATTTGTAAATCATTGATATGGCTTTTCTAAAGAGATCTCTCATTGCCTTTAGCTTCCTAGAATAAACAGCCATGGCTATTTGAAACTTGTTATTATTACTTTAGAATGTTAAATTTCATATCTGAAAACAGAGAATGTTTATGCTGAAAAAACTGCCTCCACACTAAGCAGCTTTCTGCAGTGTTGCTTCTCTTACGCCTTCTGCTTTGAAAATTTTTATTCTGAAAAGACTTGTCAGCACTAAACTTAAAAAAAGGAAAATTTATTCACTAGTTTCCTTAAAAGAATCCCGGGAATTTTTCCTTTGAGTCAACAAAATAATTCTTTTTACCTGTATACACAAAAGTGAACTCAAAAAGACTGGTGAAAAATAAGTCCAAAACGCTGCAAGGATAAAAAATTAAACACTTAATTTCAGCATATTTTGATGGACTATAGCTCAGGGACAGAAAAAACAGGAGATGTATAAATATGTGCGTCCTGTTAAGAAAAAAAGAGGCAGACTTAATAATATCATTATGATGATGTCTTATGACGGCAAAGCCCAGAAAACTCGATAAAGGTTTGCATCTTTTCACAGATAAGTACAAACTCCTCCGAGCAAACAGCATTAACTATTGTTACTAATTAAGTCTGGACAAGCTAGATCTCTTCCCCTGGAAGGTTTGCACCAAACATTTAATACCTGCAGACGTCAGCCTGGGTGAGGGGCTTAGGTAACCCGCGATGAGTTCGCCCAAGTGCAGCTCTCAGAGCTGGCTGGAGCTTTGTGTTCACTTTGCACCTGCGCAGGGCCCCCGGCCTCCAGAGGCTGAGTGGGATCAAGAGCTCCTGCGACCGGGGTCAGTCAGCTGTATCAAAATCACAGCAGACTCCCTCCTAACAAAGTCTCTTTTTTGTTGTTAATTAAGACAGTACCAAAAAAATAAAGTTACTTATTCAGTCATGAGGGCTGAATGCTCCCAGTAGGTAGTCTTTTCACAATTCAATTTCCCTAATGGGACTCGAAGAGGAAATGAAACAAGAAATTGTGCTCCTGATGATCTAAGCAGAAGCTGCAATTCCATGGGGAGTCGTGCTAGGTCAATTAGTTCATCAGGCTAACAGAGTGCCAATCCAGAAACCGGTGTCCCACCAACAAAGGTTTGAAAAAGTGAAGTTCAAGGCCCAGTTGTAAGGCAGTATCCAGTAGATATTATTGTTAGGCTTGGCAAAAGCACATATATAGAGTATAAAACCAGGGCAGCAGTACTCAATAGCCAGGGGGATACGCCTGTTCTGCCAGATTCATTCTTTTGAATGCAGCAGACGCAGCCCACCTTTGCAAGATCTCTAATGAACACTCCTGAACAAAAGAAGTTCATCTCAACAAAATGTTTCCTTCTTAAATTAGTTATTGAAGAGGTAAGTACCTTTAAGTAAGCCTTTCTATGAAAAGTCAAAGTGCAGCGCTGCACCTGTTGTTTTTTTTCTTTTAAAGTGTTTTGATATTCTGTAAACCAAGTACTATTTAATGTTCTGTTCTTATTGCACAGTATTGTTTTACAAATCTGTTGCATAAATAATTAACGGGACGTTTTTCTTACTATACCATCCAATAACATTGCAATGCAACTGACAGCATTTAAATATTTTTAAAGCCCCACTTCAAGCAAACATATCAACCTGTGCCAAGTTTTTACCCTTTATATTTTGAATAAGAACTTGATACTTCAATGGTAATTTTATAAATTGCAAGCACTGTTTCTGTTTCTAAAAGAATATGCTTCAAGACTGTGCAAACTCTCAACTTTCACCTATAGTCCTGTGAATGTCCCCAAAATATCCAAGCACCCATTTTGTTGCTGTAACCTATCGGATCTGAATTGCAGAACTCATTTTTACCAACCTTGGAGCAGGACTCTGGGGTTAACAATTCTTCTCAGTTTGGGAACAGAAAGGACTGTAAATTCCAGGCAGCTGTACTACTTCCATCTGCATATACTGCTGCAATATAGTTGTCTTACTTGAATAGGTCAAACATGAGGCAGCTGAATCTGAAAATTGTCATCAATCCTGTTATGTTTATAAATAATTATTGCATTTTCTGCTGCAAAGCCACTCTATATTATCCAAGTTTTCACAAAAAAATATAAATAAAAAAATATTTTTTTTACTAGTCACAGCTGTAAACAAAGCAGTATAAAGAAAAGCAGGTTATTTGGTTCTAGTTTACTTTACTGCTATCAGCTACTGCAATATTAGACCTTGATGCTTTATTTACAGAACTCCCCACTGACAAAAAAATAGCACTGCATAATGAGCAGACAAATGCATTTCAAGAGCACATCTTGAAAGCTGTTTTTGTCAAATGCCTTCTGGCTGCAGTATTTGAATGTACTCTATGATGACAGTCAGTAGGGGCAACAAGAAAGATGTGCTTTGTTTGGCTCCTAATGGATTCAATCCTGAAAAGCATTAAAAAGAAAGAGCGTGGAGAAAATTTAAGCTTTACCTTTTTATGAAACTCTGATCATGCACCCTCTTTGGCGCTGGCCATGCGGGTTGAAATAGGACAGAACAATAATACAGTCTATTTATGAGAGAATACATTCTCATTTCTGTGGAAAAAAATACTAAAGTTGCAATATATATCCACAGAAAACTCTCCTTAGGTTGTTACATTTAATTTTATTTTCTTAAGAATTGGTTAATTTCATTTTAATTAAAAATAATGCATTGAAACATTTAGGTCAAGATTCTTAATATTGTCTATCTAGAAATAACACTTCAATTGTTTGTAAGTCCTGTAGATGTTGTAAAATTTCTTAATTAGTTTTTTTATAATTTAAAAGAACTGCTTTTACTTACAGCATCTTGAAATAATTTGAGTGTTTCTACAGAGTAAATATAAGTGGTGGCTGAAAGAAATTCACAGTCAATGATCCATTGTAAAGTCAGCCCAAGTACAGTATTAATGGAAATGCTGTTGCCAATAAGATGATAATACAGAATATATCAAAGAAGTACCTTTGAACAGGATTGCCTCATTTTACACTGGAAATCTGCATTTTGATGCAAACACAGACTATTGCTAACTCTGATCAATTATCCAGCTTTCTGACATAAAAATGAAACTAGAAAATAAGGTAACATTACAGGAGCAATTGCTACTGATCATGTTCTATGAAAACCTGATCTCTGTTAAGACTTCTGTTTTGAACAACTCTTACCTTTTCAAGAGGTATTCAAGAGATGCTGACTCCAAGCCCTTTTAAAATCTCTCAGGAAGACTGGTGTGACAGTGCACAAAAGATGGTAAGTGCAAAATAAACGTGAGCTAAGCTACAAGTTTAGTTACATCCTAAACTTACAGGATGTCACAATTTCTTTCACATTTCTAGGTGCCATGCTCAGCTGTCAGCTCTAAGAGTCTGTGTCAGGAGGGACTGAGAATACAGGCATGGAGTACCTCACGTGAATAAATAGAGTATGTAAATATAATACAAGCATCATAATCACAACCATAAAGTCTCCCAGATGCCAGCAAAGAAGCAGAAATAATGTCACAGAAACTTGTGTGAAAAATCTTGCTAGTAGCAGGTTATACCATTAGTTTATATCGGGTGTTGGCTTTGTAAATATTGATACCAAATTCATTGTCATTGACCACAGTAGAAAGGATGGAAAGTGGAGTAGTAACCTTAGGTCAATTATATCCATCCTGACAGAAACAGATCTTCTCTTCAAGTAAAAAAATATCAGTATATAACACCACAGGTTCTCTACTGATTCTCTAGCATTTTCTTAGAAGGAAGAGGAGAGATTCCAAAAATTATAAAAAGGCTGCTGTCCTCACTGTAAGAAAGATCAAGTGACCTTTTTCAACTGATGATACTTCCATATGACAGCTACCAGGAGCACTAATTAATGCCCTATGGTCTTCTCATCGGTGTGCCTATTAACAATTATTAGTTCATAGGACTTCTGTTGATTGCTTTATTTCTATCTACAATAGATTCTGCGCTCCAAAGCTTCATCTGAGAACCACTGTTTGAAACAGCCAACTGCCAACTGTTTGAAAACATCTCTCAGAAATGTCAGGCTACCATTCAATTGCATTTTAAATGACAACTAAACCATGCAAGTGGAAACTTGCTCTAAATAACAAGGTAATCATAAGATGTTGGGTACTTAATGAGAAAATGCTCTAGAGATCCTAGATTCTCTGCTGCTTAGTAATGACTACCATTTCACCTGATTATGGACTCTAAACTCAGTCTAGCAGACACAGAAATTCTATAAAAAGAATACAAGCACGAAGAATGCTCTCATCAATGGATTTCTCAATAAAAAAGTTCTTGTTAAAACATGATGGACTCATCAGATCAGTTGACAAAGGCAACATCATTAATAGAGGTGACTTCTGTAACCTCTGTAATGCAGGCAATGATATTATTTGACCTGGAGCATAAAAGAAACTGCTGAAAACACATTATTTCCAGTTTCACTATTTTTAAATACTGTGTTGGAGAAGTGGAAAGGAGAAAACGAAATAAGAAAGCAGGCTCTTTAATGACAGATGCTCATGTTGCATAGTCAGCAGACATTCTGAAGGTTAATTGAGCATTGACATTGCAAAAAATTTAAACGTCCTATACTTAGAATATGGAGATAAATAACCTACAGGAAGCAAGGTACAACAGTAAACAATAAAATAAAAAAAATGGAAAACCTCCTGGGGAAAAAACAGCATTTCATTATGTCTTTACATGAATAAAAAAAACAAACAACTTTTAAAATAAAATTTTCTTTTTAACATTCCTTTTGAAAGCATGCTGAGAACCACTTAGGTCCTTGAGAACAACATTCTAGCCTGTTCTTAAACTTTATGCTCCTTACCTAAAACATTCAGTAAAATTGAATTATGCCAAAATGTATTTATAAATTTTGGAGAAATGAGACAAGTGGGATTTCACTTGGTGCTCTCAGCTCTTCTCTGTTTTCCTGTCTACCTACATGTCCACACCACACAGTGTTCTCACTGTTCACACAAGTCATTTCAAATGTCAGGAATATTGTGATGGTTCTTGGATGAGTCAATAAATTATACTGATTTATTTTAAGAAAAGACCAAAATACTGATGTAAATGACAGATTGGAATATAGAGATGATTTCACAATATAATATAAAAAAATAAATGCTTTTGTTATATGATTATCATGCTACTTATATTTGCTAATATTTGCTACTTATATTTATAAACTTCAACAAAGGGCCGGAATTAAAAAAATGATTTAAATTTATATTGAGATTTTAAGTTTTGAGCCTGAAGTACCTCCACAAAATTAGGTGTGCTGTAGTAGAAGTGAAAAGAAGCAAAACCCAATGTCAACCCCCAATATAATTACACTTTCTGCAACTACCAATGAAGCAGAGTATTAACATTTTTTTATTTCAACGTGAATAATGTGAGCCAGTGGATATGCCACAGGAAAAAAAAATTGTAGGTCTTCCTCACATCCACCTCAGACTGGATTTATTCACTCTGCTGCAGTCAGTGATAGAAACAATGTTATTCTGTGCCATGCAATCTTCAGACAGCTTTATGGAATGTACCGTACCTTATTCCCCATTTCATACAGAATTGCTAAAACCTCCCTTTTCCTTGGATTTCATATACACACTTGCATTTCATTTCCCTCAGAATATAATCAGAATTCTATAAAAAGAATGGAGAAGATTACTATATTTCAGAAGCACCCACACTCTTTTCAGGAAAGGAACCAGTGCATTTATCCACAACTTTTTGCAAGCTATTTTTAAAGATGCTGAAGTAAAAGGAAAGAAATATAATACTAAGTATTTTACTTTGATTTTACTTTAAAAGAGTTAGAGCAAAATGCTAAGTACTAAGTAGTATTCTAACAAAGAATTGTCAAAATACCTTCAGAACTCAGAAATGTTTGTGGGTTAAGAATTGCTGAACAGAACACTACACCAGTTCTATTATCCTGTGCATAAGTATCCCCTGCAGTGCCATAGGAACTTTTTGATGTATTTTTCAAAAGGTTTTCAACTCAACCAACCAGGTGGTTTTAGAAACTCAAATTCTTGTGCTGAAGCCCTGTGCAAGCAGTTACCAAAGAATGTGTGGCATGCATCCTAATATTCTTGCTGTGTGATCAGTCTGTTTTTTTATTTGTGTGCACACGTATGTTCATTCCTATATTCATGGTCCAAATCTTGTGATATAGAAAATGAAATGATATAGTGTTTTACTACAGCTACATACATTGCAGTGTCTCACCAACAGAAGCTTTTTAAGCAACCATTAACTGACTTCATTAGAATGGTTTGAAAAGCAGTCTTTTAATTTCTAATGGTTTAATAATAATGGTTTTGTTTTGTTTTTTTTTTTTCCAAAAGAGATGTAAAGTTCAGTTTAATGCTAAAAAAGATTAATTCTCTCAGGTTTCTACTTCCACACCATGGGAGATTTGACTAGGTTAAATATTGCCATGGTTGAAGCCCAGCTGGAAGTTAAGCACCATGCAGCTGCTCACTCAACCCTCCCTTTCTCCCTGGCCCAGTAGAATGGCAAGGACAATAAAATTAAAACTTATATGTTGAGATAAGAACAGTTCAATAATTGAAAATAAAGTAAGATAATATAATAATGGCAAGTTATTACATTAATGATAGTAAAAAGGGAAAAACAACTGAAGCACAATGCAATTGCTCACTGCCCACTGACCAATGCCAGACCCCCTTTCCCAAACCCAGATCAACACCTCTCCAAGGCAACTCCCATCAGTTTATATATATATAAAGAATATATATATATATATAAAAAGAATATCCTTGCTTAAATTATTAAAAGGAAAACATCAAGTAGTCTAGTATTCTGTTCTTGGTCTCTTGTAGTTTCCTGAGCTTCCAATAAATGTATATACAGTTATTAAAAATGAGAGCTGTGAAATATTAAAGGAAACCTTGTTCTTTCTGCTTTATTATGGGATACTTATCATGTGACAGAAAATTATTATTAAAAGCAACATTTAATTGGTTCTAGTATCTAGTCACAGCCAACAATCAACTTTCATATAAAAAATCTAATGCCTTGACTTCACATGAATGGGGATGAAGGAGAGCTCCATCAAGGAGCCACATCAAGGGGAGTGCATGTTGTGATAAGCTTCTTGCTGCTCAGTCTGCAGATACTGTATAAATTCTGTACTACTGCTACCTGTGGTATTGAATACAGCACCTCTACAAGTAGCAGCAACTAGAACAGGCAGATTCCTGGAAAGTCTTTTTCCAAAAAAGGTAAATTCAGCTCCTTGAATTGCCTGGGAAATGGCTCTCAGTGAAGCTACACTATAATACCTGTGTGTTTGCTCTTAAATTTTGACTGCTGACAACTAAGACTAAGGATCTGGGATCAAAATTTACTACTACACTCATGTATTCCTCTGTACCAACTCTGCCTTTGCACTCCCATCGGTTAATATAAAAATCCTACATTTGACTTTATTCAAGTCATTTTGTTTAGCGATCAGCCCATCTAAAGTTGAACAATTAGAAAGTGCTTCTTCAATTCCAAAGCTGCATATATTTGAGGTGCTAGAGGCTAGCACTTAACAGCTCTAAAAGCTGACAGAAGAGTACTCAGTACCCAAACCTCTATGAATAAGACACCTTCCCCCCTCTCCCCTTTCATGCTCTTTGTAGAACAAGTATAAAGTTTCTACTGATAAACATAATTTTTAGAGGCTAGCCCTCTGCATTTTAATACGTGTAAAATTTTATCAAGTGTATTACATTCAGGTATATCTGCTAAAGTGTGCAGAATTAATGTATCATTTTTGGCAATGTGAAAACTTGTAAAGATTAAATTGTATACAACATTTCATAACAAGCTTGAATTATTACTATCAAGTAGTCTCAGTTGAGACAGACAAAAACAACACACTAGAGAATAAAATCTTCACCTACAAGTGCAAATAACACTGCTTGATCCCATTCACCTGCCAACCATGTGGGCTTTCTGGGGCAATTGTCTTTATGAGTTCTACCTCTTGCCAAGGGCCACTATTTGTCTCTGAGTAAATTTTTTCCACCACTGTAAGATACGTTGTCCTTTCACACTAATGACAAAATCTGCACGCATCTGGCTGAAAGCTAGTGCAGCTATATGTGGCTGACTCATGGAAATCCCTTCTAGCACATAGAGAATCCACTCTCCACTATAAACATGTCTTTCTGCCTAAAGTCAGCTCTTAAGAGCTGCAAAAGGTAGTTTAATGCCTCTACTTAGTCCAAGAGTAATAATTTCTCAGTAGAGAATAATTTCAGGTCTATGAGAATGTGCTCCAGAACTGAGACGAGTAATTAGGACCAAAAAGCAACCATTGTTAAGCCTCCTCCCAGTGCTCTTATCTGTGTGTCATCATTGCTGCTTACAATGCAGCATGGAAAAGGAATACGGGAAAATGTAATACAAACCATGACTGATGCAATTCTTAAGAAAGAAAAATCTAATTATGGCTAGCAGAAAGTACTCGGCAGGCTTATAAGGAAGTATAGGCAGAAATAAAAAATTGAAAATTGTGTCCGGACAAATATGTATTTTAAAGGATAAAAGCATATTAGCCTAGCAAAAAAAGCTCAAGTAGGATTTAGTTAGAAATTTCAGTGGTGAAATTCAATTCAGAGTGGGACAGAAGCAGACCACAGTCAGTCCACCTTACAGTTTCCCTCAGCTTAGCACCGATCCTGATGAGTGCTTACACAAAGAATCAGCAGCCAGTTGAAGAAGGTGATTGTCCTGGTCTGCACTCTGCTCACCCTGAGTGCTGCATGAAGTTGGCTGCCACAATAAAAGGATATAAAGCTATTAAAGAGCATCCAAAGGCAGCCATGAGGACAGTGAAGGCTCTGGAGGGGAAGTTGTGTGAGGAATGGCTTAGCTCACTTGGTCTGTGCAGCATGGAGAAGACTTGAGGGGAAACCTCATTGCAGTTACAACTTCCTCATGAGGGGAAGAGAAGGGGCAGGCACTGATCTCCAGTGGCTCGTGACAGAAATGGCCTGAAACTGAGTCAGGGGAGGTTTAAGTTGAATATTGGGAAATGGTTCTTCATCCACTGGAACAGGCTCCCCACGGAAGTGGTCACAGCACCAAACCTGACAGAGCTCAAAAAGCATTTGGACAACACTCTCAGGCATGCTGTGCAATTCTTGGAGTTCCCCATGTAAAGCCAGGATTTTGACTCTGATGGACAAAAAGTCTTTATTGTGTGGGCAGTGAGGCACTGAAATTTTTTGCCCAGGGAAGCTGTGGATGACCCATCCCTGGAACTCTTCGGTGCCAGGCTGGATGGAGGTCAGAGCAACCAGGTCCAGTGAAAGGTGTCCCTGTCCATGGCAGGTGGTTTGATCTAATGATCTTTAAAGTCTTTTCCAACCCAGGCCATTCTATGATCCCTACAGGTCCATTCCAACTCAGGATATTCTATGATTTTAGGAATTATTTAGTTCAAATATTACAGCATATTGTGTAACACGTGCTCTGAAAACAACCCAGAAATTTTAAATAAATAACACTAAAGGCAGAACTATGTACATACTTGAAAGACACTGTAAACAGAGAGGTGAAATTTATGTCTCCTGCTTTCCCAAGTACTTATTAACATGCAGCACTAATCAACATACAATTCCGAACCATTTAGATGTGGTTCAGGATCATCTCCTTATTATTCCTTACCTTGATCTTTAGGTATTCTAAAGAATGAACCATGTACACATTAAGAATTCGCAGTATAAAAAACAAGCTGTTGAAAAACAATCTTTCAATATTTATGTTTCACTATTTGTGGCATCACAAAAGACTGTAAAAATGCACATATATCTACAGTAAAAACAGGTGTACGCAAAATAATACTGAAATATATTAACCCTTTTCCAGAGAGCACAAAAAGTCCTAAGATATATTTCAATTTATATAGCAGAATATTAAAAAAATAATAAAAGTAAAAGTCATGCTTATTTGAGTTGCCTTCAGCAGATGGATTTCACAGGTATGCAATTTTTTCATCTATCAGTGTTGAAGCTTTATTCTTGCCTAGGTGATTTGAAATAGATAGATATGTGATCTGTATATATAGCTATGCATACAGATATCCACAATCAACAGCAGTTCAGTTTTCACACCACTAGCAAAAAACTGAAGAAACAGGCACGAGGATGCACAAATACATCTGCATGTCTACAGACTACTAATAAAGACAGACAGTATTACTTATGCTGGGGTCTAATTGTTGGTAGCTTTTATTTAATTACAAACAGAGAGCAGAATTTCATGCCATGCTTAATCCACCTCATGATGGGCTATTCCCTACAGTGTCTATCCACATATGTACAGCCACCTTCCCTGCATCAGGTGTAACAAATAGGCAGCCCCATCAGACTGGTGATCCATATAAAAACGAACCTTATTTTCTTTTGGATTGTCTGTGGGTCCAGCTCAGTGTGTGCCACCTTCTCCATATCAGGAATACGGCCACAGACTCAAGCCGTATTGCTCAAGCAAGCAGAACAGCACCATTTTGAAGAAAAATGCCTTTTTTCGGATATACCACTATGGGAAATTATATCCCTAGCAAGAAAGAACCAGACCAAATGTGGCCACAGAAATACATGGTAGTAAATCACATGAGCATGGGATCAACAGCAATGATGTGTTAATGCATCCTGTGCTCACAGTGTTATCCACTGAAATGCAATTCATAAAACCATGTGTTAGAGCAACGTCATCCCTGTGCTTCAGGACCACACAGACTTATAGCCTTTGCTTTCTGAAATCAAGTGTAAACCACATTTTCAGGTAATATTAGCTGGACCTAATTCTCCCATGAGTGCCTAACTTGATCCAGCTTTTACCCTGCTTATGCCTTACTGCCAGAACTTGTAAGAGATTTTGTTTTTTTAGCATGAGTACCTAAAATGTATGTTGTGAGCCGTTAATATCAATAGACTGGAACAAAATACCACATTATTTTCAGCCCCTGACTGTCTGGATTTAAGTCAGTATACTCATGAGAAAGGCTTTATGGAATAATCAATAAAGAAGTAAAAAAAGACAGCACAGCATCTTCTGTAAAGGAAAGAACAGAGGGCACAGAGCAATTTAAAAACCATGCCAGTAACAAAAAAAGGAAAAACTGAAGTGGAAAAGGAAGCTCAAAACATATCCTCTTAACAGAGCTCCCAGCAGAGCAGAAGACAAATCCATAAAATACAATTTTTGATATCCAACTGAGATGCAGTAGCAAGCTCTGTCTAAGCACTCAGTGCTCTGTATCAGATAGGTACCCAACAAGCACAGCTGTCCAAAATAATCCCCCATGTGAACAGCAACCAAGTATCCAGCGATCTGCAATATAATCAACTACTGGTCTGTTCTGCTGCAGGAATAACCAGCAATTCCTATGCTCAATCTATGCAGGTTACCCTCTAAGAGCAGACTTATTCCCCTCTTAACTAAGGACACAGAAACTCTTAAACTTTCTCTCTTGCACACCACATTATTTTAATCAGAGTTGTTCCCAGTTCCAACCTCTGCCTACTACCTAGGCACTAACTAAGTGAACACAAACCACAGTGCTGCCACGGTCCTCCTCTCAAAAATGGAAAGGTCAGAAAATAACTCCTGGAACATCCACACAAAACAGATCTGTGAAATGACACAGAAGCTTATAAAGCTACTCAGAAATACAGATGTGGGGTTATAATCATCAAAAACTTCTAAATATAGAGAGAACAACAATGAAGTGAAATAACAGACTTCAAAGATGTTAGATTTGCTAACACATACTGTAGTGACCTTAGTTTGTTTTGTACTTGCAGTGTGGAAAAAAGGAAGGTCATGATGAGATGTCAGAACCTAAGAGCACACAGGGATGGGAGTGCTGCATCAGAAGTCTCATCCTTACTCCAATTAAATTGTGACACACTAACATCGATTTTAATGGGCTCAGGGTGGGATCTCTGTTGGAATTTCTGTCACCATTGACCCAAATCAGAACTCAGCTGCTTTGCTCGAAGCAAAAAAAGCTGGTGTCCACTAATCCCTGAAGCCCTTCTCTTCACAGTAATGCACTTTTCAGGAACACTTTCTGTGTAAATACATGTTTTTTCCGACTGTACTCTTTTTCAGCAGTCTTTAAAATAAATTTTCTTCAGCATCTAATGATAATCTCCTTGGGAACTTTTAAAAATTTTTAAATCTTACATATTAACAATATTCTGCAAGATTTAAATATGCATAATAAATTATTAAAGGAAACCCAATTTTAAAAATAAAGACAAAATCAAGACATTGTGGTCTATGTATACTTCAATATAATTTCTCCAGCGTTAAGCTTTGAATGCATGCAACACCTACACAAGATGGGTGAGTTAGAAAAAAAACCCTCAGTACTTACTTTTCTGGTTTTGGCCTTATGTCTAAACAATTATTACACATTTTTGTCTAAAGATCTAAACTCCTGAGGAGGTACAATGAAAATATCCAGCACTCAAATGTAATCATCACTCAAGTACGGGTTTAACAAACTGTATATTTCAATGATTTGAGGTCCCAGCACAATGAATAAACAAAATGAAATTATTAACGGAGTTTTTCACAGTTATTTGTTAATTAATCATTGTATTCAGAGATGAAAACTAGTGCCACAGGACATTACCAGAATACTATATCTGATGCATATGCATAGTTTTTTTTCACAGATTCCTTGTGGCAGTGCTACCTTTTCAAATCCTGCTCATGTTTCATATCACTGCACATCAATGCACAACTACAATTGTGCTATTCTTTGTACATACTAAGGGACATAGATAAAGTCTATACAGTAATCTTCTGGTATTTTTTAATATTACAAATTGTAGAAGGAAAAACCCCCACTGTGATCATTGAACCACATCGTGATCCTTCCTAGGAAATCTCTATGGAGATAAAGATAACACAGACTGACCTTTAGAAATCAGATGAGGGACACAGCTATCATAACAATGGTAGCTGAGTTCAAATGCTCAGTCTACAGAGAACAGGAATATACCACACTCTACAAAACTTATTTTCTTTATTTATGTAATCCAAGTGGAAATGTTTTTTTCGAGCCTCCACTTGAAAGCTAGAGGTAAAAAACAAAGATAAATATGCCCAATGACTTCACTAGAGGTAACATTTTTTGACTTTTTGGAAATCTGAATAAAAAGATACTCCCAAGACCTCCATTCAAATTAGGAGACTGGTGTTGTACTAACGTACAAAAGGTTTCATCAATGTCAACAGCAACTTAGGTGCAATTTGTACTTATTTGCACCATTATGCTTGAGACCAACAACAGGCAGCAGAAGCATGGGATTCTGCCTTCTATGCACTTTCAGAGACCAGATGACTTGACAGCGTGCATACAAGCTCTGCCTGACTGCTTTTTAAAGCAAAAAGTGTAATGGAAATAGCAGACTGGTTTTTTGGTTTTCAAAGAGTAATTGCTCTCCCTACAAGATGATACCCTGAAAAATGGAACATCCACAGATAAAGGCATACATTTGGCAATCTGAGTCATTTTCATACAGATTGACCAGGGATGGGACATTAGGCAATCATATAAATGTGTCTGCAGTACATTCACAGCCAGCCAGAATGAGGATATTGGTAAACATAAATTCTTGCATCTATACTACTTGATTCTGAGTGGTGTTGAGCATGTGCATGCAATGAATGAAGCCATACAAGATGGGACATAAGAACTAAGATGCAAGTAGTGAAATAACTCACTTGGCATAAAATGCCAGAAAAAAAATCACTTCCTGTAGATATGCAAAAGTGTCTAATAATTACAATCTGCTTTTTGTTAATATGTATTACCATACATTAGAAATGCTTCATATTGTCTTAACTATGATTATAGTCACTGTTTCTGATTTAAATTTAAAAGCTACACAAAAGTCTTAACATTTTATCTTTATTAATACAGAGGTTTAGCTTATTGCAGTGGAAGATTTTTTATGCATGTCCATCAGCATATTTACAGGTGCCTAAATATAAGTAGCTCAATGGCATTTTTTCATAGTACCATCAAATTCTTCTGACAGCAGCAAGTATTCAGTGCCTAAAAACATTATAGCTATAAGATATCTGAAATTGGAGTTAGAAATAACAGTCATATTGAAATATTTCATTATTCTATTTAGAAGCATGCATTTGAATCAAGTTTCCAGTTTGCTACCTGAAATGCTATAGATAGACCATGAGTAAAATGCTACTGGTTGACACATGAATGACTGTACAAAAAGGAACTCTTTTTAGAGACCAAAATGAGATTGCTTTTTTGAACAAAAAAATATTTTCACAGAGAAGAGAAGTTGCTACAAGTTTTAAGAACCTGCATCAAGGAGAAATGTACCTGTTTAGACAGAATATGTGAATGCCTTCAGGAGAAAAGATAAAAAATCCACCTAAAATTTTATACCTGCAGGGTCTTTGGTTAAGCATTTCTATTTTCCTTCTGTCCTCTTTCCTGCAATAATGACATCATGAGTCTTGAAATTAGTCAAAATGATCTATGTAACAGAGAAATATTGTAGAAAAAATTGCTATGCTTCTTTTTTTCATTTATTTGTGTGATCTCCCTTGCATACCCATAAAGGAGTTTAGAGATGTCTTCCAATGCTCCACAGCATTTATGAATACATAAACAATGTATTTAAGATCTGAGTAGATGATCTGAGAAGAGCTAAAACAAAGCATAAATCAGGAAAAAACTTGTATCTCATGTTATTGTGATGCTGAAGAGGCCTCCTGGTTATCTGAGGAATTTTGCCTCAGATTATTAAATTTGAGGACGTTTTGTCAATAGAGTTTTAAAGGCTTGGTGAAAGGACTTATGTTTTAAACAATTTAACTGATATTTCTCTAAGAATACTGCAAATAATGAATTTTCACTGGTGACTGGGACTTTTTCCCCTCAGGTCAGGCAAGAAACTCAAGTCCTATAGAAGACTGACCTTCACCTCAAAGATTTTGCTGGAGTTATGTCAATTCATACAATCTGGGGTTTTTTTTCTCCCTATGTTGAAAGAGTTTCCAAATAATAAAAAAATTGCTTTTAGCCCCAGATTACAGTTTTGGGGTAGACCTTATCTCTTCTGCCAAACATTTCATCACATTGTTATAATGTTTTATAAGGCTGCCAGATCCACACCGAAATGAAGATCAGACAATCTTCAGACAATTAAGCATTCTTAGAAATACAATTAAATAGATTAACTTAAATTGACTTTGAGATAAATATAGGACAAAGAACCACAAATTAATAGCAGGAAAGTTTCAGGTATCACGCTCTTTCTATTCCTCCTGTTCACTCTTCATCAGAATGAAAGAAGTTAATAAGTAGTCTAAGTGCCTTTATTAAAAAAACACAAGTCTTCCATGTTCTTTCCATGATCCTGAAAGACAGCCTCACACACTATAAAGCCAGAGGGGACCACTCTTCTCATCTCACACTCATTTCCAACACAGTCCTCTGGATTTGTTTGCAAGCTGCCTAATGCTAAGGAAACATGCTGTTTACAATCCAAATTTTCAGTTAAAATCCATTTATCTTTTAAAAATTAGCTTGCTTACTATAACTTCCAAGTGTTTTATGGTGTATCCAACAGTCACAGGGCTCCTCAGAAAACTACTCAAAATCTTAGATGCAAGTAATCTGTATTTGGAAATTAAAAATACTTTTTTTAGCAGTTGTGTTTTACCACAATCCCCAGTTATCAATGAAATGGAAATCAGGTTGAAAATTATCACTGATTTTTTGATGCTAAATGAACAAGGTTAGGCCATTTGCTGTTCAGATCTTGTAGGCAGTACCAGCAATTGACCACTGTCTAATATTATATATACACCATTAAAAGCACCGATTCTTACACTTTTATGGTTATTTTCTTCTGAATTGTCATGACTAATAAGCATACAATGTCATTTTAGATTCAGAAGGCCACTTTCTGTTTTGTTGACTCTGTTCTGGTCCTCTATGACTCATGAGTGTTGAATTTTGCCAGGACAGAAAGCTCACTTAGAAAGATGCTGGGATGCAAGGAAAGTCGTCACCTCCCTTTGTTTTCTCCCCAAACCAGTTTTCAAAAACAGTAACAGCCAAATCCTCTTGCAAGGAGCAAGCTCCCATGAAAAGGCCTCCTGGCTCCATACAGTGTTAAGAGCAAAAGGGTGAAATGAATGTGTCTAGTCTCTGTAAGCTTATCTCCAGCCTCCACCTATTCACTGCTGAGCAGGTCGACAATGACTACACAAAGATATAAAAAAAAGCAAGTCATCGTTCCTAAACATTCCTCCCTTTCCAGAATTGCTGGTAAAGGGGTTTGTTAGATAACAGGTATGAACAACAACAACAACAACAACGTTTTGAAAATGTGACTAAGAAAAATCAACATATAATGGCCATGAAATGGAACAAAAACAACACTAGGGTTAGATGAAACTGAACTTTGTTGGCACAATGTCCAGAGCAGAGAACTAAGAGCTGATTAAGTACATTAATCACTTATGCAACCAAGTGGAACTTTAACTATGGAGCAATAAAAACACCTCATATAAAGGGCAAAGGCATTCAGGATATCCACTAATTCAAAAGACTGTTAATCTTCAAACCTGATAGTTAGAATGAACCTCCCCTCTTTAAACCCTGGGGGTTAGATATAGCTCATATGAACTGCTGAAATGAGAAAATGCAAGGCATGTATTAAATATCCCAGAGGCAGCAGTACTTAGTCCTCCAACAGCCATTCAGACAAGCTCTTTATACCTGAATGCTCCAGTGAACTCTTTGTGTTTGCTATACTAGATGGTATTTTAACCATGACATCAACAACTGTATATCATCCCTCTTTTACTCGTCTTAGGTGGACTCTAATTTCTGCACTCAATACAGATTCATCTGTAAACCTCTTCCTAAAACTGCTTTGATTCTCTTCAGGAAGTGAAACAAAGAAGTTGTAAGAGCATGTGCTTTTTATAAATTCCAAAGAAAAATGTTTTTTTTTTAAAAATCAAGTTTATACTAAAACTAAGAAAAACTGAAGACTTGCACTTTAGATGAGGGAAAAAAAACCAAAACAAAACAACAAAACTAACCACAAATATTTATAGAGGGAAATAGGACCACTGAGTTGAAGATAATATTTAGTTATGAAAACAAGGGAGCAGCAAAGGTAGCTCACTGAGCTGCTATGGAATATGTGCACTTCTACAGGGCAACTAATGTATGCTTTTATAGTCAGAGAGAAACAAAAATTTATGGGATGCAAATGATCAAAGCAATTTCAGATTTTACCAGCATCAGAGAAATTATACGTATTATTCATGTATACCTTTGACTCCTTTTTCTATCAATTGATTTAAAGGGAGTTTGGACGAATAGCTCTAATTCAGACGTCTTTGTTGCAGAGATCAGCTCTGATCCTTAGGCTTCATAGGAGCTTGTCTTTCCAGTCCAGCAATTAAATTCAGTTGCAATGTACAACAACACGCAGGAAATTTTTATTTGATTTGAATAGGACTTTGACATCAATGGATTTTAGTGAGATCACACTTCAGGACCAATATCTTTATCAGCTCCCAGCTCTGTTCAGGGCCGTTCACATACAGAAACAAAGAGAATAATATTCAAATATAGCAGAGGGTTAAAAACAAAAAAAAAAAACCTGAAGCACAGCCTTAATATCAGGTGTTACCTACCACTTATATGGGCTAAAGAGAAGTTTTGTATATACTTTTGAGGGTAAATGAAAGGATATTCATATAGAGGGCATTAAAGACCAGAGGTTCTTGTTTACAACCTGCAGATAGAGATATTCCCTAAATATTCAAATTCTCATTGCACTAATCCTACCGAATATTAATATGTTCAGAATATTTAAGCTCATAGATATTTATTGATATAATTTACAACTAGTAAGTAAATTTATGTCTTAATGCAACCAGTTTTCACAGCTGTTTTAGCAGCAGTCAAACCTTTGAGGGAGCCAAAAAAGTTTTAAAATGCCCTATAGAATTCTCTGAAGAGGTAGTTTCTATTTTATCCTTGAAAGATTTCAAGAGTAGAGGGAGGCAGTCCTATGTATTTTTTTGCTTAAACTCTGCTCCAACTCATATAAATATCAGTGATACTTCCCCCATTAATTTCACAGGAGATACAACATCCTCTGCAAAGCAAAACTTTCCGTACAAATAAATAGATATTGCCAAAAAAAAAAAAAGAAAAGATGAAGATGTGTTATTGTCTAAACTCATTATGACACAGGCACCTGGATCTCACCCTGTAACTTTGCCCCAAGTACTTCTGTAAAAACCCTTTCACAAAATAATGAGAGGAAAATTCTGGTGACAGTATTTCACTGAGAAATAAAGAATTTCTCTTCACTGGATATACATAGATGCACATCCCTATACATTAATGAAACAAGCAAAAAAAAAAAAAAAGAAAAAATAAATCACCCTTCAACAAAGTTTTCAGCAAAATAGGGTGTGATCATAAATATCAATGGAAACTGATCTTTCAGTTTTAACATTAGCTGAAGATGCCATTTTTCAAATGTAATTCACCATCCAAATAAGAATTAGTATGGAGTCCAAAGATTATCACTGGCTTTTGTGAAATGTTTCACTATGATCTGAAAATGCAAAAATATATGTGAAAGAAAACCAAATGGAGTAGTGATGGACAAAACAGAACAAAACAGCCAATTGCAACATCCTGTGCTGAGGCCAAATTCTTCCCTTCAACAATCCAGTAACCATTACTCATGGGCAGAAAAGGGAGCCATGAACAGAGATTTGTGAAGTACAAAACTGGCTGAAGCTGCTGCACTCAGCACATTCTATTAGCTGAGCTGCAGTTGCCGCAACATCCCATATCTTATCTGATGCAAACATTAATCAAAAGGGGGCTTATAAGAAAGATGGAAAGAAACTTTTCACCAAAGCCTGTAGTGACAGGACAAGAGATAATGGCTTTAAATGGAAAGAGGATAGATTTAGACTGGATATAAGTAAGAAATTTGATTTTAATGAGGGTTGTAAGACTGTGCAACAAGTTGTCCATTAATAGTTGTGGATACTCCACTCTACAAGTGATCAAGGTCAGGGTGGATGGGGCTTTGAGCAACTTGGTCTAGTGGAAAGAGTCCTTGCTCATAGCAGGGGCATTGGAACTAGATGGTCTTAAGAGGTCCCTTTCAGCCCAAACAATTCTATAATTCTACAGCACCACAGAACACACAGTCCTTCAAGAAATAATAACTGATGGGGAAAAAAAAAAAACACAAAAACAACCATACGGTAAATTTTGAATTTAAAAAGCATTATCTTAAACTGAATCTATCTTTATTTAAAAATAATATTTGAGTGTTCTTGATGGCTAAATTAGATTTTTAGTGAAATCACTGTGAAGTTTCACAGCATAGCACGGATGCACTTCAAAGCTCTTTTTTCCCATGTGATAAGATGATCAATCCATTTCTTTTTAACCACAGTAATAAAAACATCTTGAAATGTACATTGAAAGTAATGTTATTCCTAAATTTAGGAAAAATATAGAAATATTCTCTCTCAACTCATAATTTATCTTTTTTTCTACCTTTGATTCTTCCCCATCTCCCTCTCTCCATGTTTCTGAGAGAAATAACACTACCTGACTCCTTGAACTTCTTTCTTTCAGTTGAAAATGATGTCCAGAGTACAGAATTACCATGCAAAAAAAGTGTAGCAGAAGACATTAATGCAATTGACTTAATATTCTGCGCATAAACATTAAATGCACATGACACTTCCTCCATTCTTTTTCCTGAAGAGGAAGGTTTGTGTTTCAGACTACCAAAAATTCAGACTACCAACAATTTCAGACTACCAACAATTTTTATTTATATATCCCTAACTTTTCATGTTAGATGTGATCCTATATGAATTCTTACATAGGTCATTTACTGGAAGTATACCAAGTTCTTCCTATTCCTGTGTGATTTCATAGTAGACTGCATTTTCCATGGACACTTTGAGAGAAGAGAAAGCTATTTCCTCACTGTGTTGGGCAGGAGAAACCTACAACCCATCCTGCAAAGTGCCAAGGAAAGCTTTTCCCTGCACTGACTTGAAGCTCACATAGCCAGGAAACACAAATTGCCCCATGACATACCAGGAATCCTTTGAGTGTTAACTGTTCAGTGCAACAGCTTTCACAAATAGACAGCTTTTTTTTTACCCAACATCACCCAAAAATACAAGAGTTGAGGTTTAACCCCAGCTGGAAAGTAGAGTAGCACAGAGCTGCTCATTCACTCCCCGCAGTCCTCCCTCATGGGGAGAACCGGAAAGGAAAACACGGAGGCTGAGATAAGAACATCTTAATAACCAAAACAAAGCAAACTGTACTACCAATAATAATAGCAGTATTAGTAAATGTAATGGAAAGTAGAGAGAAGGAGGAATAAAACTGAAGCAAAATAACGGCTGCACACGACAATTGCCCAGCACCCACTGACTGGTGCCCAGCCTGTCCCCGAGCAGTGATTGGCACCCGTCCTGGTAACTCCCCCAGTGTTTATTCTGGCCATGACATTCGATGGAATACGCCTTTGGTAAGTTATGGACACTGAGAAGCTTCCCATTATAGCCTTGGCAATATAAAAGCAAAATAATCAGGCCAATAAAACAACGTAGTTTCACCTAATTTTTAAAGCACCGTGCATCTTTTGTATGCCACTGAACAAGTTTGGTCACGAAACATCACTGATTTCCACCATAAAACAGCCCTTTTTGTAGGGCTTTCTTTGCCACCTAGAAAGAATAGTGAGGTTTTTATTTCATTTATTTAATATTTATTAACTTACAACAGCTTTCCAAGTAACTCTGATAAGAATACTTGCATGCTGTGTAACTAGTTAAAAAAGGCCCAATGGAGAACAGATGGCCCCAGTTCTATTCATCACTCTAGGATGCAACTAAAACTCAAGAGAAAAATAAAAAAAATTAAGAAAAGCAGATTCAAATTCTTCCCCCAAGTTTACTTTCTTTGCTGGTGTAAAATCTAAAGCAATGATGATAAATATATGACCCGAATTCTTTCCTCATTTTTTTTTCTGCATAGACTGGTAGAATAAATATTCCTTTCATTGGAATGGAATATACCTATGGACTATGCTGTACATTATGCAAGTGTTTTACATTATATAAAAAATTACCACACATATTGGATTCTGTTTTATAGCCTTGTCGTTGTTTAGTCTGTACAGCTAATAGTTCTCGAACATTTCTCTCTCACTTAATAAAAAAACTTAATCTCAAAGATTTCCTTTTGCTTTTAAGCACGACATTTCAAAATTGTATATGACATCTGAGCAAGAGCTATCCACAAAGTTTCACTTCATTTTACTGTTCATAATAACTTTTTTCTAATTGTTTTATATTCATATGCATTTAAACACATTTTTCCCAACAAATGTGCAGTACTTGTAATACTCTCCATCAGAAAGCTTCCTCACTGTACCAAAGCTTACAATAAAAACAGAAGTATGACATTAAAAAACTCAAATAGGCCCCAGTAAATGGAGGCCAAATCCAAGAGCAAAATCTGCGCCTTGGTTTTTACTCACTGCTATTTGGAATCTATATTAATGCAGATTTTTTCCTCCTTACATCTTTTGTTTACTGAGAATTTTGTTTCCCACTGTTTCAGACAATGGAGGCTTAGAGAGCAGATACAGTTTAAAGGGGTGGTACACATTTAACTACCACATTTCAGCCCTAAAAGCACACACTGGCTTTTCTCTTCCTTTGGACAAAAAGACAAGGAGGCTAATTGAAAACTCTTATCTTGGCCTGTTTCTACTGCTCTATCTCAGTTAAGTACAAAACAGTTTAAGGCAGGAATCACTTCAGAAAATTCTAGTCTCTGAATACAGTTATACTTAATGACAATCCTTTGATCTGGCCTTCAACATCTATTACTCCACTTAAAAACAAACTTTTAATTTGGCACACAGTGAATCTTTAACTGCAGTTGTATTTTAAAACCAGAACATTAATGCAACTTCATTCGTAACTATGCAGTTATTACAGCCTTCTTTTAAACTCCTCTTCTCCCATAGTAACTCAGAATATATATGCTTTTGGGTGCAGTGACTCATTTTTCTTTCAAATTCATGAGTAGTCTATGATTTACAATATATTATTTCTGCAACATGAAATCCATATTTTTTCTCTTTTTTTGAGATAGTTTGATACTTTCATATGTCAGTTTTCCCCCATACTAATCTGATTCTAACCTGTGAGGATGGGAGATGAATCTATTTGGAATTCAAACCGGTAGTGTAGGTCAAGTCCACAAACAAATTCAATAGCAAGGAACAGAAGAGGTAAATTTTCCTTCCCTTGACAACATCAAGCATTTTCAAGGATATGTAGGTATGGGAAGAAAAAACATGCAGTTACTGCAATACCCTATTTTCAGTGAATATGATATTCCAGGTTTTCCATTCCAATGGGCAAAAAAAATAACCTGGATTTTTGAGCAAATGGAAGTGAAATCACTTAATAATAAATCAGACATTTACAAAAGTATATTGAATTTTTTTTGAGCAGATTTTTTGTACTACATAAGAAAATCAGTATATGTTTTATTCACACTATTGCTGTAGTTATTCTTGACTAATTTTACTTCATTGTTGTTCTGTGTGATACTTTGGCATGCTTAGGTAATCCTGTTGGAAAAAATGGAGTAAGACCATGAGAGACAGCAATGCAAAATGACATTTGGTAAAATGTTAAACTGCTACTGACGCTGATGCTTGTTCCAATTCTTGCTGAAGTTCAGGACTTACACCTGCTCATATCTACTTGTACCTCTCCAAACTAAGAGCTTTCTTACATACATACTCCTCCTGGACTCTGAGCTTGTCTGTGGATGTTATGAAGCTCATACCACATGAGAATTTCCCAAGTGTTGATACGGTGTCATTGAAGCTCCGTGCACATTGTTAAAGCTTTCCTTGATAGATGATTGGAAACAAAGTTAGATTGTATAAATATGTACAGTACTACTCAGAGGTTGTATTTGACAATAAAAGTAAATTCATCTAGGGATCATATGTCATTTAAGACCTAATGCCAGAGACCTAAAGAACCTTTATAACAGGAAATTCTTAAGGAAACTCAGGAATGCACATATATATAATCATGTGACATACTACACATTACCATGAAAATTCCAGAAGTTTTTAAAATGGAAGACCTAAGCTGTATGAGATCATAGCTGAAAACAATCACCAAATGCCAAGTTATTTTTAGGTTAATGACTAAATTGTGACTGAGAAAAGAGCACCT
This sequence comes from Cinclus cinclus, assembly GCF_963662255.1. NCBI lineage: Eukaryota > Metazoa > Chordata > Aves > Passeriformes > Cinclidae > Cinclus > Cinclus cinclus. The sequence goes on along the minus strand of NC_085050.1, from coordinate 16,453,036 downwards.
TAAAATAATGTTTTATCTCACAAACAGCACTTGATGCCACAAAGGGCAAAAAGAGAGATTTTTTTCTGCATTTTTACAGAGTGTGCTGCTTTTATTCTCATATGTTTATATGTATGCATACAAAGCAATGATGAGAAATAATATTCAGTGCTCAGCGTGTGAGTCTGGGCACTCGAAACTAGAGTTTCCTTTTGAGAAATCACAGTAAGTGACTCAACTCTCAATACAAAATGGTACTTCTCACAGCGCTCATGAGGTTTGCTATATTACCTCCTTTTTCTAATCCTTAGTTCATTAATATCCTTTCTCTTTTCCATACTGTCATTTTTTGTGAATGACAGCATGTCATTCTCATACTCTCCCATACTCTTCCATTGTGTTCTCCTATACTCTAATTTTTATAAATGCCCTTGTAATCTCTCCTCCTGTACCATTCCTATTAGGTATAGCTTATTCTCACTGCACCGTCTCACCCCTCTTGCAGATGCACAAGGAATGTTCTCCTCACCTGGGGCATCACTAAACTCTGAGCTGAAATCCTCAATACTGAATGTCTTAGTCTGAGCTACTTATACTACCAAGTTCAACCAGATATTCTTTTAGTAATTAATAATACTAAAGACAGACCCTGACAATTAGTTCAAGAATGACAAAAATATAAACCGGGCCAGATTGATTAAAGATCTTGGATCTCCTCCCCCTCCTTGAGTTCTTGCTCGCTCACTCAAGAGAGAATTTTTCTAAGCAAAAATACTTCATGTATGTATAAAGTTTATAATACTTTCAGTGACTCTGGAGGAGAGATACACCATTTTGATATGGAATATCACTTTAGCTGGGTTTATACAAAAATCCAAGTACAGTTTCTTGTACTGTATTTACTCTGAAAGTAAGGTGGTTTTGTGAAGAATGAGGCTTATAGCTCAACTCTTCTCACAAACTGTTTTTTGGGAAAAAAGCCTCAACAAAGCCTAAGAAAAGCTAAAAAGCAAAACAAACATTAAAATAGAAAAAGTTACTGGAAAAAAATAATTAAACTTTCCAAACCTGAGCTTTCCAAACAAAGACTTTTACACAAAAGGGTACTAAGATGACAAATGTTTGTTAAAAAAAATTCATTTTAACAGAAATAGCTTTAATACAAGATAAATCTACTGAATACTCTTGGAAAAAAATAAACCCAAAAAATTAATACTGAACTGGTTTTCAAAATAATAATCTCTATCTTTTTTATTATTTTATGCTAGAGATGTTTGCTATTTCTGATTTTACAAAAATATCTTGGAACTCCCTCAAATCTAAAGGCATACTTAGCTATGCTTTGAGGTCAAGAATTATTCAAGTTTCCTTGTTGAAACACATAATCCTCTGCAACAATTATTTTTCCATTCTTAGTTTCACCTCTTTTGTGTAGTTTTACATTACAGCATTATCTCCCTTAACTAGTGTGAACAGTACACTGCTCTTTGACCATCTTTTAAAATTTCTCCACTGAATTTTCTATTTCCAAGGTCCAGCCTCTGTACCTCTGTTGAACAACCAATCCTATTGGACTGGTAGGATTATACTGCAGTCTTTGTAGTACACTGTAGTCACGGCAGTTCTTCTCTGCACAGCCTCCAAAGCAGCTGTAGAAGCAGAAGATGGAGCATTCATGTGGTGCCTGTAGCTCTGCTTCCTGTTCCCAGTAAGCCCTGCCAGGTTCTGCATTTCATGTGTAGATTTCTTCTTTCCCCTCAAGAGTAAATCCCTAATTCCCAGTATGGAGTGGATTTCCGCCCGTTTAGCTCAGCTGCTCCATGATGGTTCATGGGCTGGAACTACTATTGAATATTTTCTGTATCAGACTGCATCTAGCACCTGTGGGTTCTTGCAGCAGTAGTGATAGAATCCTTCCAAGCCTGCTCACACTGAAACTGTGTTTTCAAACACTGAAACTCTTGCCCAACTAAAGTAGGAAAAAATACTATGAAGTTAATTTAGACATAGAAATAAAAATGTCTACATCTCATAAATATACAGAACAAGCAGAGAGAAAACGGTAGTCTTTTAAGAATCTAACAGGCATCACTCAAGAACAAAGAGGTCTCAAATTTCATAATGTTGCTCTTTCCAGTTGAGCACAACCTGCTATATCGACAGCCTGCTATACTATACTGATTAAGCTATGTTTCACAGTGCCTAAAAGACCAATTAAAATACTTGAGTTAAGATTTTGTAAGAGTGGTTCTATCTATAGCAAAACAAAATACTATGCTGCTACTACAGTTATAGACTGAAAACACTAAAATCTACACTCAAAGTTAACAGAATTACACTAGGGAACCCCCCCCCCCCCCCCCCCCAAAAAAAAACCAAAACCACAAAACAAAAAACAACAAAACAACAAAACAACAAAACAAAAAAACCCAAGACAACACTAAAAAGCCAGAGAATGATATTTTATTCATACACATTTACAGAAATTGCTGGCTACTCCAGTAACTTATGTTCTGGGCAATATTGCAGGCACTAGACAACACAATCACTTTGGGATTCCTACTGACACAAAAGATGTTCGCATAAGACAGACTTTTGACTTGAGAACTTAGAAGCATTTGGTACAACAGCCATGAATCTCATTCTGTAGCAAGACTGAATCTGTTCTGCTTAGGGACCCCCACTTGTCCTACTGAATTGCAACAATGAGGAATTGCCAAACAGTTTCCAGCATGTTGACAGAGGGACAGTTAGCTGTGTTGTATCTATTCTAAAATGACTCTAACGCTTTTAATGCTTTTGTTTATACAGTTATCAGCTTAAATATGATTAAACTTTCCATGTGACTGCATAAACTTGGGGGTTAACAACCTGAACACACAACCCTTATTCTATCAAGTAAGATGGAAAGAAACAAACACGTCCAAAATCTAGTTCTCTTTTATTTCACACAGTGCTTATAACTAGACTAGGAAGTCTCAGAGCCCCACTGCTCTCCTTCATATCCTAGAGAACTCTTACTATTTCAGTTCAACTTGCTATTTAAGTTTACAACTGGCCTAAAACCTTTTGGGAAAAGTCACAATTGCTTTGGTTCTGTGAACTAATTAAAAAATTTGGGTGCAGATGAAAAGAGGCGGTACATGTAATTTCTTTTTTAGTGCCAGTCCTTCAAGTATTATTCACTATTTTTTTATATAACTTCAGAACTCAATGAACAGCATCATGCAGTGTTCATAAAAGTTTAAGGGATGTATAAAAAATAAACATTTGTTGGTTACACCAGTAAAAGTTTAGTAATATGAAGAGGAAGAGAGAAGGCTGGGTATCAGGACAAAAGGAAGCACACAGGGCAGATACACTGAGGAAACCCAAATATCCTGGGGTCTGTGCCAGCATGACATTACTCATAAAATCTCATGGAGCTAAGTCAGCAGAGACATCCCAATACACAGGGCAATGTATAATGTAATACTTAAATTATTATCTCAAAGTAGTGGAAGAGAGAGAACTGAAAACTATCAGAATATAAAGCAGATAAAATTATCGTGCAGCAATTTTTTCCCCACAGATCTTTAGCTCATGCTACTTGGAGAACAGTGATGGCAATATTCAATTCCCCAGCAAGAAAATACAATACCAGTCAATGTTTCACCTAATATTACAGCAGACTGTTTGAATTCTTTGTATTAAGGAAATATATCCAACCAAGAAGACATCCATCTCAGCACTTCTCATATACATAAATAACATGGTTTATAAATCAACTGAAAAGATTTAGCATACTAGCTGCTCAAAAGAGTAATTGGTTTAACATAACAGACAAAGAAGCAAGATTGTTTAGGTCACTTATTTGTGGACCAAACTATATAAATAACCATGGAATTTGATTTTTCCTGTTCACCAGCTTGCTCAAGCTAATAATGACTGATTCACTTTGAAATGCTTATCAAATACAATTGATTTCTGCAATGTGAGCAAAGGAAACAGCATGATAAAAGGAAGTGCATGCTAGGGAAAACCTAGGCATATAGAGCATCAGGTTTGTTTAGAAGTGATCGCATGGCATGTGAGGTGAACCAGCACAACATAATTTAAAGATAATGTGTTTCTCAATGGTTTAAACTAAAGCAGAACCTAACAACTAGTTAGGCCTTTTCCTTAGTCCAGGATTTTTTAAATCATCAGGTAACTGCTTTTGTGGATGACATTACCTCCTGGCTAGTGCAGTGTTTGTTTTTTAGCCAGATAGTCCTGCATGCTACAATGCTGCATTTAAGAGGTCATTGGTTTAGCATCAAAAAGGTCACAGAAAGCAGCCACATTGACTGTGATCCTCCTCTGAATCCCTAAGCACTCAACTGCTATGACTTGGGAGGTAAAGGAAAATGATTGGAAGGTTTTACTCAGTTGAGGGTTTCCAAGCAACCTGGCACAGTTGAGCAACCTCAAGCAATGGGAACAATGGATATCTTTGGCAAGGATCCATTAAAGGGAAGCCTGCAGCAACACCATTGTATTCCCACCACCAGTGGATATAAATACAGGCAACATTAAATAGGATAAGAAATAAAATAAAAACAAACCTGGAAATGGGGTGAACAGAGGGCTGGGCAGACTGTCTAATTTTTGGCTTGCTTTAACTCCAATTTTTGCAGAATACTGTAAAAGGATTAAGAACCTTTGCTTAAAGCACTAAATTTTGTACTGTGATATTTCTAATACATTTGTTGTTCTGGTCTAGGCTCTGTCCTGACACAGAGCAAAGATAACAAGGTGCTGTGAGATTGCTAGTCACTCTCAACTTGTAACCAGATCAACCCCTTGAAGCTATAATTTAGATCCTTGCTGGGATAGTTTAAGGTAGGTCAAGCTTGGTCTTTTTCACATTCTTATCTCATGCTTACAGAGGATTTTCTCAAAATCTAAGAATTCCAGCCCACATATCTGAGTGAATTTGTGGTGGCTCTGAAGAGAAACAATTTGGATGCCAGGCAGCTACTCAGTGGTTTTAGAATTCTAATTCCGAGATAGGTAGAAAAAATAAGAATATGGTGAAATATTTTCTTACAGACATGTTTTCAATGAAACTGCCAAAAAAAGCATTTCCTTTTGAACACTGCATCCAAATGATTCATGTTATGTAGGGTGACCAGAAATTAAATTGTACAATTTTCTGCCATTACCATTTGTGATCCATTTGCATAAGCCTTAAAGCTTGTCTCTTTCTTTTAAAAAAGAAGCCTGATGTTTTAATTAAAGTGTTTGTAAAGGAAATTCAGCATGTACAGAAATAATTCAGTAGATTTCATTAAATAAATTAATCTGACTGGACTTCCTTTGAACTCTCACAGCTTCTGTGCAACTGACTTTCTTTTCAGCAAATAAGTAACCATAATTAAGGTTTTTGTGAGCTTTGCAGAAACACACAACCTTGTAATACCAAAAAATAACTGAAAATTCACAGCATGTTTGATACTGCCATGAATTACATATTTGTCGCTAAACACCATAGTTTATTTCCTAGAATGTCAACAGAATTACATTTCCAGTAATAAATCATCAAGTACATGTCCTATTTTCAGCAGGTATTTTTGTGATACCTCTAACTACATCAGTAAAATACCTTGGGGAGAAAAAAAATCATTGTGAAGGCAGAGATTTTAAAATTAAAGATGTAACAGATTTGCCTTTGAAAATAAAATATTGGACTGATGGACTTGGAAAAGGAACAAATTTCTCAACTTCTGTGCATTAAAAATAATCTATAGATAAGAAGGCAAATTTACAAGCCAGGCTCGAATCACTGTTCTTGTACTAGGAGGTGTTGAACAGCACAATTTAAAATTCATTCAGCCAAAACAAATAAATTATGATTTATAATGCTGAATACTTGCACCTGTTGCCATACCATCTTTTGAAAGTTCAATATTCTGCTTTTAAAAATTCAGGACAGGAAAAAAAAAATCAAGTAATTTTATCAGCTGTTTCCTTATTTTATTAAAATCAAAATAATACATCAAGTATACCTTAGATATTTAGAGTTATATTAATAAAGAGCATAATTTCTGATTGAGTTTCCCATTATGCAAACAACTTCTTCTTATATGTATATATTACAAATATGATATAGTGACGTTTTTCCATTTTTCCAAATAAAGGTAGAATATCTCTTTCTCTGCCTTTCTATTATCCTACTACAGCAGATGGTGATGATGCATAATCAGATTTCAGAGTCTCATTCAGATCAATTTCTGTATTTTCTACCATCTTTAACCACTTGGATTGTTTGCAAACTCTCTTCAATTTACAGAAAAAAACTTTTGCATCAAGCTGTGCTCATTCAGTCACACACAGAAAAACTTTACACCAACTGAAGTTATTGTATAGACAGTTATTATACTCAAAACTTAACTCGTGTAAGTTTGTACATGTACAGTATCTTTCGGCTAAACTTAGGATACAGGGCTTTTTTTAGTATCTTTCATCAGTGTAAATGGTCATTCTGCACTTGGATTTTTCCCCTGCTTTGCACTCTTACCATCTAATCAGCCCAGGACCCAGATTAGAACTGTCATGTTGCATCAGGAGTTTACAGTGAGTGCTCACTAGACTGCCTTTAATCCTCCAAGGTTTACTCAAATGTCACAACCATCTGGAGGAAAAGGCAACTCCTTGCTGGGTCCTGCTGACCACAAATTATTTCCAAGGAAAATAAAAAGAAAATAGAAAGCAAAATGTCAAGTATTTTCCTCCTCTACCTGTCAAACACACCTGTAGAAGTACTTTTGATATCATGAGCAAAATCAGGAATAGCTTCACAACTTCACTTTAGGTTCTAAAACTTATTAGATGCCTAAGGTAATTTTGTTATCGCAGGTCTAGAAGAGCAAATAACACCATATAATGAGAATATGCCAATGAGGAGTAATCCTATGAGTTTGAAATCAATTTTATAACAAACAGACACCTTGTTTGGACTAGAGTTCCATTACATCACATTCGTTTGTCAAAAACACTAGTTACATTCCATATTTTGAAAAATTTATGGATTCTTTAACTCTAGATTTTTTATTCCTTTGTAACTCCAAGAAACTCATAAAATCCCTGTGATGAACCTAAAATTACATAAATAAACATTAAGTAGTGAGAAAATCATATTGTCTTAATCAAATTAAAGTAATATAATGGCCGCTTTACCACAGTTTTTATTATAAATTTGGCATAGAATAAAAATATATGGCATTACAGATTTGCTCAAAGCTTTTACTTCAGAGCAATGAGGAGGAGATCATATGCCCAATGCAAGCTTCTGCTTATTGTAAGAAAGAACTTTTCTAGTTTTCATTTTGAGAAGACGCATTCCTAATCCTCTTCTCCAAGGAAAGCCACTTCCTAATAGCGTGGACAAGACTAGGAAGGCAGTTGCATCCCCATCTTTAAATTGCTGCATTTGCCACTGTATTTACTTCCCATGCACCACCTAGAAGAGTTTACCCATGTTTACTGTTAGTCATCCATTTAAAAATTAAGAAAACTAGGAAAGAAATAAGTATTGTGGGTACTTTAGCTCCACATCTTCTATACGTCTTCTATATATCAAAATGCCATTCCTGTCCTACTTTCTGCTTCTTCTCCACATAGTATTTCAGTTAAAAAGTTAAGGGGGTGTGAAAAGACATAGCAGAAGTGTGGAGCTTCCCATAACCACCATCTTGCAGTTAACAAGGAACAGTCCAGATTTAGCCTGATCAACCTAAAAAGTTACTTTTAAAAATTCAGAAGTAAAAGCTTTACTGCTTACACAGGGTATATCAACAGCATCTTTGCCCATTGATTTTCTGTAAGCTCATTTTCATGTATGCACACTTTCATGTTTGCTCATTTAGATGCCAGGGTATTGTTTTATACCCAGAACTGACTAGCAAAATATTAGAGTTGATTACTCTAAGTGTCACTGGATGACTTGCAATTGCAATAAACTGTCCCGGTTTCCTACTAATATATCTATTTGGCAAAATTTCAGCCAATTTTTATACCTACTTTCAAAACATTCATCTACAATTTTGTTCTCTTCAGTGAACCCTTGATGTCCAGTATTTGCATTCATAAGCTTGTAAATACCTCAGTAAAATCTGGAGGAAAAATCACTCTTATTTCAGAAATACTGCCCACTAAGTCTTATCACTTCTAAATCTACTTTTGCTTTGCAAGCTGCGGGCTTCACTTGAAATTAATCTCTGATACTTCATGATGAATAGTTCTTATGTGCTGTGTAGGGCAGAAAGCTCTACTCCTTTTCTTGCAGATACATGACATGTTCAGTTCTCATTATAAAAGAAAACATGACATTTTCGTTTTTGTCCATAGAGGATTACTTTATTTACTCATAAGGAAGTACTACCTTCAGCACTGTATTTGAATTAGTCATTAAAGCCAAAAAATGTTTTGTTGTAAGAAACATAAAAATGTCAGCTGAATTCAAAACACAAGAAAAACAAGCCTAATGTCTTCAGTGCTTTGCTTTGAACTGAATATGGCAAGACGACAATTCTGTCCTTAGATCCTTCAAAATAAATAGAGCAGAGGTTTACTTTGAGTTTTAAACCCTGTTTTTCAAATATCAGTTTTATTTATATTCCTTATTCTTTTCCCAGAAGAAAATTGCAGTCTTCACTCCCTTGCCTTACATCTTCCTAGCAAACATCAGCAGACAACTCAGCCTAAGGTGTAAGACATGCTAGGTCATCAAAATAATTCAGAAATCTAAAGCTCTACAAATGCATAAAACAAGATTTTCTCTGAACTGTTTGTAAAAGAGAAAACAGTTTTTCTTGTGAAAAACTTCTTTCCCGCTACTGTGCTTCTTGTACTTGACACCAGGTGTCATTGGATCATGGAAGGTACTCAAGGCCAGTCAAAACACAGAGTCAAGTAATGAGAACTAATTGGGACCTACCTCTCAAAGTTACTTTCTAATATTGAGTAAATATTTTGAAAAGATAATGCAGTTCTCAGAATTCAATAAAGATATTAGATTATATCAGCAAACTTCTAAATATCATTAAAACACAGAAATGGTTTAAGCTTATAATTTGTGGGAACTATTTACTTAAAACCAGAAAATTTTCTATGAAAATTTTTCATATTTGTATAGCACAAAATCTTTATGCACAATAGCTAGAACTCGTTTTCACATACTGACAAAATCACATACCCTTTTTAAACTTTTACCTTTAGTACATTTGTGACTACCTCTAGGAGTGGTAAAAAATGTCATCAGAAAAGAAATATGCATTAAATAATCCTTATTCCACTGAATACATAAATGCAATGTGGAGGAAAACAAAATTTCTTTCTCCTACATTCTGAGCAGGAACCAGACAGGTTCAGCAGAGCGAGAAAAAAAAAATCTACAGTAATGTATTTTTCAGATCTGTGAACTCACAATAAGTACCAATCACTATGACACACTAATTCAATCAAGAACCAAAAGCTGGAAGGAAATTGATAGAGAACAAGCAAATAAAAATCTCACACAGTTATCATTCACAGACGCTTATGTTGTGCCAGCAGCAGTGGGAAGACCAGTCAGCAGTATAGGCAGATGTTATATCTTTTAGATTTTGTACAAAAATTGAAGATATGAGCAATACAAAAGCAATAGCACAACATAATGATGGATGTTACTGTCATGTTCTCAAAGTAACATGTTCTTTGTAATCAATAACATTCAGAAACTTCTTGACTGGCTATGTCAACTTACAAAGTTAATCATCTTTTCTCCAAAACCTATTGAGAGTAATGTCACTATTAAGATGTGTTATAATCCAAACAGTATAGACAGAAATTAAAACAAAAGTGATTTTTGTAGTAAGGAACTTTGCATATATAATACAAACATTGATTACAAATATCTCAGAGCAAAGTCAGTATCTGTCAGTTCGTTGCATGTTGTCTCTGCTGCTATTTTTCTGTTCATTCAGAGGACTCCTTCCCCTGCTCCAGCACAGGAGCATTCCCTTGCATGGAAACAGTCCTTTATTAACTTCTCCGGCCTGAGTCCTTTGCATGGATTGCAGTTCTCCATGAACTGCTCCGGTGGGGATCCCTTCCACTGGGTGCAGTCCTTAGGAACAGTGCGGGTCCCCCATGGGGGTCTCAAGTTCTGCCACCAAACCTGCTCCAGAGTGAATTTCTCTCTCCACATGGTCACAGGTCCTGCCAAGAGCCTGCTCCAGCACAGGTTTCTCACAGGACACTGATGGACTTGGCCCTGGCCAGCGGCAGGTCCATCCTGGGCAGTCTGGCACTGGCTCTACCAGACATGGCAGAAGCTTCTGGCAGCTTCTAGCAGAAGCCATCTCTGCAGCCCCCAAAACTGCCATCCAACAATTCCAAATTATATCAGTCCATCAACAGATCATCAGGTATTTACTACTGAGGTGTGATGGGAACCAAACAAAAGTAGGAGTGATTTATTTTATTATTTCTGAGCCTGTGATAAATCTGTGAATTAAGGGATATATAAATGCATATATGTTTAAATGTCTGCTTCAAAATGCAATTTGGCTCACTGAATTCATGAGTCTGTGAAAGGCTTCTTTTGTAACGTGGTGTGCATCTTTATATAAAATTTCATCTATTTTCCTGTAAAATAGAAATTTCACAGAACAGAAGAAAACCCTTCAAAAGGTAAAAATACAAAAATGTACAGAGAAAATGGGTTTAGTTTCATGCAAAGAAAGGAGCTTTGGTTTTTAGTTATGTTAAACAAAAAGTGAATTCTGATTCCTTTAAATTACTTCTACTGACTGTTAAATCATTGTGTTTGGGCTTTTTCTTGATCTTAAACATTATTTTATTGCAAGAACAACAGCAAGTAATAGCTTCACTAATGTTAACTCCTTCTGGAATCACTTCACAGGTGTTAAATTCCTTGCACATTTTGATTTCAGGAAAAAGAGACCGACAGCACAGAGCAAACCAGCCAAAAGACACATTATGCTGGACTAAAACTAAGACAGCCCAGATGGGTAAACACTATCAACACAAAAGACTACAACAGGTACTCATAAATCATATGACAGAAACCAAATATTGGTTGGAAAAGAGAGAAGGAACAGAATAATGACACAGTTGGTTTTGATTAAAATGGAAAAAAGACTGAAAACTCTGGGTGTTCAAAACACAGGCATAATTTCAGAAATCTATGTGACATCAATTGCTATAAACCATAATGGCTGCCCCGTGAGTATCAGATTCCACTAGGAACTTCATTTTTATTTTTAGACTATTACAATACAAAGAGGGCCCAATTTTTGCAACAACAATCAGCAAACCTTTATTTTATGGCAGCATGGCAGAAAGAAACAATATGCCTTCACTAAATATAATTACTAACCCTGTCAAGTTAATACAATCAGTAGTGTTCCGCTAGATTAAACTTTCAGCTGGATGAAAACAGCTCATTCTATCCACTTGCTATTCTACTGAAGTTAATTCCTGCCTAAATAAAGAACGACAAATACTGAGACAACTTCTTATTTTCCAAACTTGTGCAAAGAATTATGTTAAAATACAAAGAAATTCGAACAAAGGAGGTAATTATCAACTGGAGAAAAATTCACAGTGAGAAATCTGAAGGTAAATAATAAATTATAATTGGTAATATAGTGTTGGGTGGTAAGTTAAAGATTTGAAAGTAGGAGAAAGTATGCAAGATAGATATAAAGACCAGTGATAAGTGGCATCCCTCAAGGTTCTGTGTTGGAAGCAGCATACTCAGAAAGATGACCTGAAGTTGACCAATGCAGTTAATATAATTGAAGGACAGGATGCCACCCAGAGGGACCTGTGAAAACTTGAGTAGTAGGTCTGTTAGAGTCTCATGAAGTTCAGCAAGTCCAAGTGCAGTGTGCTGCACCCAGGTCACAGCACTCCCAGACATGGGTACAGAATGAGAGAAAAAAGTCATTGGCAGCAGCCCTATGGAGAAGGGTGTAGGGGTTCTGAAGATGAAAAACTGGACATGGACCACCCTGTGTGTGCTTGCAGCCCAGCAGGCCAACTGCATCATGGGCTGCATCAAAACCAGCGCGGCCAGCAGGTCGAGAGAGGGGATTCTCCACCCTGGTGAGACCCCACCTGGAGCACTGCGTTCAGTTGTGGGGTCCTCAGCACAGAAAGGACATGGTTTTATTGGAGCAAGTCAAGAGGAGGGCATGAAGATAATCAGAGGGATGGTGCATCCCTCCTATGAAGATGGGCTGAGAGAGCTGTGGCTTTTCAGGTTGGAGGAGAGAATAAAGACCTCATTGCAGTCTTTTCAGTACTTGAAGAGAGCTTTTAAAAAAGAGGGAGACTGACATTTTACATGGGAACATAGTGTTAGGAACAGGAGGGAGAGGACAGATTTACATTAGCTGATAGAATGAAATATTTTCCTGTGAGAGTAGTGAGGTACTGGAACAGGGTGGATACTGGAAGTATCCCTGGAAGTGTTCCATGTCTGGTGGGACAGGGCTTTTAACAACCTGATCTAGTGAAAGACATCCCTTCCTGTGCCAGGAGGGATAAACCTAGATCACTGTTCACTTCCATAGCAAATCACTCTATGGTTTACTAGTGAGATTTTGAATGTGTTGCTTTAGGAGTGTAAGCTATAAATATGCTATAAAAATTAATATCAATAAAATGTTATTTGAAGGCAGATGGTAAGAATAGTTGCAATGGATATGTCCCTACTCTTTGTATATCTCTATATAAATTTATATTTATAACATTAAAGTATTGAAGTACCTGGCACTCTAGACTACTCGTATGTAGCTGCTTCTCTATAGTAATTATTATGAAAGTAAAACAGTTCTGAGACCAGTAATGCTAGAACCTGCTATGTAAGTACAAATGGCTGACAGTGAAGAACTTCACTGAAAGCAGTCTTTCAAATGTTCTGTGAGATAGAGCACTGCACTTCATCTATGTGGAAAAAATCAAAACACAGCAGTATTAAGTTACAAAATCAATAGTTTCCATGGGAAGTAAAGAGATTAAGTTAAATAGTACCTTTTCAGAAGATGTCCATAAGTTGTTTAAAACAGTGTTCTAAAAAAAAACAAACAAACTTTTGAAAGCAATCAACCAAAAACTTTCAGAATTAGTGGGATAGTAGTAGATGCTAAAATGAGCTGTTTTTATCCCAGGTACTCTGCCAAATCACTACATACAGTTAGCTAAGATTTATTTATCCTGTTCATTTATTATAGATTGAATTGCATTTTGAAGGCATAGATCTGATCTACATGGTGAATTCCCCCATGTAATTCCCAAAAAGCTGATCTTGTTGAAATACCTCTGCTCTAAATTGTGTTACTAGGCAGCCATACTGCAAGCTGATGAATGTTTGAAAGCATAAGTGTGTTATCAATACATAAAAGACACTGTTGGCTCAGCTAAGAATTCTGCCCATTTTCTATACCATCTTTTCCAAGCAATAGGTTATGATGATGGGGAACATGATAGTGTCCACCAGCATTCATGGATCAAAAGACCCATTTAATTCCTTGCCTCATAGTCAACACCATGGATACTTTTGCACCATCTCGGTGGCTTGTCTTAAAAACACTGTAAGCCAATTTCCAGAAATATTTATTTGCTTAAAAAAAAAACAAAAAAAAGGCAAAACCATAAAGCTAGGCTTGAATGTTTTGTTGTTACAAGATGATGTATCCCATGAATCAATAACAAACACTTGATCAAAGAGGAAAAAACTAATGTAGTCCCAACTGAATCAAGGGAAACATTAACCTCCCCGGGAGAACCTTACCCTCCTTTCAAGTTAGGTGATTTTATAAAGTAAGAGCGCAAATGAAAGCTGTTAAAAGAAAACATGAAAAAACAGCTGGGTACAAAATCGACACAGTTTGACTAGGACTAAGAAGACCATAGGGAAAATTATAAACTTAGCACCTGCTACTAGCAACCTCCAAATAATCACAGCCAAGAAGCAGTAATGGCTCTACCAGCACTTACTTTAAACAGCAGTGGTGTTTGTCTGTCTCCAGATATCAACATCAAAAGGCAACCTTAAAAATATAATCCAGATTCTGAGACAGACTATTACTTCCACCACCTAACCATTGTTCATCCTTCCAAAAATGCAAGCATTTAGATCCATTACAAGCTTACCTGTTAAGCACAGCATTGCTAATTGCAAAGATTAATATAAACACAAAAGGCAATTACAAATTTTCTTGAATATGATCATTTAAAAGAGGGTAGACCTGCTTCTTTGGGACTACTTTACTGAAGGAAAAAATATTATAGTATTTCTTGTAATAAAGACTGATCATCAGCATTTTTTCACGAAAGTTTACAGCAACCAAAACAAATATAAAACCCTTTTTGAAGAGGTACACTGACCAAGCATAATTTGTGAAGAAGAAGGATATGCTATAGAAATTATTGCCTAAATATACAGGTGCTTTTAGTCAAAATTTCAAAATTAGATACTGTACTCCAGTTGTAACTGTCAGTCTTTGGTTGTTTACTATTGTGAACCCCTCATGAATTGTCTTTCAAAACAGAAAGAAAGATACTCAAGAAATGTCTTCACTTTCAGAATTAACAGACTACTGAATTTTATACAGAGCTATTCTTGTTTGTATCACATGAAAAGCTTCTTGCTCTAAGAACCAAAACGTTGTTTTACAGAGGGCAGGTTTTTTTTCATGCCCTGGTTGCTTCACTGGTTTTAAAATGAGGGAATTTTGATATACCTGTCACAAACAATACCTATAAAAACAAATCTGAGGAAATAATAGTCCACCTGTAGCACTGAAAGTGTATTTCACCTAGGCAAATCCAAAATTCCTCAGATTGCTGTGACAGCCAACATGAACTTCAGGCTTAATTGGCTACTAAAGACTAAGATGATTAAGTGACAGACAAGAAAATATTACTATTTCAATGACACATTAAAGTACAGTAATTCTAGTAATCAATAATGTTTGATATTAGCTTTTTCCCATCTTGTATCAATAAAAGCACTAGGATCCTTCAATTCTTATTTTTTTTCATGGAATGTAAGCTAAAGGGAGATTAGGTTAAATGAAATTATTT
This sequence comes from Cinclus cinclus, assembly GCF_963662255.1. Lineage (NCBI taxonomy): Eukaryota > Metazoa > Chordata > Aves > Passeriformes > Cinclidae > Cinclus > Cinclus cinclus. The sequence continues at coordinate 16,437,937 of NC_085050.1, read as the reverse complement.
CCTGAATAATTTGCTAAAAGCTAGATCCAAAAAAACAATCAGGAAGTAGACAAAAAAATCAGAGCTTCCTTCCTCCATACACTAAAAGACACAGAAATAGACAGAGAAGAAAAGATGGCCAACATGTATCATAAAAGAGAAAATCATGAAAAAAGAGATCAGTGAATCAGAATGAAAAAATAATAATGGATTTGAGGATTCAGACCCATGTCCTTAACCTGCAGAGTTGGTATAAAATAAAAAAAACAAATCAGAAAATGAAATAATAAAGAAAAGGGAAGAAAAAGAAATTCATTAGGGGTACTTACTGTTAACAATATCTACATTCCACAAACTCATTCATTGAGATTTTATGATCTGTGGGAGACTAAAATCAGGCCCCTGTAAAAGTATGTGATAAGAACACACTATTTGAAACATGCCAAACACCTAGAAAACCCCTTCAAGCTGGGTAGTTTTGGTTGGTTTGATTTATTTATATTTTTTTTTACTTAACCTACATACTTGCAACACCCAGATTTTCATCACTTTAACTCAAGACATGGGCCTAAATATTTTTGACAAATGTCAGGCCAACTTGACCAATCTGCTTGAAGTCCATGACTTTTCTTCAAGATGCAATAATGACCACTCCCAAGTGATGTTGCTGTTACTACTGGTTTACAAAACAAGTCAAAACAAGAAGCATGCAAAAAGATGGAGATTAAAATCTCAGAACACAGACACATTTTATGATGCATTTCAAAAGAAAGACTAAGATTATTACTATTACAAAACCAGAGTATCTCAGTTTCTATGGAGAGTAAGAAACAAGAACTGAGAAGGAATTTTTCAACTAGTAGATAACTAGGCCACTATCCAGGTGTCTTGAAAAACAATGAATTCCCACTGCCAAATCACCTTCTCCTTGAAGGCAATATAGTTCCTCAACTTTTAAAAATGTGCACAATTAAACTATGTAGATTTGCCACCTTTTTTCTTTTTCAGACACTGAAATTTCATCTTGTCAACAGAACTCCATTATTTTCAGCCTGAAAATCTGACTCTACAGTAGACTGTGGGGGTAGTAAACTGTGAAGAACATGAGTACTTCTGACCAGCATGAATGAGCAGCATGACACTGAGCAAATCAACATGTTTCCCTATGCTCTACTTCCCACATTATCTATGCACGCACTGTATGGCTGCCAAGTGCTCAGAAAAGTGGATTTCTCTAAAAACCCACTGGCGTCTAAGGCACAATACAAATAATATAGTAATGACTTTTGTTTAAAAGGGGAAAAAAACTGGGTTGCATTCTTGCAATGCAAGAGATTTATTCCCAGTATCTCCAGATAAATTGCATTTGACAAAGCAGCACTTATGGAAATACAAGTCACCAACACACAGTCTCTTCTGGTATGCCACTAAGACAGAAAAATGTTTGGGTCATGTCCAAATCATCCAGCTATTAAAGTTGTGGGGGTCACAGACTTTCTTTGGAAAGTCTACTGGCTAGGGTGAGAAGTCACCAGCTCTACAGTTTCACCCCTAATTTTTGAGACAGTAAAGATGAAGATTATAGATGTTGTCTAGCAATTTACTGCTGAATCTCTTCTGCACCTCATATTAACATGCAATTATCTCCTAGAAAACTTATATTATCAAAATAATATCACAACACTGTTTTGAAAATGCATGGTAAAAACTTTGTATTCAGTAACTTTTTCTACCTTACATTCATATTTACTGATAAACGTAGACCAGAAAAAGGGATCAGGGGAATAAGGTACACTAAATAGCTTACTATCTTACAGGTCTATACGTCCTAATAAACAGTCACAATGTAGCAAATATCAAGTGGTTTTTAATATTTATAAATGAGCAAAAGTCCCTAAATAAGTAATTGTTCGTTTTCAAATCCTGATATACAATTACCCCCATAAATGAACTCTAATCCATGGCAGATACAAGAACTAATGCATATTTAAGATATTAATTCTCTCCTCTATTTTTTCTGAAATGTCAGGTACATATGCCATCCATCTGATAAGGCTTTTCCCTATTTGTGTGCCCAGAAAATCTGCTTGACACATTTTGACAAGAAAGGGAATGCTAGGAGAAACTGCATAAATACTGTTATTCCCTAGTTTACTAGTATTTACATCTTCTTTAAGAAAAATCATAGCATACATCATCTGACTTTGAATTTATCTTAGTATTTTTTAGTGAAGACTTAACTCACTTCTATGTGTTCATATGGTCATTCATAACACTTTCAGCTGTATTGGGTCACTGCTTCATCAGCTGCACTGATGCTTTGTCTAATATTAGCCAGTTTGGTTTCAAGAGATTAGAGAAGTGATTAAAAACTGTTCCTGTTGGATGGAAAATGAAGATGGAATGATTTGGGACTTGTCCAAAATTGTTCAATTTCTAATAAACAAGAAGTGTTGAATAGGCACTTTACAACTTCAGTAGAAGTTTGCTGAACTACTTTTCATTCCAAAAGTATGAATTGAAATTATGATCAGGCTTCCCACTGGGCTTCTGGTTGACAGGTATGGACAGCCCATCTTATAAATTTAATTACATTTATTATGTTCCAATGTATTAATACTGCTAATGCACAATACTTCAGCACAGGAATACCTCAACACAGAAAAGGGACCTTTTTTTTCTTTAAGCTTTGACAATCTGTATGATGTATAATAAAAATGAGTGCAAAAAAGGAGACAAGACTTTTCCATGTATTAACACTTTCTGCAATCTGAGCTAAGGACAACCATGAACAAGAGTTCTCACTAGAATGCCTTAGCAAAATGAAGAACCTCCCACATACCAATTCCATGCCATTCATGGCCATCCCAAGATAAACAATGGCAAGTGAAACCAATGAGAAACTTGCCAGCTTCTCACACAGAACACATAGTACTGAATAAGCTATGCAGGTTATTTATTTTTATATATATATATATATATACATATTTATACATCTATATTTAACACCATTTTATCTGGTCCATTTGTTATTTAACTTTGTACAAAGATGTTGGATATACTGTGCTATACAAATGGCACATCAATACTTCCAACCAAGCTAAACTTCTATCCATGGCATATTAGGATGGACACCTACTTTGAACTGCTACAATTCTCATATCCTTTCTACTGGAATATCGATCTCTACAGCATGTGAAGAAAAAAATCTATATGCAGTTAATGAACAGAATAGTGCCACGGAATACACAGGATTTATACAAATTTATCAGCATCTGTACTTCAAAGAAAGCTTGATAAAAAGGAGAGTGACAGCAGATAGGATCTCATGGTAGCTAAACAGACTGAAGCAACAATAGGAAGAAAAGATTTAAAAATTGCACTTGTAAGTGGAAAAAGAAAGAAAGTTATAAAATCTAAGGATGAAAAATCCAGCCCATTATTTGTCCTGATGATTTCTATTCCCTCAAAAAGGTTCAACATCATCGCATGGGTACACACACAATCTTTGAAACCACATCTAGTCTTTAAGATGACACATTCTTATTCTTCAAGGAGGAAATCTTAAAGGCACAGGAGCAGGCTGTACTCATGTTCTGAAAGACAAGCTAGTGAGAAAGAATGGTCTGGCAGAAACTTAAAGAAAAAAGGAGCGTTTATGACCTTTGGAAGAAGGGGCAGGCCACAGGGATGTTGTGAGGCTCTGCAAGGAGAAAATCACAAGGGGCAGAGCCCAAACCAAACAATCTGGCGACTGCTCCAAAAGGCAATAAAAATCCTTCTATTAATACATCAGCAACAAAAGAGGCTAAGCAAAATTTCATCCTTTATTGCATGTGGAGGGAAACACTGACAAAGGATGAGGAAAAGGCTGAGGCCTTCGTTCACCTCTGTACCGGGTTAACAGGCTCAGAGATCTCAAAGGCTGTTTCCAAACTAAACGATTCTTTGATTCTATTCCTCTGCTGCTTTTTTTCTAGTGCTTCATTTGGAAAAAAAAGGAAGGGCACTGTAGATCAGCAGTCACTTTCAACTAGTCTGTGTACCTCCAGATCATGTAGCTAGGAACAGTTCACAATAAGTATGCCAAGCTCCCAGCTGGAAAAACACCAGGCATGTTGAATCCATATGTTCTGTAACAGAAAGCTTTGCAAATGTTTCTAATACCATAATTCTTCTTCAGTGGTAGCTAAGAAGGCCTCTTTCCAATTTTCTTTAAAGCCTTTCATATTCTTCCTGTATAATATCTTTAAAATTCATTCTTTACTGCACATAATAAATAGCCATGTAATTAAAAACGATAATTTGAAATCCTTACTGCAGCAGCATCCTACTGTATGACTCCTAAGTTATAACGCAATACATACAATATGCAAATAAAGGTTTTGGAAGGAACTGAAGAGCATCCTAGCATATCTTACCTGTTCTACAGACCTTCAGCTCTCCTAATTGCTCTTCTAAGATCAGCTCTACTGGGAAAAGTCCACCTTCAGCAGTCTTGCTGCTCACAAGCAGCTTAGCCAAGCTTCCTCTCCTCATTCAAAGTATGAGTCCTCCCTCAGGCATTTGTGTTGAAAGCTATGTTACCATTGAATCTGCTCTTTTCTAAACTAAACAAAACTAATTCTTTCAAATTCATCTTATTCACTGCCTTCACCAAAACTCCAACTTATTTTGTTCTCTACCAAACACCTCCTTTAATTTGTCCACATTTTTCTGCTTGGGTCCATTGAAACTACCTACAGACTGACAAGCCCCCAATATCAACCTGCCTAGAATAAATACCCTTCTGTGCCTGCTATATGTCTGAAATGCACATACTGTACTCTTTAATGGCCTTAAAATGCAATTTAAGAAAATAGATTGCACTTCTGAATAACATCCTGGCTAAATACTGAGCAAATATTCTGGAAACTGTTGCTGTATAGACTAGTATCTCTTATTTTAAGTGTACTTGACGTTTTTTTCCCTTGAACACTGCAATTTTATTAAACACATTTCTTAGTAGTACTTTTCTCCATTTGTAAACATTACTGATAGTTTCAGTTTAATGAGGTAATTTTCCTGTAAGTAATGTATCTTGAAGAATTTTAAGCAGAAGAAGCAACAGGGGTATATATCAAGAAGCATAATTTTGTGATCCTCTGACTTCTGTCAAATATAATGCAATTCTTTGAGACAAATTTCCAAAAGTAAAATTCTTATTTTACCCCTTCTATATTTTGATTCAGCTCTGAACTTTGGATCTCCTCCATCTAGATTCCCTCTCTGGCCTCTCCTCTAAAACCAGCCAGTAAACAGCCATTTCTAAAGCCTTCAGTAATTTTTGACCTTATGCAACCTCAGATCATCACTTTCAGGTAAGCAGATTTCCTCCATGGGTAATCCTTTGATTGTGTGGGATAACAACTAAGCAGAGTTATCTGTCTAGGCAGTAACTAGCAAATCATACACAGCTGAACCCACATAATTAAGCTCATCACACCTTAACAATTTCTATTATTACATTTGGATAACTGCCCTTAGAAACACAATATAGGGTGGGCATAAAAAAAACCCCAAAAAACAACAGAAAAGTAATGAATTATTTGTATTCTCCCTTACACACAGAGTTTCTAATGAATATACATAAAATACCAGAAACAATTCACTACTCATCACCCTTGGCTATAATTTCCAGAAACATCCCTATCTTCTCCATGCTTCACCAAAGGCTGTTCAACTTATAATACTTTAAGGAACTGAAATCCATTTTGGGTTGCGCTACATAAATCTTTATTCAGAGTATATAGACTTCAGGCACTGGATGGAGCATCAAGGGACAAAGCATGCACAATATCCATGTTTACAGCAACAGTAAAAGCAGAAATGCTTTCATACATATTCACACAGACCCCAAAATTCCAAGCTACCCAGATCTGAAGTTCTTTAGTATTTCCTACTACTGTCAGTGTTCCATAACCTATGTCCTTTCAGGTTGCATTGCAAAACAGGCATGGCATCTTTATCTTAACTGGCATTCAAATTGCACCTGTCTTCAGAAATAAGAACATAAAAAGTAGCAAATTCTTAACTATTCTCTTGTTTTCTGAAATTAAATCATAAGATCCAAACAACTCAGAATTGCCTGACATTAATAACCCTTCTTGGCTAATAGAATAAATTTTATACAATTAATGAACAGATGCTTATTTGGATGGTTTTACTTGTCTTCTTGGGATTAACATTTAAAGAAAAAAAATAGAACCACATTATTTACTGATATTTACACTGTAAGGACTATTTCTTTCCCATAACCACCAGAATGCTCAAGTTTCACTCAAGTGTGAAACTATACATGGTCCTAAGCAGAACTGACTTTGGGGGGAGAGTGTGTGTGTGGAATCTTTCATTAAATCCTAATTGGTTTCCATTACATTTAATTTTTGAAAATTCACATGCCATGGGCATATGCACTTGACAACTGTCTAATGCAGGAGCAGTTCATTAAACACACATAGAAGGTAAAAGGTTTTTCATACATTTTCAGCTTCTACAGTGTAGAAGTTGCTGTAAAATTATTCTGCCCAGGTATCTGAGAAATAAGTTCTATCTTGACATGTTTTTAGTATGTTGTGGAACTAGTTTAAAAAGCTATTTAAATGTAAAGCATGCATCTATCAAATGGTTTTTGCTTTCCAACTTGGATTCTGAAAATGCTGCTTCAAACTGATTGGCCACTGTTGCTTCTTTTTGAAAAATAATTCTCTCTTTTTCAAATACCTACTCACTACAGTCAGAAGCCAAAAACTGTGTGTATTAGCATACAATTATTGCTAATTTTGTTCTTGGCTGATTATTGAGTATTTCCTCTAAGATCCCCCTGCTGCATTTACCTTTTGCAGTCTGTCTAGTAAACCCAGATCTTTTGGTACCTTAATCTAAAATGTTTATGGTTTTTGTAGAAGTTATTTTTATTTTGACTATATTAATAAAAAACTAAGTGGCTGCTACGATAACAGACAAAATGAACACATTTCAGAAAAAGACAGTTACTGTAATACTGTTTATTCCACAATTCAAAGATTCCTTCAAACCAATCCCCACAGAAGATCCTGCAATCAGCACATAAAATCACTTTTCTTAGAGCTGAAATAAACTCTCCTTTCTTTGGTTCACTACAGAGTTAAGCATTTGTGTTTATGACCACAGCACTGAAGGTGAAGTTACAAGGGACCTCTAGAGGTCATCTAGTCAACCCACCTCAAAACAGAGTCAACTAGGGCTGGGTCCAGTCAGGCATTGAATATCCAAGGAAGGAGACACTAGTGTCTTCCCAGGCCTGTTCCAGTGTTTATCCCACTTAGCTTATTGAAAAGAACTTCATATTATCTAAATGGACTTTCTTGTATTCTGATTCATGCCTTCTAAAGAAGTATTTTTTGTTCTAAAGTTTAGATAAAATTGTAAGTATTACTCATTATGTGTAATTATGAATATTACTCATTATGATCATTATGAGTATTACATCATTGTGAGTATTACTCATAATGGAAAAGTAATGAAAACCTTTTCAAAGTACCTATGCTTTGGCACTCACATCTCATTTTGGTTTTTCCTTTTGACAATCTCAGTTCCACATTTTATTATTTCCTGAAACAGAGTGACAGAATATTATTAAACATTATATAAACATTTGCACAGGATCTAAAACCTAAACAATCCATTGGATTTAGAAAGCAAAATGCACTTGTAATGTTCAATTTATCACTATGAAACAAAAATTTCAAAACATTCAAGCAAGGCTCAAAAATCTTGCCCAAAAGTTTAATATGCTTAGGTAGAAAATATTTCCTTTTTAAAGTGACATTTTACACTGGTCCTCAAACATATCTGTAGAGCAAGTAACAACACCATAACTTCTAAACTAATTCTACCCAACTCTGTAATGGGACTTGAGTTTTCTATAACTGCAAGTAGCAAATAGTCAAGTCACTTCATATAGACCTAGTTATGGAAGGACAAAAATTTGTTGCTCACTCAGGAGGTAATCTGCAATTGGTGAATACTCCTATATTATGGAAAAAAGTTTGACAGAATTCTCTTTTTCTGCCCTCAGCTGTTCCATTCCCATCCACTATAGAATAAAACCTATTAGTTAACTCTATTGCAGACTCCTTGATTGTTTGATTATTTCATTATGACTGTCCTTTTTGGAGCAGTCTGTTTGGGGAAGAAACCTTATTCCTAGCATATCTTATGTGTCTTAATTGTCCAGCTGGTTTCTGGTAACATGAGAACTGCTTGGGCTGGCATTGTCCTTTGGAAGATTTTATACTCATTTCTAAAAACACTACAATAATGCTTTTTCTGAATTTTTGAAGGTGTGTATTGTCTTGAGTTGTTTTTTAAGCTGTAAGACTACAGTAAAAGTCTGCACTATGCAAGTTTTTGTTTCTTGATCAATTAGTTTCCCTCTTGCACTGCTCCCAATCTCTTGCCTTTACCTTTCAAAACACAAAAAAACACACTAAATTGTGATGTTCAAAGCAGACAGGTGGTTTTGTTTTTCGGTTTTTTTTCACTGTGGTATCAACTCACAAAACTGAGTTACTGATTTTGCAGAAGATGTTAGCTAAGTTACTGACAGTGTTAATAATCCTTCAGTGATTTCTCAAAACCTTGGTCTCATTAAACATAGAGTAGTTTTCACACAGTGCATTGAAACAGAAGAGAGCTCTTCATCTTAGTGCCACACAAGAGATATCCAAAATACTCCAAGGGGAGACAGTAAACACAGATTAACTTTGATAGATCTTTGCAATGGGACTACTGATACACAGCGCAGTAATTCTGATTGTTCAGACACAAAATTCAATCATCCCAAGTTCTTTTTATAACAAAGGTCATACACACTGTAATCACATCAATTTTTATTTGGCTTAATCAGTTTTCTCAAAAAACAACAGAGGTAGAGAAGGAGAAAAGTCAGTAGCTAAGAATAAAAAAATGGAGCAAAATGACAATTTTAAAAATCGCATTAGGCGTAAAGAAAAGTTTTTTGACCTGCTACTAAGACATAACAGGACTATTTAAAGGAAAAGGAATGCCATAAATACTTGTCCTATTTTAGAAAAAAAAAATGTTCACAAACAGCTTAATGAATAAAAACATGACTGAATAATTCTAACATCAGCAGGTTTTTAAGCAGGAAATGTTATGTAGTTTAAAGAGAAAAACCCAAGCAGTTTGAGAAAGGTCTAACACTGACCTAGTTAAATAGCAAACAAAAGCAAGGGACAGAAGAATCCTCAAGTAGCATTTAATTGCAAAGGACATTTCAAGGATTTTTTTTATATTTTCCCAAAGAAATCCTTTGCAAAGTTGCATTTCAGCATCAACTCCACAATCAACTATTTTATATTGAATACAGTACCAATCAAGTTCAACATCAGCTCTGCAATTCACTGTGACTAGACTAAGGAATGTAAATGCCATTAAGTGTCCTTCAAGTCTTATGTTAAGCTTGAGCACCAAATGCCTTTGTAGTTCTTCTAGGGTATTACCATTAGTATAGAAGGGTTAATAGCAAAGGCTGATGATTGTTTAAAAATTCACATTACCAAAGTGGATTACATTGCATCTACTGAGGGGATCAACAACGTAAGCCTACACTAAGCCATTATTGCAGAAACAAAGCTTGCATTTTAAGCCTTTGGAAACAAGCAAAAAATGGACAAAAGAAAAAATTCTTCTGATGTAAGAACAAGGCAAACACTACATGCTTTTCATACAGACTCACATTTTCAGACCCATACAGAATACATGAAAATGGACAAATAGCCTCCCCTAAAAGCTCATCATGAACTCCTGACAAGATCAGCAAACTTGAAGAAAAGGACAAAATGGATAACTGTAAGTGATCAAATGGTATAAAGGAAGTCTTGTCTTCTCTTTTATTCTAGACACAACAAAATTAATTATCTTGAATTTAGGAATGACTACTACAAGAATCAAGTGCGCTTGTTAAGATCCTTAGTTCAATGTTTGATGTTCAAAGGCACTAAAAGCTGCAAATTTCTGTTGAGGTCAGTGGAATCTGAGGTTTCCTCAACACATTCATTTATCTGGTCAGTTAGAATTCAAATCTCATTCATTTAAGGTTGAAAAAAAAAACTAACAGAATCCCTTGGCCTTTTTTCTACACTTCCTCTCTGAACCCATCACTAAAATTTATCTTATTGTACAAAATTAATAGTGAACAATTACAAAAAAAAAAACCAAAAAAAACCAAAAAAAAACAAATCCCAGGCTGAGCATCCTTTGTTATCTGGAATGCTCCCCCAGCTAGTTTCTAAGTACCTCTTTTCAAACACTCCCCTATGGATGAAGATTCTTTATTGCTATTTTCAGTCGTAAATATGAGTTCAAGTTTTCTGACACAGTACTAGGCAGAGTAAATTACTCTGATGTTATGAAAGTAAATTAACATGATATATTTAGGAGTAAATCACTGCATATGCTATCTATATTATAGTAAACACCCTAACCATTTTCAGAAACCCTCTTCTACAGCAGAGAAGATTATTTTATATTAATAGCATGAAACAGCTTATTTTAAACCTCAAGCTAAGCTTCTTCAGAACACAATTAAACAGGAAACATATTCAACATTTCCACGATTTAGGTTTTTAAATACAGCTTGCTTTTGTTTTAATTCTGTCATGATTAAGCGAAATTGTATTAGTAACTGAAAAGCTGTGCAAATCTAATACTTAACATGAATCATACGTGAAGCAGACTACTGCAGACAGGTTCTGTTTTCTGAACTGTTCTTAAACTGTTACCAGGAATAGGATTTATGAATTTTGTCTTCCATGTTTACTTTTAAAAGAGCATCATTATTTAAATGATCCTTTGTATGACTGCAGAAGTTCACATATACTAAAGTTCACACAAGGAACAGTAATTTTCCCAGCACAGGAAAAATGAATCCAGTGAATTTTGTTAGTTCTTGGAGGCTTATCTACAAGATTCAGACTGAGTACTGTCAACCATTTTGTAAATTTGGCAATTAATTTAAACAAAGGTAGAAGATCTTGATACCAACTTCAATTCCAAAGATTTTAAAGCTGGGATGATCTTGGTATCTCCTGTAACAGTTTGCATCTCTGGCTTTGGATCCTCTGAAGGATGGATAGAAGACAACAGAACTGAATTCCTTCCACACTGTCACCAGAGTTCTATGATCTAGCAAGTCAGAACATGGACAAATTTCTCAACATTTTTCCTCCTCCCATCTATGATAAGGTGCTTTGGCCTTATTTTCTCCTTCCCTTAGTTTAAAAGCTGATATTCATCTTGTATTTTCAACTTATATTAACCAGGTTTGTCCTTTTTCTGCCTGATGACTTTTTTAAGAGAGGGAGGGGAATGGATACAGTGCATTAGTAGGTCTACCTTTTTCTCATTAAGGATGCTGCAATATTTTCTTAAAATATGTTAGCTGTTCCCAAATTTTAAAAACATATTTATCAGAACAGCAAAAATACTAACAAAAAGAAGAAAAAATTGTTTGCAGGAAGATCATATGCAATTAAATTTCTTTAAAATACGTTGTGCACCTAGCTACGTTTTCATCTACTGATGAAATAGATATTAGCTGAGAATAATCTACTAAAGAAAATGGGAAAGGCAGAATACAACATCTTTGATTTGGCTTCGTTTCATGGGCTTAGATTTCATGGCTCAGAAAAGTCTATTTGTTAGCACTTCAGGTATAAATTAAGGAACACAGAAGATAAATTTATTTTAAAAAGGAAAGAAAAGAAAAAGAAAAAAAAATGAGATTTCTTAAAAGCCAGTAAGTTTTTGGCAAGTGATAGGAAAAAAATTATCTACACTATCATTTTTTCTCTGTTCTTGCTATATTTTTTAGAAAACTAAACAGAAACTAAACAGAACAGAAAAGGGGAAACTGGTTGCAGTAGCCAAGAGCATTTTTTTTCTGACACAGAATCAATTCTTTGCCCTCTGAACCACTGTGACATCTCATTTGTAGTACACATATAAATAGACCAAGATGTGTCATTGACACTGACCTGATATCCTCATTTCTGATTGCACACATACTCTATGTTGTAAAGCTGCTTAGAAATTTTTGCAAGCAAAGAACTCAAAAAAGTAAGAAGGAAACAGACATCAAAGTGTCTTATATTCCAACATTTCTCAGAAAGAATAATACCTAAAATGGTTTTCAGGGATTTAGATACAATCATGCATAACAGAAAAGTGATAATACAGTTACCTATCATTTTTTGGCATTGATATGTTAATAAATATAATTCCCTCCACAATAATTTTCGTTAATGAAGAAATAACTCCCTCCACAACAATTTTTCACAGTTCGCTTAGGAGGCTTAAAAGCTTACACCCAGGCCTGTTCAGTGATCCCATTCTGCAGTGTCCCACTGACCAGGATGAGCTAGGACCATTGCCAAGAGACAGCAGGGAGGTACTGCCTGCCTCTTTGATACTCCCCTTTATACTATTCCTCTTTAATATACCTGAGGTGTCACAGAAAAGGCTAAAACACATGTACTGACAAAACCCTAAAACATTCCTGAAATTAACTCTTCTCCCCCTTGCCTCAATTCTGTTGCATTCACTAATTTCTAGTTATTTATTACCATGAAAAAGATCAAATTTTCAAAAAAATAATAATAAAAAAACAATTAAAATGCAATTTTCTGCTACAGCAATTTTCACTCATCTGACATTTAAACACCATTGGATTAGGATGCTTTTTTCCTCGAGGTGTTCCTACTGCTCTTTAAAATTATTTTCTACAATATTTGTATGAACAAACATACTTTTCTTTCCTAATCTCTTTCAATCAGAAGTAGAATTGGCATGTAGGAGTAATATGGACTCCTCTTTTGCACCTCAATGAAATAATTAATGGCTTAGAAGGGGGAGAAGAAGGCCAAAACTATTATCAACAATAGCAAGAGGAAGAAAATTTATATTTTCATTCTTGTTAGGGAAGTGTGACTGTTCTAGGTTACAATGTAAAGATGTGCCCAAAAATATGTATTCTATCACCATCTATTGAAACCAGGTGGGGCAGTGATCCTTATCTCTGTGGGAGATATCCTCTGCTAATGGGCCATCTGTTAAAAACCAGGTGGGGCAGTGCTCTTCATCTTTTCCACAGCCCATCCTTCCTCCAGGAAGATATCAGATGTTAATGGGCCATTGAGTCCCACTGCATGACTGGTAAAATTACACCATCCCATTGGAGATGCTCCACCCAGGGGGAGCAGCCAAACATTCCCTACCTAGATAAAAACTGAGATTTGGAACAACATGGTAGCCCTTACCTGCTAGTTTCCAGAGGCCAAGAGCTACCAGATCTTTCTACAGGATCACTACTTCAAGACCACTTCATCTGTACTGCTACCACCACCCCAGTTAGCAGGGTGTCAGGTTGTATTCTGACTCTGTCAGTGGTTTTCTTTTGTACTATTGCATATATTTTATTTTTTTCTCTTATTTTCTATTAAATTGTATTTCTGACTTGGAGTATCTCACTGGATTTTCTTTCAAACCAGCACAGACTGAATATGCTCATCTCTGAAGGAGATGGGGAAGAATATGCATCTTGCACACCAGACAGTGACAGATGAAAAACACTTCTGTGGGAAAATGCATATACTGTCTATTTTTCAGGTATCTATCAAATATCTCAAATTAATTTTTTGAACTAGAGAATGTTCCACCTGCTGAACTGGCAATATTGTGTAAAGGAACCCACAGGGCTTTGTTAAGTGCTCAGCACACAAACTTCTTTCTGATAGCTGGAAACAGAAAAACAAGGTCCTCTCTGGGCCTTGGCATAGAGAAATACAAGTCCTACATGACAAAACTGTATTTGAAATGAAAAAAATCAATTGTGGAGATTCTAAATAATACAGACAAAATCAATCAAGACACATTGCAAGGCAGAAAAAATAAAAACTTTGTATTGCTGCTAGATCCCTTGGCACAAGGCACTGAACTAACTCAATAAAGATAATGAACAGAAACAACTACAGCATGACTCTTTCTAGTACCTACAGATCAAATTGATAAGTTGGTAGTAAAAAGAATAAGATGGAAATAACCACAGTATCCCCAAGGAGTTTCACCTGTTGATCCCAATTAGTACCTGACCATCAGTACAAATAGGAACATGCACTGCCCTCTTGGATGAAGGGAAGTCAGGGAAGCAAATGGTACCCCATCAGCTAAGAACATCTTTCTACTCCAAGTTCAGAATCTGGTTAAAAGAAGACTCCAGCCCCATCCTGGCTGGTGTGTCCTGGCCAAAAATCAAAGAAGCATTCATAAAATAGCTGTTTCCCACACTGCGTCATCGCAAATCCTGCCTAGAGATGTATGAGTTTACGACTTTGGTTTGTAGTACACTCAAGTATCAAAATAATGATGCATCAAAGTGACACAATAAACACAAATGGTAAGTAAACGATGAAGGAAATAGAACCAATGCTAACACATTTAATCATGATAATGAACCCAAACACACCTGCAGTAAATTTCAATTATTTTATTTCAATATGCAGTTTACACCAAAGAAAAATCCGACAGTAAAAGTAAAAATCTTCTCAGTTCATAACTTTGAACTTTATCAGAACTCAAATAGGAGTCCAAAAGTGTTAAATAAAAACTCAAGTTGCGCTGTTCCAAATCAAAGAAGAGAAAAATAGGAGAAAAAAATCTGAATGTTTTTCATCCTCTTCAGTTCAAGCTGATTAAATTCTATAGTATTTCAAACAGAGTGATATTTTGATCAATAAATAAAGAAATAATGATAGAGACATTACTACTGAAGGGGAGGAAACACATTCCCTAATCATGGCACAGAATTTAATTTTACTGAGTTATTACAAAGCATACCAAAAGAGACATTAATAACTTGGCAGAAGAAATTAGGACAAATCCTGAAGAGGGTATGTAATTAATGCACTTGAACTTTCAGTGGATAAGTAATCTCTTTAAAGGCTGTAATAGACAGTGTCTGTGGGCATGAGGCTGGTTGGCCATGAAGGTCCTCAGCACCTGGCTGGGCACAGCCTTGAGCAAACAGCTTCAAATGCCACATTGCTCCACTGTAAGCAAAAGGCCCATCCAATTTATCCTATAAATTCTCTGACTGCTTTACATTTGTGGGCAGGATTCAACAACATTTGGTAAACCTAAACTTCTTGGTTTGATTTTATATTCTGCAATCAGTCTTAAATGATAAAATGCTAACAGAAAATAATTTCCACTAAAGTAACACTCCACACTCCAAAGAGATGGAGAAGAAATAATTACTCTGCTTGTTATTCTGCCTTCAGAAAACAGGTCTCTATTACAATTATATTTTATCATGGCATTGCATAAGCAACAAATGAAGTGTGATTCAACTTGACAAAAATGTAAACATATAGTTAAAATAGATGAGTTAATCACAAAACAAGATTATTTATCATGTAAAGTAAAAAGACAAAGTAAATCATTAGACTATAAATAAATGTGGATAACACATGGTCACACGTTATTCCCAGTGCTTTCCATTTTAATGCTCTTGCTAGGTTTGTTCAGCATAAAGACTGATTCAATTAAAAAAAAAATTGTTCCATCTTCAAAATTTACTGCTTTAAGACATTACACAAAGTAAAATGAATAGCTTCACATTTTGAAGCTTCCTCTTGCTCACACTGAAACTCCTCCAATTCTAAACCATTCTAGTTAGGCACCTACTGTTTAATATAAAAGAATCTCTGAACATCAAACAAAGGCATCTGCCAAAAAAACTGGATAGCGTTTAAAAAACCAAATTGCCTTCAATTATTAGTGTTTCTACAGCAGTCCTTAGATGGTTTTAATCAAAATTCTTGCATCAGGCTGAAAATGTGGGGGTTTTTTAAAATATGAATACAGTAGAGATAACCATTTTTTCTTTTCTTTTCTACCTTTATATTTTTCCCTAATTGTTTTTTAACTGCTTAGCTTTTGAACACGAAGCAAAAACTCCCTCCTTCCATTTGTGTGTGCTCTTCAGTTTTATGCTCTAACACCTGAATATAAATTGACTTGTGACAATACATACACTCTCTAATATTCCTGAAAACTTCAGTCACATGTTAACTTACTCTTATGTGAAAAAGGAACATAAAATCACATTTGGTGTTCAGAGTGTTTCCTGAAATACAATGAACACTGTGTGTCGATGCATACACCTTTATACATACAATTGTGAGGGCAATCTTTTGATTATAATAGTGATTTTAATAATGCAATGAACATTACAACTATCGTTTAAGTTCTTAGCCTTGTAAGAGCAATGATCTGACTCTTTCAAGTAATTATGCACTCCAACAGAGTCAATGCATTACCCTGCTGCTGGCCACACATGCCAAGAGAAAGATTCTTATTCCAAAGTTACAGTAATTACTATACAACTCTCAATCTTTCAGTGCATCTGCATATTTGGAGTGTACAGATCTGCAGACTGTGCAAATTCCTGCACTTGGTCGAGGCAACCCCCAGTATCAATACCGGCTGAGGGATGAAGGGATTGCAAGCAGCCCTGCAGAGAAGGACATGGAGGTACTGGTGGGTAAAAAGCTGGGCACAACCCAGCAATGTGCACTTGAAGCCCAGAAAAGCAACAGCATCCTGGGCTCCACCAAAAGTAGCATGACTGAGTTTGAGGAGGCAATTCTGTCCTTCTGCTTCATTCTGGTAAAACTCCACTTGGAGTACTACATCCAGCTCTGGAGTACTCACTACAGGAAAAACAGACCTGTAAGAGCCGGTCCAGTTAGGAGGGTAACAAAATCCATCAGAGGGATGAATACCTCTCCTATGATGACAGGCTGAGGGATTTGGGGTTGCTCAGTCTGGAGAAGAGAAGGCTCCAGGCAGACATAATTTGTTCTCTTCAGTTCTTCAAGAAAGCTTATATGAAAAATGAAGATAGATGTCTTAGTAGTGCCTTCAAAAAAAAGGACAAGGGTAATGGTTTTAAACTGAAAGACTATAAATTCAGAGTAGGTAGAAGGAAGAAATTTTTACAGTGATGGTGGCAAAACACTAGAATTCAATGCCCAGAGATGTGGTAGATCTCAGGTAGATTCTGGAAATGCTTCAGATCAGGCTGGATGGGACTCAGAGAAATCTGATCTAGTTGAAGATGTCCTGATCATTGCAAGGAGGTTGGACTACATGACCTTAAAGGTCCCTTTCAACCCAAACCATTCTGTTATTCTACAATGGACAGAGCCAAAAGGATACACAAGCCACATACATCCAGCAAGAGCCTAGCCCTCTACAAACCAATAACAGGCATGCAAATTACTGCAGCCTACAAATGGTCAAAAGTAAATTTCTGTGTCACAGCTCCACAAAAATTTCACCTGGTAAAACTGCATTTGTCAGTTAAGAACGCAGAATCACAGAGTCATTTAGGTTGGAAAAATCCAGTAAGATCATCAAGTCAAACATTTGACCAATCACCACATTGTCAACTAGACCGTGGCACTAAGAGCCACGTCCAGTCACTAAACACACAGAGAAAGCCATCCTCCTCCTCTTCTGGGCTTCCCACTGTTCAGGCACTATCTATGACTGTACCATCAAAACCACTATAACTGTAATCACAAGAACAATCTGATTAAGAAAAAGATTGGAATAAATTACAAAATTAACCACAATGTTTATCTAGACAGTATTTATATATTTTTCCTTTTTTTTTCTAATTTAAAGAACCTAAACTGTGTTATCAATTTGACACACTACATGGTCCAAAGATACATATCCATTTAGAGGTTTCAGCAATACAAAATAAAACATCCACATCTGTGCTCAAGCCCATAGAAACAATGTATTCTCATGTAAACCAGGAAGTAGGTAAGATTTTTGAATAAGCATGACAGCTCCTTTTTTAATTCCCTCAAAATTTTCTAAAAATTCAGATTACTCTTCATCTATGCTCTTATTTGAATTATTATTTCTACAGCCCTACAAAAGTGAGGATTATAAATCAAAATAATTTGAAGGCAACACTTTTTAAAGTAAATTGCATTAAAAATTAAAAAAGCATGCAAATATCTGCAGACAGGAGTATAGAATCTCTAGCATGTGGCAGAGAAGGCTTGAAACCAGACCAGATATATAACCTGCTCTCAGAAGGCTTAAAGACTTTGGTATTACCCACCATGCTCATCCAAAAACATAGATTCAGATCAAAGATTCACCTGGCAGAGAAATGGCAAGCATTTACTGAGATCTACAAATATTCCTCTACTAGCACCATTTCCTATTAATTAAGCAATCTGAAATAATTTGATGGGGGACACACATTTAGCTATGAGAAAATAGTCATTTTACAAGTTAGGGTTCTCAGACTTCCTTAAATTATTTCTTTAACTACACCAAAACTTTATAGCAAAGCCTCAAGTACATACTTTTTTCCACTGGCAAATACAAGTGAAGGTGATCTCCAGAAAATGCATTTATCTTTTGCAATATTTACATGAAACCAGGCTCCATCATGTCATGCTGAAGAGTTACAATTACCTGAAAATCATTTTGATGGCATTTTTGAATAAAGTAAATGGTATTAACATTTTTTGATTTAATTTAGGAAGAGAAAGAAAGATGAGCTCTCAAACAAAATCCACATCTATGACCACAACTAGACATGTTTTCTCATATGGTGGTCTCCCTACATGTTAGTGGATTGGAATCACATCTTTTCCACCTGTTGTACTTCTATACTTGAACGGATTTTACACCAAAATGCTCTGGGTATTGTGGTGTTTGGGGTTTTTAAGGTTTTGTTTTGAGAAGGAGTCTTGCAGAGAAGAACTTGCTTTTCTTTAATCATGCCCCAGAGAAGGAAACAGAATCAGCCCAAATAACTACATCCTATCAGCATATAATATCAATTTGTTCCTACTGAAAAGGGTGCAAAGGGTCTGTTTGCAATGCAATTCCAACCAGGATAAACAGTTCATTTAAGCCACAGCTTCACAATAAAATATCACCATATAATACCTTAGGATACCTAACTGGAGCGACACCATGCTGAAAAGGCACTGTTCTCAGCCTGTCAACTCAAATCTCTTAAAATGTGCAACCAATCTATATTGTAATTGCACTGAGTGAAGGATATCATTAAGAGTGACATTTACTATACAACTCTGCTGGCATCAGGATATCCAAATAGTACCAGAATGTGCACCCACATAATATGGATTACACCTAAAAAATTAGTATTAAGACACAAAAATATGTTCAGTTCAAGTCAATGCAATTTATCCAGAAATAACAATTGCAAAATACTACCATTTCATCTGGAAAGGTGAATAAAACACCAGACTACAATAATTCTGAATTTTCAAGTGTGGTCCTAAGCACCATCTACTCACACAAAACTTCTTTTATAGTAGGGGAGAATCAATATTATGACAAGTTACCATTTGTCAAGTCCTGCTAGGAGATAGATCCATTTTCCAGGCATTAATCTACTGGGACTCCTTGTTAACCATGGCAACTCTGGTGGTCTAAGCAGGCAACGTGGGCAACATATCAACTTGCCTACCACTTGAATTGGTTTCTGTTTTTCAAAAACTGTTTCCACTACAAAAAAAAAAAAAAAAAACAAACAAAACAACAACAACAAAAAACCCAAAAAACAACCCCCCCAAAAATAAACAAAAAAAACCAAACAAAAACAAACAAACAAAACCACAAACCAAGGGAAAAAAAACACTAAACAACCCCCTTCAAAAAAGATAACTTCAATGCATGTGTATATAGTTAAAAACGCTTCCCCAGTGGTGGAAGTTCAGTTCTTGAAAAGCAAAGATACCCTGAAGTTAGCTTGGTAACACAAAAAGAGATAAAGTCAGACAACCTTGCAAAGGACCCAAATCTTTCTTTGAGAATATATCTTATGAAGTAATAGATATTGAAGCTGAGAATCAGATCTGTGTGCAGATCTTGATCAGATGCTTAAGTCTTTATACTTTGATCAGTTTTTATACTACTTCACAAAAGTAAGTAAACCAAGCCTCAAAGTGATTTATTACTGTTACCTACATCAATGAGATGGATGCTGTGAGGCTAATGTTGCCTCTATGCTTGAAAATCCAGGGATGAAAGGCACCAGTGTAAGTCCAAAGTAGTAGTAGCATAATTAAGTGTTCAATGTAAAAGCTATCCTGGTCTTTGAAAAACTATCTTTTGCTTTGAAATGTGTGGATATCAGCTCCTTTCTGTATTAACTGGCCCTGCACAGTTATCCCACACCACCATAAAAATTCCAGATGTGATACAGTACTTATATTTAGAAACACTACCCTTTGTCAAGATAACAATATTTCCAATTTGGGGAGGAAAAATTACTTCGATATAACATTTAAAAGGACTGCTTGTATTAAGAGAGTGATTACCTATGAAGGTACACACAATGGTCTAACTCGTTCATGTGAACAGAATGAACTGCAATTTAAATATAAAACTTGTCAGCTGGTGCTGAGTGAAGATGGGAGCTACTGCCTACTTCTGAAGCTAGCACAAATCAAGTGTCAGGATTGGTCTGTATGTCTCTGTTTTCTGATGTCCTTTTTTAAGTGATGCTATTTAAAGACCATTAAAATGTTTTAAGGGGAAAAAGAGGAAATCACTACACCTTTTCCGTAAATCCGTAGGCATTATAAAGAACTTCAGACATGTAATTTCATAAAAAATCCCAGATTTTTAGTTATTTCTTATATATATATATATATATATATATATATATATTAAAAAAACAGCAGCCCTTTCAATTCTGAAAAAAAAATACTGCAATGCATGCTAGCTAGTGGTTCTATTTCTAACACTGCATCAAAGATATTACACCTTGGCTTGACTATAGCAAATTTCTCCTCATAAAATTCAAGATGGCCTTCTTCCAAAACTAGTTTAAAAAAAAAAAAAGAAGGAAAAAAAAAGGCAAGCTCTTAATAAATCTAGCACCTGAAAGCTCTGTCAAATTCCAGTATTTTATTAGTAATATTAAAAACACAGAGGGAACTGTTATTATACATACGTTCTATGTGTTTTCTTTGAGAAATGTTTTTATTAAATATGGGGGGAAAACCTCCTGTAAAAAAATTTGGATCTAAATTATTATATCATGAGATTATTATTTTTAAATATATTCTTCCAAGAAATTATGAATGTATGATAACAGTGTGGTAAGTCATGAATACCATAGATACCAATACCATTCAATACAGTAAATGAAACATGAGAAAGACGGAAATCTGGTATCTGAAAGCTATGATACATTAAGATAGCATGATCTTTCAGGTAAACTATTTAAATCTTTTAACATGACAAACAGCAAAAGCTCTTTTAATGTTAATAACGAAATAATGAAGACTCCTAGGTACAAAAGACTCCAACTCCTGGGCTTTAAAAGATAGCGTCAATGAGTAAGAAACACCAGGAGCTAATTCCACAAAATTAGTTCCAGGTACCAACATCAGATGTCACAGATATCCTCAAATTTCCCATTCAACTGAAACCTAATCCTTTACACAACTAAAACCTCCACAAGGCATTTACGTACAAGACCACCTAAGTTCTAACTCTCAGACACTTGCACCTACACTAATGCCTTATAAAGTGAAGCAACTTCCCCCCCAGACTACTAGTTTAGGGCAAAATATAGCTAGGCATAAGAAGATCACTCTGTTTCAAGGATACAGTCATTTTCATATTGCTGTTTTCAAAAAGTTATTTAAATTTAGATGCTCTTCATCCCAGGAGGTTGCCCTAACCACCAGGCTGCTTGTGAGCTAAAATTCTCCTTTTCTACAAACTACTTTACTCTCTAAGATCAACCAACTACTCAGTATAAGGAACAGGGAGAAGGAGATTCACCAATGGTATTGCTTTGCCAGAGTACAGGATTGTAGCCACAGGTATGTTTTTCCTGAGAAGTAGAACTTTTTAAAAACTGAACATGACAACAACTTCGACTCCAAACCAGTGAGTATGTGGTAGAACCTTGTCCTGGCACACACAATGTGTCTCTGCCAAGATACAGGAATATCTATAAAGAAATCTTCAATGGCAATGTCCTATTTGTCTGGTGAGTAAATCTAAGAAGCCATCTCTCTTGTTAAGAAAACTTTTGTTTAGCTTTCTCTTAACAAAAGCCTGGCTATCCAAGTATCAAAAGAAAGTAAGAAAGTACTCCAGTAAGTAAGCACTCCAGTAAGAAAGCAAAGGAGGGAGAGTCATCCAATTATCTGTGGGAAGAGAAGACAAACTGTGCTGCTGGCCTCAGCATTTCCTACTGTTTTTCTTAATTCACCCCCTGACAGCTTGCAAGTTCCTAGGAAATATGGGGACCTGGGCACCAACTCAAGATTTGTGAGCAGTTAAACCCATAAAATTACGGGATTTCCAGAAAAAGTCATGTAGGTGCAAACTGGGAACCTTAATCATTCTCAGCTGGCACTTCAACTTTGTAGGCACCACATTCCCTGTAATATATCATGAAATGCCAGTCCTGCCTTTATTCATTTCAGAGTCATCCCATCTTTGAAAAACCTGAGAAGCATGATCCCAATCTTGTACACTAAAATATCAATCCTAGATTTGTTTCATTTCTGCTACATCATTTCTGGTTTATTTACTCCGTATCAATCCATGACCACAAATTCTCCCTCACCTTCACATTTCAGGAAAGAAGAATTCAAATCCCAGAAGTATACTGTAATATGTTTTAGCAATAGCCAACTACTTAACTAACTGCAACCCCTCCCATCATAACTCTCACACCAAAAAAAAAACCAAAACAATTATTGCTAAAGCAATGTGGCAAAGAGATTACTTTATCTTTCAGGTATTCTGGAGACTAAATGTAAAGGTGAGATCATAACCCAAAATAATTATTAAGAAATTAAAGCAGAAGAATTGATTTCTTGCTAGTACAAAAGATGTCAGGATCACAATGCAATTACAACGCCACAAGTAAAGTGCTAAGTTACACCATGTTTGCTGTAAAAAAATGTTACTTGAAGCCCACAAGACAGGTACCATGCTCCTCTCTCCGCATACTAAGAAGCTTAAAAACTCAGGCTCAGAAAAGGAAGCCAATAAGGAAGGAGAAAAAGGTCATAAAAGTGCTACAAAGAGAAAAGGAAAATAATTAATTTGTAAGTAAGCAAAATTAATTAATCCAAAACCACAGAGTTCTCTGCTTTTCTGGAAACAGTTCTCCATGTTAGACCATAAATAATTTGATACAGATATCACAGTTCAAAAGCTCTTGGGAAAGAACATAATACATTTGTATGTCTCTGAGTGAAATACCCTGAAGGATGAAAACAGAATACTCTAGATATAAATTAATAGGGGAAGTTTTGTTGTTTTGTATCCTACGGGGTTTTTTTTCCTCATTACAGAAATTGCCAGATCTAGAGCTTACTAAGAATAGTCTGAAAACTATCAAAATCTTCAGTGGCACATGCTGCATTTCTTACAAGTGAGATTTTAAAAACAAAAGGCCAGTAAAAATGAGAACCACTAGATTTTTTTTTTTATGGTTCTAATGTCAACTTAAATTATCTGGGTTTTTTTTTCCTCCTAATATATAAAAGGCATAGCAGAAAAGTATAGAATTAAATATTATTCTATTTTAGCAGAATAATTCTACTAATTTCTAAGCCTCTTTTTTGTATTAGCAAAGCCTTTCAACTTTTACCCTCTTTTTCACTGTTGAAGTACTCCAGAAGATTTTAATTTCTACACTACTCAGAGTAAAATGCATTCTTCTTTGTTAATGATGTTTCCTCTGTCAAAAGCAGGAGCTTAATGAATAGGTTAAAGCCACCTAACTTCACTTCTGCTGCTGGAACACTAACTTTGGCTTTGCCAAAAGCCATTCTATAGCTTTTCCTAGTAATTTTAAATGAAAGAAATGTTCCACCTGCTAAACTGATTATTACTTCATGAAGGTAGAAGTTCATTTATTCAACAGAATTAAAATATGACAAACCAGAGCACACACGACAGTGATGCTGTAACTTACGTCCAGATCAAAAACGCATTGCCATTAAGGGAAGAAATGTTGGTGAAGACTTTTTAAGAGCTCAAGAAACACATTTGTGTTCTTCTGTTACATTATTAACAAGAGCAGTAAGAATGAAGTCACAATAATATAAATAATTTAGTTTTTTCTGTAACCTAGTTTGTGACTTAGCAGGATGAAACTAAAAAAGAAGAAAAAATGGTTTATAATGCAAAAGATTTCAATGTGAATTAACTGAATTTCTTACAGAAAGAATTTCACATGAAGTATAAGTATGATTAAATATAATTTTATATTAAATATGGTAACCTAATTATTAAAATTACTACATTCTTCTAATAATTAAAAAAAATATGTTGACAAGACCTTTCTAAATGTTTAGCTTGTGAAAGCATCACTGAATCAGAATCATTTTACAAAGCTAAATAATCCCCCACCAGATGTTACCAACCCAGTCTTTAAAATATCCATTGAAGTATATTTTCCAAAAGCCTTGGTAGCTTTTCACTAATTCAGACAATAGAAAAAGGTTTCCTAGTTTTCAAATTAAACTAATTCCTCCAAATGAAGCTGCTGGAGAGAAGCAAAAATTAAATTAGTTCCTAATAACTCTGTAACATTCTTCTCTTGCTGTCCAGTCCTCTCCCCTCTAGTAAAAGGCAAACCCAATTATTTCAAGATTTTGGGGACATTCATTTCCTAAACTCTGCAGTACTGATTTATAGTTCTTTTTAAAGGCTTTTCCTTCTACAAAGTTTCTATAATTCTATAATCATCTATAAAATAGTCCCCAAAGTAGATACAGATTAGCACCAAACAGAAGATGATCTATTCTTATTACAGCAGAAGCTTTATTACATCAGAGACTATATGCTTTTTCTGCAACAGAACTGACTTAACATTTATCCTGTGACCTCCAAAACCACTCACAGGTTGTATTTTGTCACTGTACCTTGTGTATGCTTTATGCATTAATTTCTCCTTCTCAACACTGGTCTTCACTGTATTTTATGAGTGGATTTCAGATCACCTATCTAATACACTATAGATATCATGAACCCCAATTTCAGCCGAGGTGTCTGCAGCACTGACCATGTACCCCAACCCCGTACATTACAAAGGTGGGCTAATTCCAATACCTGGGTAGTTAGAGCACAAGTAGATCTAGGACTGCACTTGTGACACCTTCTCAGCCTAACAATGAATTGGCTGTTAAGTGTTCCTAAGAGAGCAGTTGCAGCTAGGAAGATAGGTAAAGATTTATCTAACCCTATTTCCTTATATAACTTACAGGAACGCAGCAGAAAACAGAACAAATAACAAAAGATACACAGGTCATATTCATTGCTCTACATTTATCCTGAAGGCTACACTCCTTGTCCCATTCCCACACAATACACACTTAAAAGTAGGGCATAAACCATTGACTGTGCACTTGTTTCCTGGAATGTAACATGGTAAGACAAACATGTGAAAAACACTAAGCTGCATCACCCTGGGGAGAAAAACTTAGTAGCAACATAGGCTCTGCACAGCCTTACCCTCATTCTGGCCACCCTACTGAGCTTCAAGCAGAAAATGCACACTCACATGTACACATTAGCAGACTCGAGCTACCAAACTCATTTGAAGTATTAGAGTTCCACGATTTATTTTAAAAATATGTCACCATCATTTAGATGGATGGTGTCAAAGACGACTCGATCAAAACAATATACTGTAGGGGATAGCTCATTTGTCTTGGCTTCCATCTCCTTAAATGCATTTAAAGAGTCAGAAGGAAGCTTTTATGACATGATCCTTCCAGCCTTGCCCTTTTCATCTGGATCTCTGAGAACAGATTTCTCAAATACACACAGAAAATAGTTTCAGTCAGTTACATAATTGAAAGCACAGGCTGGCAGAAGTGATGGCTCAAGAGACAGGAACAAGAAAAACTAAATTTAAAGAGGGATACAAAAAAGTTTTTTGCCAGACCCCCTAGACTTCCAGAAAGGTGGCAGGTGTATTAGCCCCTGGAGCAGGCAAAATTAAATGGGAAGCTATGAAGACAGAAGAAAAGTTTAAAAAAATTACCTTTTTTAGCCTTCTGCCCCACTCCCTTCTAACTACGCTGTTCCTACAGTGATAACTGTAACAATCTGCTTTATTTTCCACCTCTCTATAGAATTCAGGACATTTTTCTCCAAAAAACAAATTTTAGAATGCTCCACTGGAAAAAAAAAAAAGGTTTAAAGGCATGTTTTATTAAAGGCAATTTTACAGCACAAAGAATGAACAAAGAGAAGATTAACACAATTCATCAGACAGTTAAATACTATTGTAACCAGAACTACCCTCTCACCAAACACTTCAAACAACTACACAACAAAAAAAGTTTTATTAGAAATCAGGCACATATTTACCTGAACAGAGAGACAATGAAGAGACAATACAGTTTTCCATTAATGTATCTAATTAACAGAACTGGTGATACAGGTAACAAATTTTTTTTTTTAAAAAACAGAACACCAGTTACTACCTATTGGACTTTTTTCACAGGCAAAAATACAGACTAAAATAATAACACTGAATAAGGAACACAGTGGCTTTTTTTTTTTTTGGTTTAAAAATCCAAGAATGAAAATATTTTCTAATCTAAAAGAAATAAAAAAAAAAATCACTAAGGAAACAGCTTCTGTTGAGATAATTTATCAGGCAACCTGATTCTACTAACTCAGATAAAATAGTTTCTGTAAGTATTTTTTAAATTTCATCCAGTTTTTGAATTTTGGATTCGTTCACCAATTAAATGCCCAATTTAACCAATGCAATCAGAATCAAATGGTGTAAACAATTAGTAGTATTTTCAGCATTGTTTTGAAATGCAGGAAATTACCTATACTAATTCGACCTCCTGCACCTGCATACATTTTTTAAAATGTTGCTAGTTCCTGTTTCTTTATTGCATATTTTGCATAATTTCTGGTACATGGTTTAAAACCTTTTGAAAACTTTTCATATTAAATTATATACTTGGATAATAGAGGCATTAAAGCACATAAAGCAGAAAAAAACATACAAAATGCTTCTGGAGGTCCAGGTTATTAGCGGAAGCATAATAATTTTGTCATTCAAATACTTGGAATCTTTTATGAAGGATTTAGCAATCCTTAAATAAAAATTCCCCTAATATCTACTGGCAAAGTACAAAGTATTTAAGATGCTGAGACTCTTGCTAAACGATAAAA
Organism: Cinclus cinclus; assembly: GCF_963662255.1. Classification (NCBI taxonomy): domain Eukaryota; kingdom Metazoa; phylum Chordata; class Aves; order Passeriformes; family Cinclidae; genus Cinclus; species Cinclus cinclus. The sequence continues at coordinate 16,410,607 of NC_085050.1, read as the reverse complement.
AAATATACCCAGAACTGCTATATGTATTCTCAATCCAATAATTTCCACTTGTAATTTGGTCTCTTCTATTTCCTACCTCTTATGAAAAGTCCCCTCATCCGATGATGAGCTCATTTATTTCAGTCATTCTCTTCTTTGTGTCCACCTTTCTCTTCCCCATTTCTAGAAGCATCCTTGCTGCCTCAGGAGTGGAAAGGACATGAATGCTAGTGTGCTTCTTTGCTTTCTACTTGAAGCCCCCACCCCCCTAGAGAGCTCCAGACACTTTGGTTCTGTTCAGCAATTTCCTGAGAACGAGCAGAACAAGCCTGACCCAATTCTATAGGTATTGCCAATGCTTAACAAAACACTGGGGCAAGGTAACAAAGGTCCAACAGAAGATAGAGCATACCATGTTAAGAAAATTTTTTATTTCACTCTCACAATACATTTTTCCATTTTCACAACACATTTTGCAGCTGTTAGTTCTGCACTATACTCAGAGGTCTCCAATCTATGCTGAATCATTTATCATAATCACAAAAGCTATAATTTTTAGGACAAAGTCCACTATGGCGGTAGAAATTTCTTAAATTATATAGCAAGGTTACAGCAGCCCACTGACATTTTAAGAAGTAGTAAGGTAAAATCCCTATATTTAATATAGAGGTAAAAATACCTAAATATACTGGGTTTAGAAAAAAAAACAAAAACAAAAAAAAACAACCAGTAGCATCCTAAGAAGGTTCTAGTCACTTGACTTTACTACACTAAAAAAAGGATGAAAAGTTTTCATGTAGACTGCAGGGTCTCTTATCACAGTCTTAACATAGATTAACACAGTTGGCCATAGTCCGTTTGGTTCACGTTCAACTGGAGAAGAAAAGCTGACAAACTGGGTGAAATCTCCAGGCAGCATAGAAAAAGAGGGCCACTTGTTTGAAAGGAGAGCCTAGTGTAAGAACAGATAAGGAGGAGCCTGTTTCACAGCAAATGATCCAGTTAGCAAGGTAACAGCATGAACCACCCTAACCAGAGATGTGAATGATGCCATGCATGTGTCTGTGTGACCCACAGGTGACACCTCAAGACTAAGTTGCAGCATTGCGCCAAAATTTACACTCGCTCTCTTTGATCTCCCAATAAGAAATATAGGCATTATGTTAAAGCTGAAGAGCCTTCAACATATGTGAATTATCTTTCTTTACTCAAGTATCAATAATGGTCTTCCACTGAAAAACTAAGAATTTGTCTTTACAGTCCTTGTATCCTCAGGCTTACCAATGTTGTCTTGATGCTAAAAACAATATCTTCAAAGGCAAACCACTGAAATTATCTGTCTTTACAGAGGGTTTTTCAGTTTGGTTTTTTCTTTCTTTGGTGTACTACAGAGCAGGTGGCAGGGAAAAGGAGAGGGTGACAGAAAGGTAAAACTGTGCCTCTGTTGGTGAATATTAAGAGCTACATAGAATTAACATTCATTTTTTAGGTGGATCTTGTTTTGAAAGCAATAGGTGTTATTCTGCAGTATCACACCAAACAAGGCTTTTGCCATTTAAAGATTTTTCATATTACAAAATAAGAAAAAAAAAAAAAAAAGAAAAGAAGAAGTCTGAATTCCCTCTTGCCAACGCTGTATTTTACTAATATAAGCAAATATACCACTCTTGGGTTATGTCACATTGAAGGTTTTTTATAGGAATGCAAAATAACAGTGAAGCTTTCTAAAGAAATTAAGGAAAAGACAACAGTGGCGATTTAGTTTCCCAATTAACAATAATGTCAAGATACCTCGGCAGTAAAAATTTAATAAAAATTGGATTGCAGCTACTTCCTGAGGCTTATGAGGTGTCTGTAGCATTGCACCACTGCATAGTAAATCAGAACACAGTGACTGTTTACCCTGTCAATCACCTGTCAATCTATCCAGCTTTCTACAAATACCTCTTGTATTTGGAAGCAGTTTCACAAACCTCAGTAATTAAATTTTTTAATGCAATAATAGACACATCTAGCAAATCTACCAAACAAAAGCAACTAGCATGCACCAGGAACAAAACGTAATGTCATGGTTACATTTGGGCAATTAGTTAGCTATAAAAATCCCATATAGCTATTTAAAATGCATGTTTACTTTTCAGATATTATTTTCATTTTTCTTGGGGGATGTTTTTAATATTTTATTAATAAGCATATGTGTGTGTGACTTCAAAGTTAGCAAGTAGGTTTTTTTTCTCCTTCACTGCATGTTTCCCATAGAAGAAGTAAGAAAACACTGTCTTTTACTCAAAGCATCTTGGAATCATTTATAGTAAAGAAAGCTAGACTAACCAGATTTTTCATTAAGAATGCAGAAGAGAACTTTTAGGAGAAAATGCCATATTCTCCCAAAAAGATAGAAATCCAGATATCACAATATCTATCAGCTGAGCTCCCAATAAAAGTCACCAACAAGCAACATCATGCTGAGGTTTAGGACAATGATTAGAAATAATATACTGAACATATTGAGAAGACAAAAAGCTTCCACTGCACCCAAGAATATGATTAATTTGATAACGGAAGTATGGAAGAAACATGATTAAACATGATATCCCCTGGGATCTGACAAGTTATACAAGCACAAGCAACATCAGAAATTATTGCTGATATCTTATCCATTAAATGATCTTCTATTTCTTTGCACACAATTTTCTCTTTCACTGATCCAGGACATATAAAAAGGGGATTTGACCAGTAGAAAGCTCCTCCTGACTGCCCAGGAAAGTTAAACTGGAACTCTGTCAAATTACAGGTTTGATTTCAATATGCAATCAGTGTCTGTATTGGTGAGGAAATAAAAATTTCTGTTCTGAATTACGCCATCCTGTGACGATGGATTCAGGTTTGGCTAGTTTACATTTCCTGAAGGAACAAAACTCCCTGTAACTCTTGCAGCTGGCCAAAGAAAGTATAGATCCACAGAAGCAGGAGAAACAGTAGTATCTTTTTCCCCAATATAAATCTAAGGATGGTTTTGTAAGTAATAGCCTTCTAAATTCAGACATGCAAGATGATTTCATTTTATACATACAGCACATATCCGGGAATTATAAGCCACCACATACAAAAAAGTACTTATATAACATTTGCCAAACTTCTTGGTCCTAATTCATGATGCAGCTTCACTGTTTGGTGAAGATGAACCATGAACAGTCTGTGATTTCCTTCTAAGAGTTATTTCACCCATTTCACACTGAGAAAATTACTGAAATTAGCAAACAGCAGCTCCAGGATTGAGAATAATCTGAGAACAAACAATTAGCTCTGTCAGCCAGGAAACCATATGTACATTATAACAGTACTAGCTAGTACTGTGATAGGAAAAAAAGGAATCTAAGAAGGACCAGAATTCTGAATTTCAAAAAAGCAATAAGACCAATCCAATAAGACCATCATTCACTTTAGAGACAATTTCAACTACTAGGACATTGATCAAGTCATCAGATCTATTAATTGTAGGCCATTAAGAAATCTTCAGGGCTAGTGCTAGCAGTGATGGAAGTAGAAGTGTGAGGAAGATTGAGTTCTTCAGGATGAAAAACAGATGTCTTCCATCAACAGACACATCACTATTTTTCAAGATTCACATGCAATTGACAGTATTGTCTCCTACATTTTTCATATGCTTCCCTTGGCACCAGGTTTCATTAAGATGCTGTCAGTGCCATCTGCAGCTCCAAAAAGCACCTCCTCTGTCAACAGTTTGATCTCCGACGAGTCATTCAGCCTGGGCTAGTGAGCAAGCAGAAAAGCCTCTTAAGCCTGTGTAAATAAGTCAACTCAAAGAGCTGCATTAAACACCTTGCAAGGAACAGGCCATTAAGTGAAGGGGGGGGGGGGGGGGAAATTGCCTTTACCACAGCTTGAAATTCTAACCTTGAAATTTTGACAAAATTCTAAAACGTGCCACAGCCTACATTCCATTGCAGAGTCCTGCACCATCATTCAAGACAAACAAAAGACGCATCATTCCACCCAGCAATACAGCTGGCCCTGAATTTTGGTAGAGTTACCTGGAGAACCTGATGGGAATAATCTCCCAGTTGCCAGTGTTGATACTTACAGTGGTATCAATATCATATGTTAGACATCCACTACTGGACACAACTTCAGTTAGCAGAGAAGCTAAGTGGAATATTTAGAAAAAGCTAGCAGAACGAGTTTCTATGGAAATTACTTTTATCAAAAAGTAGCAGCAGAGGTTGCAACAAAAACAGGACTCACAAAAAAGTTAAGACTTTCTGTTCTAACATAATTTCCCTACTTTCAAACCTTCTTTCTGAGTTACAGCTTTTCAGGGCAGTCTGACTTGAAAATTATATGAGGACACAAAAAAACCCCCAAACAAACCGACATTTTAATTACATACAGATACTAATAAAAAAAAACCAAACAAAAATACAAACAAAAACAAACAAACAAACAAAAGAAATGAACAAAAAACCCAACGTGGAATTATGGGTTAAGTTGTCAAGTTAGTACAACACTAGGAAGCTCGTGGAAGCAAGTGGCCCAGCATCCACAAGGGGGAGCCTGCCCTTGGGAACAAATCCGAACTCCTGCTCCTCATTAGACAGCTCACGGCTGCCGGACAGCTCACCAGCCCACACTTTGGTACAGAACGTTTTCCGCAAGTTTTACACTTCAGTCAGGGCTGATGTTTGCATAAGAGGAGAGTCACAGAGAGCGAAAGCAGGAAGGAAGCTGAAACAAATCAAGAAATGGGGATGTGACCTTTACAAAGGGAATATATATGACCTGTCTAAATACACTGATTTTAAATGCACAGGAAGAACCAGCCCAGGGAAACCGGAATGGAACACGTGTACCCAAAAGATATATTTCTTATTTATCTTGGTTCCTATAGTATGCCTATTTTCACTTCTAATCTGCTTGGAAATGACTAAATATTTGTTAGTATTTCCATTTTGGAACTATTTATCTTCATAGCCATGGTAATACACACATAAAGGCAGCAGAGCTGCCAAATTCCTTTATTACAATTTGGATCATGGTGTAGAGACTGGGGTGTTGGCACTTGCATCTCACTGGACCCATAACAGCAGACACTCATCATCATCAAGTCATTATCACATTTTCCCTTTGTGGCTGTGTTTATTTTAAGAAATTCCCACGTGGTCAAACACTACCTAGGCTTATTTCAGGATACCAATTCTATATAAAACTTCAGCACAAATACATATTTCTTTACTTTCCCTTTGCAATTCATATTTTCTGGAGCAGTTTCTACAGATTCATGTCTTCAACAAAACATTCAAAAACAAAACAAAAAGCAGAAAACAGACAGGAAACCATATTTATCATAAATGTTTTAACCACACCCCCACTCCCCCTCCCAAAAAAAATTACTAAGTTTCCTTTCAAAACTAGCTAATTCACACCACATTTTCTTTTTTTAAAAAGTCTCATATTTGGAAAGTTTTACATAGTGTAATCCTCTCTAAACATTACACAACCTCAAAAGCACTGCTGATAAAAACTACACACAGCAGGATATCATTATTAAGCAAACAAAGCAAAATAAAGCATCAATTAAAATGTGATTTCTGATTATACAATATTTTCCTCTAGTAGAAACTAGAAAACGAATTCAGAACATCTCTTCAATCTTCTTCTGGACCACCCAGCTGAAACACTGATCATAATTCAAGTTGTTTGGCTTTTTAATTACTATAATTTTTTAATTACTGTAATTTTTAAAAATTACTATAGCTTTCTATACAGTGTTTATTCTCTTTTCTATATGGAAAGAAAAACAGACCCTGGGTTTTCCATATCTTTATTTAGAAAGAAAGACATTCCTAGCATACCCAGGGAAATTCATTAACCAGGGTATGCCAAAATGATGATGACTTTACACTTGAGCAGAACAGATACAATTACTATCTTCTGTTGGTATCTTTCTTTAGGCATATCATAACTACTCACCCTTGTTTAAAAACTTGCAAAATTTATATGGGACCTGCACTGCTATTGTGCAGAATGAGATTATACCACTAAAGACTTTTCAGCAACATTTACATTTAGCAAAGTATTTGAGAAGTCATTTCAAGTTCAGAAGCCAAAGTAAAACACAATGGACAAATACAGTCATACAGCCATATATAAAAAAATGCAAGGAAGGTGAACAAAACACATTAACAGACTTTCTTACAAAACAACAGCCACAGCTAATCATGGAAAAAAGGAGGATCTGAACACTCTTACAGGAATTTAGTTTAAATTCCATTTTCAACGAAGTACACAGTTCAAAAGCTGTACATTTCTAAGTAACTGTAAACAAACTATAGCATCACATTCTTATTCACTATATGAAGATATTAAGGTAAGTTCCAAATTTATGTCTATAATTCATCAAACAATAATACAACATTTAATGGATACAGATATTTTTCTTAACCATTTTCTTCTGGAGAAACAGAGAAATCTTTTCAAGACAGATATCTCCACCTTTATTAGTATTTTCTCTTTGACTACTTCTCAAAGACTGGGATTTGTTTTAGTTCTCTAGGGGTGTTGTTCTTTTTGTTTTCTTAAAATGTTAGTACCTTAAACAGCAACAGTGAAGGCCCAGAGAACTGCCAGTACTACTGCATTTGCGTGCCCACACATCACACACTAGGGCCTTGCTGTACACATGAAATGCACAGTTGTGAACACTCAAATTCCTGTTCTATGGAATACACAAAACTGAGTGGTTATGCTAATCGTGCTTTACTTTAGGAAACAGACTTTGAAGACTTTTACAGCAACAGGAACAAAACTATGTTTTTTTAATACAAAATGTTTTCTACTTTTGTTTATTCAAGATGCAACAATTCCTATGCACCTTAATCTAAATTTCTCTAGAGTAAGCATGGCAAGTAATACACCTTTCTGGCAGCACTGAAAGGCTCTCTCTGCATCAGTCCTAGATTACAAGCTGTTAGGGTAATCTGCAGCTCTTGCAAGACAAAGTCTTCCCTGGACAAAAATACAAATCAGCAACAGCAGATTCCCAACTATTTGTGACTTTCAGGTAAATATTGGTTCATGTTTCAGAATTTACTCCCTACTACCTGTCTAGAGTCTATGTAGGTATGAGAAGCACTGCTGGATGGAGCAGTGCTGGCTCCATCTGACTCCTTTTTCACCACCCTAGTCAAATACATTACATGGAACAAAACAGTGCAAGCTGTCATTCATACTGCAAGAAAGAATTAGGCTCCTCTCTCCACTTGGCACCTTTGTGGATAAAATCACAATGAAGAGAGCTTGTAACAGAATGACTTGGAGACCAGCAGTGAACAAAAATTGGAGAGAAAGCTTTGATTTCCAGCTACTACAGAGAAAATCCAACACCCCTATTACTCCTAAATGTTAAATCTTGTGAATTTATTATTCCAGAAAACTGTACAGTTCCATTTCTTTAATAAGAACTTGTGTATCTGGTAGTATTAATAATAATTGAATATTACTATTGAATAATAATTCAATATCAATTGAATAATTGATAAATATTGAAAAATAATAATAGAAGTATTTTTACTTCAATGCTGAATATAAACCAAATTATCATACTTAGGTCACCCATCTCAAAAACTTGCAACTCCCTAAAGAAATCTTTTCTTGACCAATCAGCTTCCTAATTCAACTGCATTTCTTCTAGTTTTGCTGTTTGTTCTTCCCAATATACATGCACACGATACTGACACTATTTTGCTATTTCACTCATATAAATAGGCTAAAAGCACATACTAGTTTTAAAGCCTTCCCTACAACTCAAATCCATTTCTGTTTTCTTACATTTGACTGAGGAAAAAGACAAAATAGGTTTTGCAACCTGATTTACAAGAAGAGAAAAAAAAAACCCCTCAGCTTAGCCAAAATATTAGTGAAATATTTTTAATGTTGCAACAAAATGGAAAAAATACCCATTTGAAGTAAACTTCCCATAAGATTAACTAGCAAAGCAAACCACATCATTATCGGTTTTGCAAAACTCCATAGCAAAGTTAGAAATATTTTCTTTTCCATTTCCTGCAGTGCCTTTGATACGTGCACATGAAATGGAATGATGTTGTTGTTCCATGCTGTACATTTACAACTATTTTTAAGTATCTCACAATAGTTTATTCCCCAGTGATTTCAAACTTTAGTTTGCAATATTTTGGATTTCCCAAATTCTCCAGTTCAGATCCACAGAAAACATAATTCCAACACACTTATTTTTTTAAATTTAAATCCCTTACTAGTCTTTCCTCTACCAAAATTGACTGGTGTGCTGTTTTAACAGTTTAGATCAGCAATCAATAGACTACAAAACAATGGGCCAAATAAATACTTCACCCCAGTATCTAAAACTTCAGGAATATGTGGCACAGCTGGCCATACCCCTGCAGCATTGAACAGAGCATATAGTTTTATATGCAGGACTTCAAATGTGATAGTACACTCCATATTGCAAAACTGTTTCATCTTAATATGGCATGCTAATTGAACAAACTTTACTAACAGTAATCTTTATTACAGATCATAAAAACAGTTGTACAATTGTATGTATATTTCCCAGTCCAAGACTTACAACATGGTGAAAGATTCTCTTTTACACAGATAGAGCCACTGTTTTCAGCCAGAACAGTGAAGATGATCTGGCTAGCATTTAGATCCTCAAATCTGAATATGTGTGGCTACTCTCACTGGCAAACCAAGAAAAAGCAACAGTGTGGCTATGATTTTTTTTATAGTTGAAATTTAAATCTGGCATCTGCTAAACTTACATACAAAACTAAAATTTTGCCATGAGACATCTCTGTACTTTGTGCCAAATGAGCAGTTTCAGCTTCTGTACCTCTGACATGAACACTGTACTAGAGATCAAGTGTCAAAGCATTCCTCTACAGATCTAACACGCTGTCCACAAAAGTTCTGTCATTTTTAGAAATGACTCTGACAAAGTATTGCTTTTTGAGTGGTATTTTTATTGTGTTGTAGGCACATAAGTGACGAGGACAGTACTATTGCTATAACAAGTTATGGCATAGGAGAGTTACACAGAAGTATTTGTTCTATTGAATTTACACACATGACTAAAATCTAGAAGGGAATTAAGCCTCTTGCCTTTTGCAAAGAATGCACAATTCATAATGGACAAGACAATGACAGAATCATTTAATCATTAGCCAGATTTAACATCTACACAGAAGTAGTAAGGACCAGATAGGAATTTTCTCCAGCCTCAGAAATGTTCATCGCTTTTATGCAGTATACATGTGTCAGCGCAATTTTTTAGTTCATCAAAAAAACTTTGAGTTCTGCTAAGCTTTTCAAATTATTTTCTCCCTCTTTTAGATGCACATTTACATTCTTTTCCCTCCAATAAGCCTTCCATAACTTCATGTTCAGAGAAGCAGCTATTACAAATCCACCTTCATTGTATTAGCTGCAATCCTACCTTCATTGCAACTCCTCCCTGTGAGCCTTATCAAACTTAATATGTAACCTTGGCAGCTTCAGGGTCAACTATCTAAGTCCCTGCCAGCTATCCACCACTCTCACAAAGAGCCACAAAAGCAGGGAAAAAGAACAGATGATATTCTTCTATATTCCCCATGTTAAAGTACTAAAAGCACTGAACAACTGACATGAAAATGCTCCTTGTACACACTACCTTAAAAAGTATGAGCAGCAATTCCTTAAAACTGCACAGATTACACATTCATAGCAAAAATAAAAATACCATTGAACTGTCTGGACAGAAGGAGAAATGAAAAGAGGTAAAGATTTTCTCTCTTGTACATGTTAGCCTGAAAATCCTCAAATAGTGCTTAACTGAAAGGATTTCCTTCCCCCCCCCCCCCCCCCATTCGAGCCCCTTATTTCTTCCCCCTAAAGACTAAGGGCCCTGGAAAAAAAGCCTTCAGAGTGTGGTCCTTTAAACAGCCTTGAGCCAGGGAGGGCCTGCACCTGGGCTTGGCTATAAAGATGAAAAGAGTTCTGCAAGTCCCAGCTTTATTCCCCATGAGGTGGGTCTGAACAGCCATTAGCAGAGCAGGCCTCTCAAGTGTCTAAGGGAGAGAATAAACCCCACTCAGCATTCATAAGCCGCCTTTCCCAAGGAAAGCCATCAGCCCTGGCTCCAAGTACCCTTACAACAGCTACGAGGATCGGGACAGCAGTCTGGCTCGTTCATCACTGCAGCCCTGGCTTCAGCTCTTCTCCAAGACCACGTACGGCACTTCGTACATCAGCACTTACCTTACCACAACGAGAGTCCCTTTAATTGGTACTTGGATAATGTGTGTGACCTTCCCACCAGGCCTCTGAGCCCTGAGCTGTTCCGTGTAGTTTCAGCTGAAGTTTAGTGCTCTGCGTGTAGAAAGTGTAGCCCAAGTCTTCCTACAGGCACTGCCCACCGTAATCACTCACAGCACAGCAAACCTACAAGCTCCACCAAGACTGAGAAGAGAGCAAGCTACCATAGCACAGGGTAAGCCTGCCTTATCTATCCTAAGTGTATCCCAAGGCTCCTTCATCCAACATGTCAATTAAGGAATGGATATTGAAGAATTATTTTTCAATTAAAAACACTGAAGAAAGGACTGAAATTGCAATATATTGTTTTAACTTTAAATGCTCAAATATGAGACAAAAGCAAATGCAAGTCTCTATCTGAATATTAAATTTCAACTTAATAAATATATTGAGAGAAGTTTTAAAAGCATTAAGATCCCACTGGCAGATAGAAGTCTCAGTGCAGCTGTAATATTTCATCAAGTGTTAGATGGTGTATGTCAGTTGCATGAAAAAAGGAACATTTACTGTATCAGCAGATTCCATCTGCATTTTCTAACTCATTTATTGACATGTGAGAAGGATATGATCATCAGGAAAAACAAAAAACACAAAATTCGTGGATCATCAATAATCAACTTAAGCTGTGCTGGGCTTTTCATTATTATTCTCTTAACATGTTTTAAAATTGTGGTGTTTATTCTCTGAGCAAAGAAGAAATAATAAAAAACCCCAAAACAATCTCTAAACCTATATGTAATTTCAATTTTTACTACAGTGTGTTTGTACAAACATACCAGTTGAAAAACATCTACTCTTAAATAAAGCATTTCATCTCGCATTAGATCTAGGATGCAAAAAACATCAATTCAAACATGCTTTCTACAGCAACATTATTGAAGAAAGCATTTGTAGATCAACATCAGAACAAAAAGCACTATGAAGGACCCGGAGCAAATTAAACCTTTTAGATAGCCTTGAATTTGATACAATGGAACATATGGAAGTAGATCTCTGCTGGGTAAAGTGGATACGCAATTTTTAGTAATGTTCTTTCCCTTGCCAATTTCCTATTCTTTGTGAAGAACTCAGACTGGTTCTTCTGAAAAAAGTAGATACTGCAACCAGAACCTGAGCTGATGTCTGTTTCAAACTTCCCCTTTGTTTTTTCTTATTGAAGCTTTTATATCCTTACAAAGAACGTATAGACAAATCTACAGACAACAACTTTATTTTTTTAACTACAGTAAAGTTTTTGTTGATAAATTCTATATACATCAGTTATTTTCTAAGAAAAAACTATGCTCTATATAACAAGGTACACCTTGGGAAATATTTTTAAATGGAAAAATATTGTGTTGCTTGAATGCTTTGTGAGTAACTTTAAAGAAGCTTTAAAACAAATTCAATGCATTTAAAATGCTATATAAATCAACACTCAGGATGAAGGGTCAACAGGGGTTAAACTGTCTGTCCTTCTTGATTGCCTTCATAAATGTCTTTTCTAGCTGTATTATAGAAGCAACAACAGCATAACTTGGATATTAAAACCTCCACGGAAACCAACAATAAAAGCTGCTAAGAATTTCACAAGGTTTTTTTTTTTCCTCTTAGGTGTTAATTAAATGATCATTTAACACTGAAATGTAAACACAACATTTTCATCTGCTGACAGCATAGCCCATTATAAATCCAGGGTAATAAACGTCCTGGTGTTAATACTCTGAACCAGGTTCCCACAACACACTAAGATGCCTTGTCGTGTCTAAGGTTAAGCATCTAGACACAAAACAAAGATTGTGCCTACTCGACTTCCAGTTCAATTTTCCCATCGCCCAGTGACCTAGGTAACACTTTGAGCAATAAAGAATAAATTTAATTTCTCCAGCATTTTGTGAGGATTAGGAACAATTGTTGGCCTGCAATGACTTTTTATCCTTGGATTCTTTCTCTTCCAGAGCATTCCCCCAGTTCTAAAAGAAAATTCTGATGGTTTAAGACACAGAACAAACAGAACTTTAAATTAGGCTTTTTTCAATCAATTGGAACTCTTGGAGGGGAAGCAATCAACTTTTCTTTAGACTTCTCAGCTATTCAGTTACTTCAGGCTTTAATCTTCCACTTGTAGAAGGGACCTACTATCACAGGCACAAGCCTCTATACTTTCAGATTTTCCTTTGACTTGATTTATTCTTCTTTGCAGTTCTTTTTTTTTTTTAATCAAGATGACATGGCTGCACTTAAATGTCCACTCTGTGCAAGCCAAGACCTACAGATGTCCTCTTTATAACATTTCATGCCATGTTTCTGTGCCACACAATAATGGCAATTCCTCTGACATGCTTTTTTACTTTTCATTACTTCACTGAGTTTCAGTTTTCTACTTAACTCCTGACTAAATGGTTTCCTGCATCATAATTTCCCAAAGTTTTCAAGGCCAACCCTCCAGGAACAACTCAGGGACTGGTTCAGACTGGACATGACTATGGTTACAGGTAATCCTGAAACTGCCATTTTTATTTTTGTATTCAAACAATTCTCAGCTTTAACTGCTATGATGCCAACAAAGACACAGAAGATAATTATTTATGCTTGGTGTTAAAACGACAGTAGCTAAAGTTGACCTCTCAATTACTCTGAATACCACCACACTATTTAAATAGAGCTGTGACTTGAGTAATTAATAGGATTGATGTTTTCACATTAGACATATTTAAATGCCAACAGATATTAGCGTAAAAACTTTAAATAACAGATATTTTTGTTGGTCGAGAAGAATTGCCATAAGTCATTCTTGTTTGCATGGTGTTTAACAAATTTCCTATTAAGGTTAAAAGCGACTGAACAGTTTTGGAGTGTATGTTTTAATAAAAAAAACCCCAAAAAACTATAAGCATTACAGAGTATTCTAGGTTGGGAGGCACCCACAGGGATCAAAGTCCAACTCCTGGATATCCCTATAGATGCTTTTTGCTGAAATTAGACAACTATATCACTTGTTAATGTAGCTTAAATAAAGACTAAGTGATCTGCCCAGATCAGAATTAGTTTAAAGCTCCAGCAGTCCATCCAATTTGCCATTTTATCCCATAGCAAAAGAAATACCGCTTGTAAAAAAAATCAAGCATGACTTTATAATTAAAGAAATAAAGGCAAATTAAACCACAATTCAAAGATGGCTTCCAAGTATCTCAAAAGTAAAAAATTATAAACATCCATATTAAAAGCATCCTTTCATAATAAAATAGTTCATTTCAAATTTCAAAAATCTCATACTATTACTTCCAGTAAAATTCACTTGATTTCTGTATATTCAGTACACAATTTTTTTCCTGCACAGCACAATAGCAGCTGACATGCAAATCCAAAAGAAAACATAGCGCAGGAAAGGCCAACAGATTAAGAGATTCTATAACAAAGGACAGGAAGGGTTAACATAGTGAAGTTTGAAGTCCAGTAATTGCACAGAGTGATAATTTATTTTATTTTTCTGACTATATTTCCAAAGCTCATTCTGGTTCTACCAACATTTCCACTCAGCTGGATCTAAGGCCAAATGCTTGCTGTTGCTAGGATATAGCTACTGCATGTTGTACACCAAATGCATACAAGCAATACTCAGTTTCTTTGCTCAAAAAAAAAAAAAAATCAATTACCTGATGAATTGTAAAACTTCCAAAAATCTCTAAAATGCCATCCTGCCATATCAGTAAGGCTAATGTCTGAAGCAAAGCTACAGTTGTTTTTTGTTTTATTCAGTATCCCCAGATGACAGAATTTTCAATTTTTAAACATTATTGCAGAGAACGAAAACTTAAGGCAGAAGCAAGTGGCGGTAGGACCAGAAAAAAGGTGAACATGCAAGTCGAACTGCATAAAGCATTTGAGCTCCCAATTCCCTTTTGTCTTTGCATTAAAAATGAACAGATAACAAAAGTTAGTATTTATAATGTCTCACAAAAGTTTATTTCCTAGTTCTTCCATACCAGAAATGAATGCCAGAGAACAGGTATTAAAAATCTAGTGCACAGGTAACATGTTCTCAATTTCTTTGGTGTATCCTTACTGGCAATGAACCTTAACAAGCTTATTTTTATTACACATTAATTATTTCAATTTTTAGAAAAGAATTAATGTATAATTAATAGGCCCGTCTGTCTACCAACTGGGATTATACAAAAATAAACTCCCAGAAAAGAAACTGGCAGTGGCCATGTAGCATAAAGGGTCACATTTGCCCTGAAAACATTCCATACTGGGGCAATAAGACCTCTTGTTAGCAAAAATGCAGTGATACAGCAAACCAATAAGTTTGCTTGCACACTGCAAAAAGGATTAGTAATTGCTAATATATTAAAGATTTTTTTTAATTGCTGGCCTACAAGACCACAAAGCTAAGACTGTATACTCATTAATACCTACACTAATATGTCATATGTCTTTGCTAAATAATAATTTTGAAATATAGGTACATACTGCAAACTGTAATCACAGTTCAAGACTGGCGCTAACAAAATAATGCTAGTATTTACAAACTAAGTAGCAGTAGAATTGCTTTATTCTTACCAACTGAATTTAACTGGCTAGATAAAACAATTCAAACAGTCTTGTACTTGAACTAAGCAATTATGGTAAAAAAATGCAAGTCAAAACACTAGCCAGACTGATACAGTGTAGGGAAGACTTATTTGTTTCCATTTAGCCCTAGTATCGTAAAACTTAATTCTAGCACACGGGGAAAAAAAAAGGAATCATCTTGTGTGCATGCTGCTAGAACACACCAGAACAAATCATAAAAACTCAAATAAGTGAGTAAAATACCCCAACACACAATCCTAGGGAGGATAACAACAAGGTGGCTTCATAACTCATGTTTGAATAAATGTTCGTTAAATTTTTGTCCATCCAGCCCACCTCTGCAATAAAGTGGAGCACACAGACACTACTGCAGCACAGTCAAATCCAACCCCCTACTCTTACCTGACAGTGGTTCCATTAACAATCTGCTCTCGAAAGTAGAAAAACTCTTCAATATTGCCTTTTCAAAAGGGGAAACTCATTTTTTGCTCCTCATTGGATTTAACATCCAGAGCAGTTGTTTGCAGTTGGAATATTTGAGGCTTTGAGATAATGAGCATTTTTCTAATGAGTGATTCCTTTATTGAGTTGTTAAAATGGATTCAGACTGAAGATAAGTGTCTCTTCTACAAAATTATGACCATAATCTCACCATGATTACTGTTAAAAGAAATATGACAAAACCATAAATTAAACCTTTACAATAAGGCATCCAGCACTTACAAGTACTTAAAGTCCTTTTTCCAGAACCTTACATGCACCATCTTATTACCTTTTTCCCTTCCTATCTGATGTGGTTTGTTGTGCTTCCCCCCCCCCCCCCCCCCGTATTTCTCTCTCTGCAAAGGTAAAACCAAAACAGCGCCCAGCCAGTGATGCGAACGGCAGCTCCGGCTCCGAGAGCCAGCGGGAGAAGTTGGCGGGCAGCGGCTCCCGGGCCGGGATGAGTAATGATGTCGGACCGGACAACGGTAACCCTGGCAACTGGAACCTGCAATTCCTGCCTCGCCATTGTGGGATTTATTGTGGCAAGGGCCAAAGAGGCCAAGAGTAAAATGAAGCAGAGAACTATGGTGTCTGACACATCTAGTACCACACACTTTAATCATAGCTGGCAGAAATTAATTCAGGAGGAATTTTTGCAAGGGCCCCCCGTACGGCATTTTTTGTTGTTGCTGCTGCTGCTGTTGTTGTTCTGGCCTAAGATAATTTTTTAAAGTTTTTTTGATGTTTAGTACTTTTCCCTGTAATTATTTGCTGTTAGGAATTTTTTTAGTGACCAGACATCTCAAAATTGATGCTTATTAATCAAACTACATAAAGTTTTGGAGATTTCTCCCTTTAGAGGAGAAATATTCACAGTGTGTACCTTCAAATACATATATTAAAAGAAAAATATATATAAGACCACATTTGCTACAAAGGCTGATTTTTTTTTTCCAAGGCCAACTGCCTAACTTATCCAGATATTAGTCAGTAAAGAAACTTAACCATATTCCAAGCACAAGAAATGTCAACCAAAAGGGACAAGCTTTGTACACGTAATTCAATAACCTTTACATGCCACTGATTAATAAAGGTATATTTTTAAACTGATTTTTCAAACAGCTTGGGTCCAGCACTTGGTATCCTGCAGCAAACAGCAATCGATGAACTGTGATCTAACCAGCTAAAGTAAGCAGTCAGAATCCATTTGCCTCAGATAAGCACTCACCAGGCTGTGGCCACTCACTCTGCTAAGGTGCCATCCCTGACGCTACACAACGTAGCATGAGTGGCATGCAGGTCACCGAAGAACGAAGAACACGCCTCCTTGCAGGGATACTACTTGTTGAGCAAGAACTTATTATCCCAGGGGATTTCAAACAGCACCTTTATTTTAATGGTATTGCATCAAAACAGAGGTTCATGTACATTGTGCTTTGAGACATTGCTTGCAAGGTAAGATTAATATACCTTACAGCACTCTCCATACTATTTTTAGCATTAACTACTTCTACTGAAATATTTATGTCGAAACACCTTTGTAGATAGGTGTTAATGGGAAAATCAGCTTCTGTTTTGACTAAAATTATCCATTCTAACTAGTTTCAGGAGACTTCTTGGAAGGCTGCTAAACTGGAAACGAAGTAGCCCGAAAAATAATTTAACTACCTTTGAAATTAAGTGTCTTTAGACACAGAAAACAATGCACTGTCTCTTTTAAATTCTCAACCTATTGCTTTCCTTTACTTACAGTTCCCATCTGTCAACAAGTGCTTGTAATTTTATTACACTGTCCTGTAGTTTATGCAGAGTTGGTATTATTTTACAGAGTTCTGTTAATGGACTGGATAAATGGTAATGCTATTTAAACTAGTCTCCTGCTCCAGCAAACACAGCTGCAACTGTACTACTATTTCTAGGCAAACATCTTGACCTGAACACGCAGTGCTCTCTCAACCCGTCCAAAGAGAAATTGGAGCAGACAGCAAAGGGAAAGCATAGCCGGCCGCTGGCGGCAACCAACTGTGTCGAATCATAATTCATATACAGTGTAACCTCTTTCTTTTATATTGCATTTAGCCTACACAACGAGCATATGTGCTTCTTCACCTGGCATCTCATTTACAGCCAAGGGTCAAATGGTAATTATTATTCACAGAAGCTCAATAGTATGTTGAAACCTTGCAGTACACACATTGTTTGATTAGCTGTTAAATGCCAAAAATAAATACTAAACCCAAAGCAAAAAAATATATATATACATATTATTGATCACGTTTAGAGAACTTTCATTCTCCTTAAAAAGTATTTATTTGGATGTAAATGCATCTAAGCATACACAATGATGCATGTAACAAAACAAGTCACTTTATACTCTTCAAAAGGAACAAGCTACATATCTGGAAACTGACCACAAACATTTAACTAACATCAGTGCCTCTGTTGGCCAGCATTTTTTAATTACAAATTTAGTGCTAAGCAGCTGTAGTTTTTTACTATCATTCATATTTCTTTTAAACATGAATACATTATAACCAGACATTCACTTTCATGGTCTGATCAACAATAACCCTGAGGCAGAGGAAATTTAATACTGTGAAGCCAGTGATCTCTTACTTTCCTCCATATACACTATGAGCAGTTGTGTGCTTTATGTCAAAGGATGCTATAGATATAAGACTAGCATCTATCAAATACACAATTCTGAAATAAATATATTAAAATATGATTTTGACCAAAGTGTGTATCCATTTTTGCCTGCAAATTATGGCTCATTCCTATTTTATATGAATCTAGGTAGCAACCATTACACTGTAGGTGGAACAATAAAATGACTATAAATCCCTTTCATTTACTTCCTGATAGAAGTAATGTCTTTATCCCAGCTGATGGAAATTATAAGAGACTCAGTTGTTAATATATAATACCATATTTGAATATATTATAATATTATAGCAGAACAAAATGTTTTTGTTTGTCAGGAAAAGTGCCTTCAGCAGCCTTCTGGCCTAGTCATTTAACAACTCATTACATCTACAGGGAATTTCTGGAAACAAAGTATACATCTAAGGCAACAGAGTAAAATAAAATACACAAAGATAAATGTTTACAATAATAGGAGTAATTTTCAGTTTGCTATCATATATTGCTATAAGAAAGGAGAAAGGACCTATTATTTCAAAATAGTAAAATAAAAATGAACTAAAAATAAAAGCACCACATTTTTTCTCGTTTTTTCACATACGAAAGTGGAAACAAGAGGAATCCCACTTTCCTCCAATTTCACTTTTCTTTTTCCAGTCACACAGGTGATGAAACCCAGTATTAGTCAGCAATTTAGACAGCAGAAACCTCACCCAGAGTCTGAAGAAATGTATCAAACTTATCTAAATTAAAACAGGCTGAACTGGTACAATCTTGCCAAAGCCTACTTAAGCGCATCATGTGTTATCCCTTCTGTAACACATACTGTGATTTAAAGG
Source organism: Cinclus cinclus (assembly GCF_963662255.1). Lineage (NCBI taxonomy): Eukaryota > Metazoa > Chordata > Aves > Passeriformes > Cinclidae > Cinclus > Cinclus cinclus. The sequence goes on along the minus strand of NC_085050.1, from coordinate 16,391,747 downwards.
TTACCTTAACAGTTGATTTTGTTCAGATAAACCAGATTCTAAACTTTATTCTACATTTCAACTGCAACAGGTTTAAGTGGCTTCTTAGAAAGCACAGTGGGTCAAACCATGTGTTTTAAAATATTGCCTAGAGTAAAATATCAAACCAAGTAATACAATTTAAAAAAACCCTCATTCCTCAATTTATTTTTATTTAAGGAAAAAAATTTCATTGATTTTTCTTCCCAGAGCTTTAGTTAGTGACTTTGTTTTCTCTATGAAAGGACACAGGAGAGACCTCTTTACAGACCTAGCATTCGCCCATGCTATCATTTTTCTGGTCAAGTGTGTATTGCCACAAAGGCAGAACATCACAAAACCAAAGTCCTTATACAGTCCTGCATCTCTGGGTCAGAATCTCCACAGGTATTTTCAGTTCTTTTAACATAGAAACAATTTTCAAAAACCCAAACAGGAGAAAACTAAAAGTATTCTTTCAGAAAGACTTCCTAACAAAAGTGGGAATACATGACAGTATTCTTATATAAGTATCAGTATCTGACCTAGATGTAAAATAAAATTTTAAAAAATCTTGCAAAGCAGTCAAAGAAAATACTCCATTTAAACAAAATACCAATGCTTCAAGACATATTTTAGCCCCATGTGAGGCAAAATATAGAAATTCTAACATAAGACACAATAACGGACCAAATCCAAATTTTCCTAAATAATACTTAGTGGGTCTGGCCTACTTACAGCCTGTATAACTTCGGTGTCCCCAGGAAGAGCAGCTCAGAAAGCAACTGGAGGTTATTTCTGTTTAGGCGCCTTTGGAAAGAAAAAGAAAAAGTTGTGTTAAGTTACAAATGCTACAGCAATGCAATGTAACCACTTTGAGTTGGAATCCCAGTGCTGTAACAAGCTGATTTTAAAGACCAGAAAGGTCCATTAACGGAGACATGGTCCAGTAGTAAAATTTACCATGGCCTAATTACATTTTCTGGTTTCCCCCAACAGACCATATTACCTATTTTATGAAAGATTTTGAATCTCTGCAGTGTGAACCAATCACTAAGTCAGGACTCCATCCTGCATAAACAACATGAAAGCTAAAAGTACAAAAATCAGCAGTGTAAATTCAATTCCCTACCAACTCTATGTTCCTCTTAGTATAATGGAGCAGATAGACATTTTGTGACTATGAAAAGGTTCAGGGGAGCATGCACCAAAATGTATACACTTTCAGTAACAAGATCATATTTATGTCTAAAGATGCATGTAACCTATTTATAAAAAATTTAAAGAGAAAAGGAAGCTGTTACAGAAATCCTGATAAAATAGAAGTCAAAAAACCCCAAGGAGTCAGCTTATATTTGGCATCACAAAGAGGTTTTTTCATGGAGCTTTTTTCTCTCTAAAGATAGAAACTTTGAGGAAGCTTAATTAAAAAACTAGAACCTGATCAGTTGCACATAAGACAGCGTACAACACAAAACTGCAACTGAAATCTGGAAGGTACCCATTTGTCTGCAAAGATTCTCACTGACCATGCTGACCAAGGTCACAGCTGCTCAGACTGAGGTGACAAGATCAAAGCCCTCTGTCTTATACCCACAGACAACAGAACAAGCACTCGCCAAGGCAAATATATTATATCTTCATGTTTTTTTCTAAACATACAATGCAGATTATTCTTTCTACCATGTGTGACAGCCCTGGAGTCATCCCAGTCAAGAAGTCAAGCTCAAAACAGGTTTTTAGCTTTTTTTTAAGCAATGCATCCACCACATGTGCCACCTGCTATTCAAGCAAAGCAGCCTACTGGAAAACATTGTGTCCCATAAAATTTATCACAGGTCACAGCTTGCAGTGCATGATTCCTCAATAATTCAAGGCACTCATAGAAATCAGACTAGATAGAACTGATTATATACATACACATGCATATATGCATATATATATATATTACATATATATAATCATTACAGTGGTTTACATTACATTAATAATTTTACATCGCATTACATTAATAAACCGCTATCAAGGCATTCTACAAGGTAAAAAAATATACTGTCATCAGTCTTGAAAAATTAAGTTTTAGAATTTTATGAAGGCTCAGATTTTCCTATTTATTAGTCTTAGGGATGAATTTAAATAATTAAGCTTTTTTAGCCTCTCTGGGCTAATTTCTCATAAACATTGTTCCATATAGTAGTCTTTCCAGTTTAAAGTTTTTCTCCAGAAATTCCCATGTAGATACACATAGACATTCAAAATTAAATTTTACATAGCTCCATGGTTTAGTTCATTTAGTTTTTCCTCCCTTAAAGTTCAATGTGACTACTGAGAAGAGTGAAATAATCTGACAAATATTTTATGCACACAGAGGTTTCCTGTCACACTTAAATCATAAGCAAACAGACAGCTTTTTGAGTTCTAGATATGCATAATTCTCCAGTGTTCATGTTAGGTTCTTTTCTATTAGTCAAGCATCAGAAATACTGATTTCTCCAAGCACAACCAACCTAAATCACATATTTAGAGATTAAAAGAAAACTTCGAGTGAAATAAGCAGGAAATGAAAGACTACACTACTGGGATAAGAGAGATGAGTGACAATGCATTTTAAAAGTTAGGAAAAAAAAATCTTAATCCAGCAACAACAAAAAAACCCTAGATTGTGATCTTGCAAGTCACATGTCCAAATTAGTATAATGAAAAATTTCCACATAAAAGAAAAAGCTATAAATTAATGACTACTGGAAGACTTCTGATTTGAACACTACTTAAGAAGAAAACCATCCGTACATAAATACAAGACAGTGATCCATTTTACTGTTTCTGCATGTACTACATTTTCAAAGTAAAATCATTTAAAAATAGACATTTTCTGACCTTCAGTAAATTTATCTATAAAAGTATATGCCAAGACCACAAAACTGAACCAAAAGACAATTGTTTTAAACTAAGTTATATTTTCAATCCAACAAGTTCTTGAAAATGAAACAAATGAGCAAATGAGTAAGCAAAAAAAAATTAATTCTCTGCTTCTCTTCGCTAAATATAGACTTAAACCTCTAAGTCCATGATTACAGATCCAAAATTACATGGAAAAGCATGCAGGGTAAAGACTAAAAAGTCAGTTTCTAATCAGCTTTTCAGGACAAAAATCTGTTGATACTTCTTAAGTTTGGACACTAGACAACAGTGATGAGCTGTCAAGTGAAAGAGCCATGAAATGACTCAGTATCTGTATTTTTGTAGAGGTCTTGTATACTACATAAAAGCCTCTGATACAATGACATAATATTAATTGATTATCAAGTTCATCAGGCAGGTTGCCTTTCACGAAATGAAATGGTCTTACAAGGAGACACAGGATCACTCAGAAGGATACTTCAAGGCAAAATACTTGCTCTGCTATTCCACATCTTATAGAGAGAGTTGAAACCTTCAATCAGGAGCTTCTGCTAATACCTGTAGCTCACATACCCCACACAGCTGAGAATACTTTTAACATACTGATACATCTGCCACTCCACAGACTTTCAAATCGAAGTTATGGACAATAAATCAAGCTGCATTAAACCATCAGAAAACAGCACAACCCTCATGTGTCAACAGTTTCTACCCCATGAGCTTGGAACTTCAAATCAGTGTTTCAGCGCATGATTTTATTTGCCTTTCAAAAATCTAAAATATTTTCTTTTCTTTGAGCACTACACAGATTGAGGGAATGCACACGTTAAATTACTGATCCCTTATGAATCCAGCATTTTGTACCTTTTACTTTGAATAGCTTTATCACACTTACTGAATATTCTTTTAGAACTAAGATTTCTCTACCAAAAATTTGATTATTCCTTATTGCCTGCATGCAAACAAGAAGATAAAACATTACTAATTTTCACAAAGGCAATAATGGGAAATACATATTTTACTACACTTCAAAAAGAGTTCAGCTACTCTTTACCTCTAACAAGTTATAGCAGATGCTTTTAAAAGAGTCAAATTGCTGAGTTTTCTATATGGAGATTTTGTGAACTAGACTTTACTGGAATACATTTTTCAAGACTACAGTAGGTAATTCTGGCTAAAAAATGATGTAAAAATGCAAGTAAATGGGAAAAGATTACGCAGAGCAAGTCTGAAACAGCAGCCTAATATCAGAGTACACAACAGTTTCCCATTCAACAGTCACCATGAAGACTTTCTAATCTTTGGAAAGAGCCACACAAGGAGTCCAGAAAACACATTACTGCTTTTAAATGGTTCATTATTTTACATGGTTCCCCAACAGATCCATGTTTACAGGTGACCTGATGCTTAATTTTGTTTGAAATACCTATCCAGAACATACAAACATACTGCCACAAGAGTGAGTGAAAAAGATATGACCCCCTTTCTCTCTCAAGCTGAAACCCAAGGTAAGCACAGTAGATCATGGAATCCAAGACTAGGTTTTAAGAAACTACAGCTACTTCGAGTGAAAACAACCATAAACATGCCACTACACCTTCTTTCAAGATGTGACAGACATTTAGCACGGTTACCTAGCAGGCCATGTTTCCCCCAGAGCAACGTGAGAAGAGAAATTTTAGTTTCACCAACCAAACTGCTCTCCTAGAATTGACATGAAGCTCAAAGTGAAGCACTGAAGAAACAGTGCTGAGATATTCCATACTGCACCTATTCAGTTTTCCAACTGAGCTGCAAATACTCAAGCAGTGTTCCTCAAGCAGAGAGTTCAGAGGAGATGAAGCATTAGTGGTGTGAGCAACAGAAAATGTACTGAAGAATCTCTTCTAACTTTGTAATAACTTGGACTGTAAAGTCCTTTGGTAGTGTCCAGTAATAAACAGATGAGGCACCAATATCATATGATCTTTTCAAGTTGCATTTCAAATATACATAATTTTTTCTTCTCTTGCTGAATGCATCTTTAGAAAGAGATTGAGCAATGTTACACAGTTAAATTTTTGTGCTCTTCACGATGAATTCAAACAAAGTCCATATACTACATAAAGTACAAAAAGTATTGCGAATACTTCAGCTTAAAACTTCCAGAGCTCAGTAAAGACTAGAAAAGCATCTTTAAAGTAAAGTGATGGCAGAAGTATACAAAAGGATTTAAGGACAGAGAAAAAAGTATCTTTGCCAAATGAGCAGGTGAAAGTACTCAAAGGAAGCTCAGTACCAATAGGCAGACAAAAAGTAAGACCGACAAAGTAACTCTTTGAAGCAGACAATATTAAGTAAAAATGTGGCTTGATTTGAGCTAGTGGTTTTGAACAGGCTGTTTTAGTTGAAATTGGTATATACCTGATTTTACTTGTCTTCTGCGTGCAGCAGGAGTACATGTAGATGACAACAGATAGAGCTACACTGCAGGGAGAGCATATTACGTTCCTAGTAGCAACATATCCTAACCCATTGAAGTCTGGCCATGCCACAAATCCATCTCTCAAGGTTTCACACCATAATAACTATGATCCAGTAGCAATCATGCATGGAGAAGAAAGAAAAAAAAATCTTGATTGCAGTGGATATAAAGTAATCATCTGCAATTGCTATAATTCACACACATTTGTTTCAGACTTGTTACAGCCTTTACTGTAACTTGTTTCTGAACCTGCTATGTGAACTACATACAGCCAGAGAAGATGTAGGAGACTCTAGAGCTTCTCTGAGAAAATGAGTTGTTCCAGTGCTTGACTGTCCTTTCAGCAAAGTTTTGCCCTTATATGCAGTTACACTTCCCACTTTGATTTATACTTGTTGGCTCACCACAGCAATGAACCTGGCTTGAGCTTTGTCATAACCACCTAAGTACTTCAACTAAAACCCATTGGAAAATTAAAGGCAATTCTACCTATAGACCCTGTAGGACAAAATAAGCCCTCAAAGATAACTTGAGAACCGATGGAATTTAAAAGCTGTTTCAAGTAAGCTATAAATCAGCTATGCTCTTTAATTAGAAACAGCCTATCCCATTGGGTGCATAGAGAATGAGAGCCTTCCAAAACTCTAAGTACAGGCACAGATGCATTTTATTCCACCACCACTGCTTCAGGAAAAAGAAGTGAATGCTTCCAACTCACACAAGATTATTGACAGTAGAATTTATTATTTTTCATTCCTCCTTCAAAGGTAGCCAAGAGAAGTAAATACACAATCTGCACACAGTAGCACATAGCACCATACAGCTTAGAAATTGTATTTGTCAAAGGAGCATATCCACACCTTCTGTTTGTCAGCAGAGGAAATAACTATTACACCCATTCAAAAATAGCATGTTACAGCTCAGTGAGGCTCATTTGCAAAATATCCATAAACATTAAAAGTATAAAAGCCTGTTTACATTACATTTCAATTTAAAATGGAAGAACATGCCACTAATCAAACCTCAGTGTGTTCACACAGGAGCACTTTCTACTCACAACTGAGCCCACAAGTCTCCTTAAGTAGCTCCAAGATGTTACAGGGATATGCATTCTCTGGGAAGGTCTAACATCAGTTCAGGCTTCCTGAGCTGAGGAAATATACCTACAAAATTATCCAAGTACCTCAAAACAGAAAGCTAGCACCCAAATCATCTCCATGAGCTGGTTTAAGTATGATGTCCTAAAGATCTGAGTCTAATATATAGGGTCAGAACAACAGACATTAGAAGTGATTCCTGTTGCCTCAGAGAAATTATAGAGAGCTTAACTTAGACTTATGCCTGAAAGGAAGGCAAATCAGTACTTTTCTACAATAAACTTTGTGCTACATCTGCTAGAAGCAGAAAATATTTGTGCATCCATGTCCAAAGCCACAATCTGCTGAACTTGAACACATCTGGCAACTGCTGTCTGTGAATGTGACTTGCATGTCATCAAGTGAGAGGAAAGCCCAAGAATTAAGAGCTAAGCAAAAGATTGTGCCAGTTTTTCCATTAAGAATTCTCTGCAAAGAGAATTTCTCTAGTCAAACTACTCATAATCTCATTAAGCCTGACAATATCAAGTTTACCAACTACATGAGTAAAAACTGGAATCTGAGAAGTTCAAGGCTGTTCTTACAGCATCTGGACATCCAAGAAGGTTTTCCCTAGGTCAAGAACCACTTAAGTAGGACTCCATTTTCCAGGCTATATAGATGTCTTTTTCAGCTAGTCATTAAGTTATTCTCCATTTAATTCCAAATATAAATTAGATATTTGTTTCAGTAAGAAAAAAATTAATTCAGTAGCAGGACACAACCACAAACTCAGTTTCTTATTTGTGTAGGAAGCAGTGAAAGGTACTTCTTAACTATATTACTACACTGAACTAGGGTACACTACTTGAAACCTAAGGCATTTTCTGTCCTTCGTTTTCTTCTCCCATGAGTTTGATGCCAAGTGCAAAATTACCACACTCCTCTTCTACCCCAAACAATTCTCCCTACATTATGCAGAACAGTGTTTTGTGCTGGCAAGAGTCTATACTCACTTTGCCTTTTAAAGCATTTTTTTCACTACAAAGAAAAGACTGAAATTAAGGCTGCTGTTTTCTGTATTCCTTTTTGTTTCAACAGAAAAGGATATTTCTACAAAATGTTGGTCCTTATTTTTAGTAATTCTCCCCACAGCACTAAAAAGCATAAAAACACAGTGAAAGCCAGGAAACTGCAGGATAGGAAGCCTCATCTCGATGCCTGGGAAGGCAACAAGGCAAAAGAGAAGCTATTTCTATTCTAGGCACAGTAAGGACAAGATGATGACTGGGACTGGTCCGCATGGATTTAACACTAGGAAAATGATGCCTGACCAGCCTGGTAGCCTCCTACAGTGAAAAAGGAACTGGGCAGATGAAGGGAAGACAGTAGATGTTTATCTTTACTTCAGTGAAGCTTCTGACCCTGCCATTCATAATGGTTGTCCTCACAGACAAACAGATAGAGTACAGACTACAAAAGCAGAGGGTGAGGTGGACTGAAAATTGCCTAAAGTGCAGAGTTCGAAAAGCTGTGGTCAGGGGCACAAAGTCCAATTGGAGAACAATCACAAGTGAGACACTCCAGGCATCAGGAATGGAGCCAGTACTGTTCAAAACTTCATTCACAACTGGGAAGACGGGACACATCGCACCCTCAGCATGCACTAAATGTGTGCACTGCCTGAGAGAAATCCAGACAGGCTGAAGAATTTCTTGAAAAGCAAACTTGGGAAGGTCAACAGAAGGGAAATGGAAATCCCTGAACCTGGAGAAGAATAACTCCATGCACCAGCACACACTGGAAAACCAGCACTTGGAGGAACCACCACAGAGAACAGCCTAGGGTGCAGGTGAGTAAGAAATTAGAATGAAGTCAGCAATATGCCCTGGCACAGAAGGCCAAAAGCATCCTGGGCTGTAATCACAAGATTGCTGGCAGCAGGTCAAGGCATGTGGTCCTTCCCCTACCATCAGCACCAGTGAGACATCTGGAGAGCTGGGCCTAGTGCTGGACTCCCCACTACAAGGGTCAGGGACATACTGGACCAAGTCCAGGGAGGAACTGTTAAGATGACTAAGGAGGCAAATTGAAGCCCCTGTCACACTGGAAGAAGTTGAAAGAGTTAGGACTGTTTAGCCTAAGGAGGAAAAGATCTCATATCTCACTGTGCATAAAAATACTTCATGTGTATAAATAAATGATGCACTTCCATCCCAAGTAAGGAAAACTGAGCCAAACTCTTCTCACAGGTGCACAGTGAACAGACAAGAGGCAATGGCTACAAATCAAGGTATAAGAAAACTGCATTTCAACTTAAGAAAAGTGTTTGACTGAGGGTGATCACACACTGGAACAGGTTGCCCAGGGAGGCTGCAGACTTGCCATGGCTGGAGACTTTCAATATACAACTGGAAACAGCCCTCAGTCACCTGCTCTGATGGACCTTGAATTAATCCATAGCATGGGATTAGGCAATCTACGGAGACTTCTTCAAGCCTCCATAATCTTGTGAAGGTCACTTACTGGATTCTATTCTATAAAGTACACCCAAAGAAGGAAACAGGAGTTATAAAACCTTCACAGAGTAACAGAGGTTCAAGTATCAGATGAAACAAGAATTATTTTGACAATACCTGGGATTACTTCCAAGAGAAAAAAAAAGGCAAAGAAAGAAGGGAGGTTAAACTGATCTAGTAGGTGGAATTTAGCTAGGGTTTCAACAGATTGTTTAGAAAGACAAGGCCTGCAGATAGACCTGACAGGCTTGTAACTGTCTTTCTGGCATCAAGTTACCACAGCAAATTTGCACTCAAATTTTTCTAGAGCACCTGTACAGACATTCTGCCAAACTAAAATCAGAAAGGCTGCTGTGCCTTTAAAAAAAAAGATTTTGCCCTCTTGTATTTGATTATCAGTCTAGATTATTAATGACAAGCCAGTACAATGAAGTACATACTAATAAAGAAAATAGGAAAATAAAATGTTTCTTCTGATGAAGTTTCAACCAGGCTCTTCATAGTAAATGAGGTAATGTAACAGTATGAGTCAGTGAAGTTGCAGCCAGATGCCTCATACATTTTGGAGTTCATCTGTAAAACTTCAGATAGATGCGTGGTTTCTGCAAGCAAAATAAGGAGCATACTAGATAATCTTTCAAACATGCTATATTAAAATGCAATGACTAGTCAATAGTCACCTGTGGCCAACTAATATTAAATCACTACCTAAAAAAATTTAGCTCACTCTGCAAAAAATGATTTTTATACAGAGTAAAACTAAACTGTATAGCTGTAATTTTAATATCAGTGCTCTACAGAATCAATTTAAAATAGCTTCTGAATACAAAACACCATCTGAAACAAAAACATTGGCACAACAGCTCTGCAGAATCAGATTTAGTTTCACCATTTTGCAACAGTGCAAATTACCCATTTCAGAAGAAGCAAGAAAGAAGAGCATCCAGCAAACAATGCCACAAAGGATGAGCACAAAACAGATGTGGGAAAAATAAACAGCCTTCCTGCCCTGGAATTTGCAAAAAGGTCTGCAAAGAGCAAACAGGACTTCTCACTGCAATTTGACTTCTGGACCTATAAAAGGAATCCCATGAGAAAAGACACTCATACAAATAAAATAAAAATAAATAGGGGTCATTGACAAGGTTTTAGAAGAACATTGCTCTTGAAATTAAGATTTCTATCAAATATTTTGTAGCGTTCTCTAATCAAAATGTAGCTATAATTTGTTGTTTAAATTCCATTAGAACACTGCATCTTTTTAACTACTGTCCTCAGAAACAGTCTTTGTCTCTGATCCAACAGACATTCTTAAGAAGATATTTGATGCTGCTTTGACAAAAGCCTGCTAATATAGAATAACTACAGTAGTATTCTTTTTCTTAAAAAGCTATAAATACACATGACCAGTATAATTCATGCAATATAGTCCCACATTCCATTAGTAAGTGATTAACACCGCAGGCATCGTGGTCTCCTCCCTGTTCTAAGAGGAGGAATGTGTGGTGCATTGCCCTTAAACTATGTAAGGCTAACTAAAAGAAGGATTTTTCACATCCATGATTAACAAGGAATAACTGTTCATCCCCTTCAGGGCTGTTCAAAACCAGGTACTCTCTACCTGAGCTCATTATTCTTCATTCCCTATGACACCTGTGTGAAGGCATTAACTCTTGAAATGCTCATATATTCAGACTGAAGCCACACAGGTGACTAAGCACCAATGCCACAGGGAGGAGACAAGCAACCTCAAACAGCCTCAAAAAACAAGCACATGAATAACCCCACGGGTTTTAGGCCATCCAACCTAGACTTTCCCAGAAGCAGTAGCCAGAACAGCTCAGAACATACCCCAAATGAAAAATATCACTTCTCAGTAATGAACTTGCACACCACAATGAAGACCAGCATTCTGTGAGAAAAAACTGGAGACTAACTTTCAGCTAAAGAGCTAAGAACTCAATCTTAAGAGCTCAGTATAACTTTTCTACTATATAACACATGGTCTTATCCCTAAAAGAGTGATTTCATTAACAATTTATAATGAAGCACAAGATGAAACATTTTTCATTTATCAGCTGTACTTTTACAACTGATAGCGATATAAATAAGTCCTGGAATAGTAGTTCCACTGCTAACACAATTTTTGCCAGGGATCCTAAAATTCCACATTAGCCTTTACACCTAAGTGTCTGCAAATTGGAGGAAAAACGAAAAACATTTTTTTTCAGCTAAAAAAACCAAAACAAAAAATAAAATGGATGACATTTAGATTTTTTCCAGAAGCACCTGTTCCTAAATTTTAATCATATAGCTTCACAGAAGTAAAATCTTAGGTTTCTAACACATCTCTTTCGCAACTGAAATGACTATACACTATCAGATTCAAAACTCAGAAAGAAAAAGTTGAGTCCAAACCTGCTTATTCTAGGATTAGTTTATTGATGCAGCTCACATGTAAAGAATCACAGGAAATATTTCCATTCCTCTTTTAAAAGTATTTTCCTACGAGGAATTTACATTTTATTGATAGAGTTAGTCAATTTGGAACAAAACTGCAATCTCATGCCACACATCAATACTTAAAGTTAGCACATTGATTTATTGAAATTGCCAAATTTAATAAAAACTATATTTGTTTTTATCCTAGATGGAGCATTTTATTTATTAGTCTACCCTGTGATGCATGATTTTAAGATATAACACCCCATACATTCAGAGATCATGGTAACTCCTAAGTCAGTTTTTGATTTTATGATTTCATGTAATAGTTTACTGTGTTTATCTAAGTTGGAGCTCAGATGAATACCTCTAACCCTGTAATACATGAAACACAGCTAAACCACACTATTTAACTAAAGCCCATTTAGTATTTTTTACTAGATTATCCCCGTTGTATTGATGTTATAATTAAGCCCTTGTTGCAGCTGAAGCTGCACACAGTAATTTCACATACTGATTTATATCCTGTAAAGAAATCCACTACAGTTCATTTATAAGTTGAAAAAACTTCTCAAAACTATGTAATTGAAATATACTTTTACTTCTGTGCTGTGGCACATCTGCAAGTTTCAAAATGTTCATCCACAGCATGTACAAAACAATACTGAATTTCAGTACTACTCAAACACTCATAAGTACACACCTAAGTAAGTGCTCTCTTCATGTTAAATTTGAGAAACTTTTTAAAATGTATTTGTGGAGATTGAACCCAAATAAATAGCAAGCAGGGACATTTCTTCAGTTTGTCATTTTGGAACTGCGTTGCAAAAATTTAGAAAAATCAGTGAACTGTAACAAAACATTTAATTCTTGAAATATTTCTTTCTACATCAGTAATGCCTTGTAAAAAACAAAAATACAACAGACTGCTTTCAGTTTAAAAGCTACTTCGTGTACCAACTTGATGTTCAACCCGTACAGCATTCTTTTCTTGAACTCATGATTTCAGCTTCCTCACATCATCTAGCTCAGGGGGCTGGTTTTTGGGGAGATATGGTGCAGGTATTTAGCTCAGGCAACAACTCAGAAGTTCAAGTTATTCCTTTCAGAGAGTAAAATTTTATCTGCACACTGGTGAGGGGGATTGGTAGCTTATTTTTCCTTCGTGGATCTTTGGGTTGAGTTTTTGCTTTTTTCCGTAGTTTGGCTTTTTTAAGTCTACACAGATAAAACTTTAGAACTGTTAACATAATCAAGAGACATTTTAAAAATAAAATCTGTTAATTCAAGTATCAAAAATATCGAGGCCTAGCCTGGAAAACTTTTAGGCCACACTAGTAACCTTTTTCACAGGAGTCACCAGTGAGACTACTCATGCAAACCAAGTTATTCATACAGTAAACATCTGCAGAATCAGACTCTAAATTAGCTTTTCAGGGACATACTGCTCCCTCAGTGGATTATTCCTAATTACAGGAAGAAAAAAAGTAAGTAGCTGCAAAACTATTGCTGTAAACTGTTCCTATTCTGACATTTTTTTCTTGTCATAGCCCTAGCATAGTAAGAGTTGAAATCTCAACTACTAGACTTAAAATATTAGAAAAAATTATGATTGAAGAGTTTTCCTATGAGTCAATTTTTTTTTTAATATATGAGAGGTAACTTCTCTGTAAACAAGTGAAGAGTATATTTAGCCCTCAAAAACCTGACAACCCTCTTATTTCTAAGTACACAGAACAATAAAGAAATTTTAGGCTTGAGCAGCTTCTTACAGAATTGGTTCAACAGTCTATGGCAGCTGTCTTCAACATTTTATACCGCCTTCCAGATGACAATAACTTGTAAAGGCACTGACATATTTTAAGCAGTATTTGCAACACTAGAGAATGAGGTGAACCTGGGGATAACAATGGCCTACACTTACTAAAAATAATTTTAAAGCTGTGTCTAACAGTGTCAGTTTTCATGAAGTGGAAACTTTCAGTTCATCTTGCTTTCTTAAGATACTATTTCAAACTATTATAAACATCACACCCAAGATGACAGTTTTATGAAGAAAGAAGAAACAAGTGTTTCATTTCACATTCTCATAAGGAATTGTTTCAAAAGGTTTTTTTGTCCCCCATTACAAGCAGTGGTCTTTACAAATCCATAAGTGTCGTGAAAATTCTCCATGTCTTGACCCTTTTTGTCTTCCTGCCATGAAACATATTGAAAACCACTGTTGACACATGACTGTGGACTCTGTAAGAGAGGTTCACAAAACCCAAGTGGCCACATCCAGTCCTTTCTCTGTGGGACTTGCCATGCACTGAACAGCCATATACCCTTTAGAGGCCCTGCTCAAGAACATGGGCTCATACAAGTTACTAGATAATAAAGAAAGTCTTGCAGATGTTAATACTGCAATTATTGCAGATGCCAAGACTGCAATTAGTCCAAGAGTTTTTAGCATTGCCTCAGGATGTACTCAAAGGTGTAAGGTGTCCTAACTGAACTTCAGGTCACACAGCCCATTTTTCAACCAAACAGAAGTTTCAGTAGACAGAGCACCTATGAAACAAAACAGACCACGTGATTCTTCTGTTCAGTATCCAGATATTGAAAGAAAACCATATTTGTGGCAGACTTGCCAGCTCAGGCAATGTTGTACTAAACTGGCTTGGACTGGAGACTTAAAAGCCCAGCCCTTTAGAGCCTTCAAGGCCATCAGAGATTTGAACTAAGTGAACACTGCAGTGTATAGCCATTTATTTGACTTTAAGGCTTCTCACAGAAGTAACTGTTCTAAAAGGCTTACAGCAATACCAACTTCACCAGTGTTTCTCCAGCAACTAAAGTTTCCACAAACCTAAAACTTAGTAAGTTGCTAATTTCCTCCTTGTTCTTCCTTCCTATTCCTTTCAAGTAGCAGGCATAGCTACACAATCATTTATTGCAAGCTGAAAACTTTTACTTTAATTCAGTAATGCTGTAGTAATAATCACTTGCTAGAGCAGTATTTCCTGTAGCCTTGGGTTCCACTGAACTTGTACAATTACACTGGTGTGACAAATTCCCATTGTGGAGCATATTAGCTCTAAATAGTTTTGTGTACATACTACATAGTGGACTAGAGATGCTGTTTTATTAAACTACAGGAAAAACCACCTGACAGATTTTTAAGGGTTTAATAAAAAATTAGACTTAAACAGATATCTTCTGAAGTGGTCAAAAGTTTCTTCTCTCTGAGACTAATTTTGCAAAGCATTTCAGGTTTTCCCTTTCATTAAAGGGAGCTGAGGATATCCAGCATTTTGAATTATCAGACCTATTAATGAGCATTCAAAAGTAACTCATTAACCAACCAAACAGCTCCTTGGAAATCAGAGTTACTGGTCTAAAAAAATTTTTACTGAAACTCCGGTTAAAAACAAACAAAAAACCATCACCCAATCAAGCACCCAGCACTTCACTTAGAAAGATGGGCATTTCTTTTTTTCCCCAAAGAGAAACTACTGTGAAAGCCTGTTGTTCAAATTAAAGAGTACTGAAGAACAGCAAATATCTTTTAAAATTCAGACTGTATATACTAGAACAAGATTTTTCAACACAAGCAGTATTACATGTAAACAAATTCATAAATCAAATTGAGTTCATTTAAGCTGCAGTGAAGTTCTTACACTCTCTGCTTGCATGCTAAAAGGTCTGTGTCAGGTATTCTTTGACAGCAGCTTGGTACATTACACTTGGAGTGAAAATTTGGCACCCTACAATCGCACACTGAAAAAATAAAAAACTTATAATTGCTTGCTATTTAATATATAAAATAAAATACTTGAATGAAGTATCCACAGGTTTCCTGAGAAATCATTTTGGATTTCAAAATCCCAAGGAGACGAATTGGCTGTCAGATAACAATGTGCCTTCATCAGATGGACTTGGCAGTTGTAAACAAGAAGAATTTTCCCAGCTTTTCCCCACAAATACGAAATATTTGCTCTTAGCCAACAGCTGGGGCCGTTTAAAGACATCCTGCATATATATATATATATTCAAATTAAAAGTCACCCACACACCTAATACAAACTGAATTCCAATATATTAAAGAAATTGACAAGTGTTGCAACACATGTAATATAACTCTGAAGACCAAACTATCTAACTTCGTAGGTCTAAATAACTAAGTTTTCAGACAGCAGCTTGTCTGCTGAAGGCAAACATAACCCACAAAGTAGCCAAAAGTATTACAACCTCTCTTCAGAACCACTATCTTATGTAAACGGAAAATATCTATTGTTTTCCAGTCATCAAGGGAAAACCAAAGAGAAAAAATAAAACAATAATGGCAAAATACAGACACATCAGACAAGCTTCAATTACTGAAGTTCATTTTCCTCTGGAAAAACAATTCTATACTTCAGAAATATAAACAGTAAAAGCCTTGAAGTTTATTGAAATTTGTTAATAAATCACATAGTAGGATCTTACTTGGAAATAATTAAGAAATAAGGCCACTGATAAACTGTTTTAAAACTTAGTAAGCATTTGGTATCTTAGTGTCAAAACCATATCCATAGTGAAAGTGCAGTTCTTTTAATGTTTTTTCATATTTCATATACGCGTAGTTACTTTTGCAATATGAACTACAATGTTTAATTTTTTATCTAGACACCATAAACCAAATTTAGGAATGCGCATATATTATTCCAATATATCCCTCAGCAGGAAAAGCCATTTTAAATCCCTATATTTTGTACAAAGTTGAAAATACGTTGTAAAAAAGCATTGAATTAAGTGTTTTAATACAACTTCGAAATACACAGCCAGTTTTTTTTCCAAAGAGCAATCAGTCTCATTAAAATTTATTAAAAAAAGTTGCACAATATAATAACACTCTTTTTAGGTCAAAAAGTTACGCTTATTTGAAAAAATGAGGTAATTATCTCAAGTACATAGTATTACAACTATTACAGAAATATCATAATTACACTGGTGGTTACTAAGTCTCTTGAACAGCTTTGTCTAAATGACCAACCAAACCATAATGGTTTGCCGAGGTTTTTGTTTTAAACACACAGCAGCTGTGGATACAAAGCAACTAATAAGACAAACTAAGCTCAGGCCAGTGCTGCTTTTCAATTGAGTAAAGTAGAAATACTTTTATAAAGTTAAAGGAGCAGCAAATGAAACACTAAACAAGACCTCAGAGGCATGCTTAAAGAAAAGGTGATATAATGAAAATGTAACAACTATGATGCCTAATAAGGAAGGCACGAGTAAAGTTCTACAGGAACATATATGTTAATACTTTCCAGGCTCCACACTACGTCCAACAATCAGCATCCTGACTTTAACGAGTCAGATACCCCAAGCTGCATAATACATACCAAAAACATTTTCATTTGAAGCAAAACAAAGTAAGAAGGCACATACTGAAAACTAGTTTAGGAATTACTCATTTTCTACTTCTCACTGCAACCAAGCAGGTGTTTGTACTTCAACTTCACCAGACAAGATCCTCTCATCTCTGTTCCATCTTCTCTCCCCACAGTATTTAATCATTTTTTTCAAATCCAAATTATTTGTGAAAACTAACAGTTCATGTGTTTTCTAAGCCTTTGTAAAAGCTTTCATCATATAAAACTAGAGTAGAATTGAATCACTGCTATGTAACAAGAAAACACTTTATAGCCAGTAGTTGCCTCCAATAAGGCATTTCATAAAGCATCTACCACTACAGATCAGAGACCATACTTCTTTTGGTGCATTTGAGTTCCCAAAAGTCCTTGTTTATTCAAGATTAAAGTGAAAATATTTGATAGCATTCAAACTATTTCCTACAGGAAAATTGCAGTTTGCACTTTGAATCCGGACTGCTCTTAAATGCTTCCTCCCAACCAAAACCCCTTAAATACTGCTTGAGAATTTCTTACATCTCTTGTGTCTCAGTAAGGCTAGATGTCCCAAATTAAAAAAAAAAAAATCTGAAGCCTTGACACACAACTAATTTGACCCCCCAAAAGCTGATATTTTTATAATTGAAAATACTTACAGCCTCTCCAGTTCTTTTAAATCCTGGAATGCTCCTCTCTCAATAGTACTAATCTTGTTCTCCATGAGCTGACTGAAATACAGAAATTTTTATATGTAAGTTTTAACATCTCTGAGACAACATCTTGCATTAACAATGATAATTTACAGGCAGCCAGTCCTTAAAACAATCCAAGAGCTATTCTAGAGTGACATCCACTTTAACCTTCTGTATCCTGTCACTAACAAATTACTTGGGCTCACATACCCAAAAGAAGGAAAACAAGCCTTGGGAAAAGAAACAGGATTCAATACTAGATTTGCTCATTTACTTAAAGAGTGGCAAGTTAAAAAAGCTACACATTTGCCTACACACTGCATGCACACACATCACTGCCCTTCAGCAGGAGGTAAGACTGCAGTCCAACCCTATGAAGGTGATAGTCTCACATGAGAATAACAAAACTAAAACCCTGAATCGTGTCAGTATCAGTGAAAGACTGCACAGAGACTGTAACCATAAGAGTATGTCTGTTTCGTAACAAAATATCAAATTACTACAATGTTATATTTACTTCAGAGAGAAAAGGAAAATGATTTTACAGGACTACTTGCTCAAATTAATCTGGCCTTAACAAATAAGCTAAATATTTAGATACCTCCTTCAGAAAACAACAAAAACCCAACCGAAAACCAACAAAAACCTAAAAAAAGCCAATATAAACTGCCATCAAATTCTGAAACCTCAATAACAGTTAAAAAAATAAAACAAATAAACAACAAATATTTAACAATAAACAACAACTCCACCCAAACGAACCAACCAAAACAATTCCTTCCTCAACTTCACTGGTAAAGTGTCTCTTTTTTGTCCAGAAACTATAGAAGGGCAATAATAATTGCATGGCACTCACTTTTACACTCAGCAAAGGAATAACTTTTTTTAACTAACTCCGTTACAGTTCTGTTTGAGAGCACCCATTTTCAGTGCGAGCCATAAGTTTCACAGCCTTAAACTGAAGTACCTCCAATTGTTATTCAGTCAATTTTAGCAACTCTTAACTCAAAAGCTATGTGCTAAATTAAGATGATTAGAACTAGAGGACTTAAGGGGAGATTAAAAAAACTAACAAATTTTATTTAAGGGAATTTCTAATTTATGCATAACACTGTGTAACATGTGGCAGAGCAGTTTTAGGTTCAAATACAGTAATACAGTAGCTAAAATGTGGTAATCCATCCAGCTAATGAACTAAAATGTAACTACAACCTGTAGCATCAGTCCTAAAATTATCAATGAGAGAAAGAAAAAAAGACTTACAGAACTCGAAGGTGCCTTAAACCAGCAAAGTCGGTCTTCGTGATTCTTGTGATGTTATTTCCATTAAGATCCCTAAGAAAATAATTTGTAAGCAGCAAAATTAAAACATTCAAAAGGTATTTTTAAATTGTTTTGCTTGTTTTCATGGGCACAGCACTTTCAGAAGTTAGGAGACATAAATGAATGCAACAAACCATTTTTACAATTAACACCATGTGAATTCCTGCTTTCCAAGCAGATGAAATGCAATTTACCCTCAAAACAGTAGATTGAAACTTTGTAACAAGCGAGTCTTGGAAAGTCAGTTCTGCCTGCCATCACGAAACTCACGTTTATCATTAACTACAATCTTTACCAATAGAATCCAACACTCTTTGAAGGGGGTTATAATAGCATTTAGAAAACCACAAAACTTAACACATACAGCTATATCTATATATACACTACAACCTTTATTTGACTGCTAAAAAACTAAGTGATTGAAAAAAAGACAATTTTCACCATTTCAAGTGATTTTCAGATCTCCCAGTACAGCTAAAAAGGTGCCATAGGGATTAACTACCTATAACACACTAGGTTTCAAACAAGCATTAATGCCACTGGAATAAGTGCAGGGAAAGAAGTTTTTACCAAAACTGAGCTCTCCACTTGATGCACATGAAGCTATACTGACTGCAGAACGCAAAGCAAGTTCAGAAGCAACAGCAAGCTGTATTTAGGCCCTAGAATTTCTGATCATACTTCTATGCTACTTTACCTTCTGGACTATATGCATCTTCCATAACTTTTGGGGTTTAACATATAAATGTCTTTCAATTCCAATCACTACAAATAAAACCAGACTTGGCAATTTATGAGATCAATCTATAAGAGGTGGTATTACATGGAAGCTATTCTAACAATTACAGTTCATTCCCAATATAGCTAGGGGGAAAAAAAAAAAAAGAAAAAAAAGTAGTATTTTTTCTAGTGCTTTATACCACACACGGCCAAAATACCACAGTAAAAAAACCACACGAGCCTCAGGGGAAATGTGTCCCTCATACTTTTCCTGAGCGAAATTCACCACTCCAGACACGCGTTCATATGTCAACATTTAAATGACTTATCAGAGAGTAAGAATTAGTGCGTGCACCACTTCCACTCTTAGGACCTCTGTGAAAGGCAGCCTGATATGAAAAATAACCGGTCGCGTATAGAAAACAGCCCAGTCGCGGGTGGTGGAAGGGATCACCGTCATGGCACGGCTATCGCACCCCGCGTGCCCTCGCCCACCGGCAGATGCGCGCTGGCGCCGGGGCAGCCCCGGCCACCGCGGCTCGGCGGCGGGAGGGAGCGCAGCGCGCCCCGGGGCCTCCCTGCCCACGCCCGCGGAGCGCGGCGGGGCCGCGGCCCGGCTCTGCCCGGGGCAAGGCGAGCCGTAATAGCCAAGTTTGACGGGAAATGGGCGCCGGCGGGGGGAGAGGCCGCTCCGCCACCGCCCCGGGGCGCCCCCCGGCCGCGGCGGTGCCCGCCCCCGCTCCCCGCGGAGGCGGGAGCCGCGCTGCTCACCGCGGCTTCCCGGGATGAAAGGCAGCGGCTGGGAGCAGCGCCCACCTCTTCCGTGTCTCCGCGCATCGCTGTGAAACGGGCACGGCCAGCAGCAGGAGAAGGGAACAGAAATCCCCCACCCAAAGGGCGTCGGGACCCCAAACCAGGCCGGCTCCGGGGTCCACCTCAGTCCGACCGCCGGCGGGAGCCCTGAAGGGAGCGGGGTACCGAGGGGCGCTCGCCGCCGCCCCGGCCGGGTTACTTACAGCCTCTCGGTGTTGCGGGGGATGTTCCTCGGGACGCCGCGCAGCGCCAGCCCGTGACAGTCCACGGTGCTCCCCGAGCAGGAGCACTGCGCCGGGCACGGCTGCGGCGCCACCGCGCCCGCCATCGCCAGCAGCAGCCCCAGGGACAGGGTGAGCTTCCCCCAGCCGCACATCATCACTGCCCGCTGCAGCCCAGCCGGGCCCACCGGCCTCGGCCCCGGGGAGGCGCGGGGCGCGCCGCCCTCCTCCTCGCCGCGGGGAGCGCTCGGGCAACTTTCAGGGTGCGGAGACGGCGAAGTCTTTTCTATCCAAAGCCAAGTCAAGAAAACAACCCCGGCAAAGTGAGGCGGGCGGCACCGGTCCGCTGCAGAAGGCAACTTCGCTGTGCGCGGCGGCGCGCCCGGGCCGTCCCTCGCTAGCCCGTCGGTGGCCGGGAGAGGCGGCACTTGGGTCTCGTCTTCACGCGCTACCTGCGATGGCGAAGCAAACCCAGGGGCTCAGGGTGCGGCGGAGTTGGGCGAGCTACTTATCTTCCTCTTCGCCCCTTTCAAAGCCGTGACTGCCCGCTGAGCCCCCGGCGAGAGGCCGCGGAGCCCCGTCCGCCCCAGCAGCGCTTCCTGCGCGGCGGCTCCCACGCGCGTCCCCCGCCGCGGGCCGCTCACAGCCCCACGGGGGGCGGCGGCGGGGCTGACACCGCGCACACACCGCCCTGCCACAGGCGCCTCAGCAAATCATACCCCTCTCGCAGGCATTCATCAAACTGTCTCACGGAAGGAGGAGGGAGGGGAAAAAAAAAAAAAGTCAAACACACAAGATGCTGTTGGGCTTGGCTCTCCACCCCCCGCGCCCCCTCCTGCTGTACGTTCCCAAGCCAAGTTTAGCAGGAAAGGGCTGGTCCTAGAACACGTTAATAATAAGCAGTCGAGAAGTGATTCGTTGCCCTGCTGGAAGGGAGTTCAGCCACGACCTTCTCCTCGGTGACAGATCACAGTTATAGATCCTCCTGTGATCCCGGGAGCACGGCGAGACAGAGCAGATAACAAGCGAAGTGCGGCGAGAGCGGGAGGGGCGGGGAGGGGTGTTATTCTGCTCCCCGTGGTCTCCCGGATACCGTGGCTTTGCTGCGGCAAAGGCACCTGATGGAAGAGGTGGGAACTGCTCAGTTCTTCCAGGTGAGGCCAGTTCAGCAGTTCCAACGCTTGCTGCAGGAAAGAGAGCAACTTTCCTCCTCTCCCGGAGCCCCCCCCCCCCCCCCGAGGCACAACGCCTGGGGAAGGGTTGGCTCCTCTTTCTCCGAGCCCGCCGGTGCACCTGAGCTGTCGGGGCCGGTGCCGAACAGCACGGCCTCGGCTCCCTGGCGGCGGCGCTCCTCCGGCGCGGAGGGAAACGGCGGAGGGGGGCGGTGGGGAGCGGGAGAACGGAGGCGACACGCCGGGCTCCTTCCCTCGCACCCCGAGCCTTTCCGCTTGAACAATGGGATAGCACCGCCGCTCGCAGGCCGGCCGGCTCTCCTCCCCGCCGCAAGGTGCCTGCCGCCGACCGCCGAAAGTGCTTCCCGACCGCGGCCACCAGCCGAACGAGCCACCGGCCCCTCGCCGAGAGCCCTCCACGACGCGGCCGCCCGGCGCCCCCCGCCCTGCCCGGCGCGGCGCCTCTCGCCCGCTCCCCCGGAGCCAGGAGCACCCCCCGCGCCGCCCTATATAGGGCCCTATAGGCCTGGCCGCGCCCCCCCGGCCCCGCCCGCAGCGCCCCGCGCCCGCTCACTGGCTGCGCCGCCGCCCGCCCCGGCCCGCCCGGCACGGCCCCGGCACGGCCCCGGCACGGCCCCGGCACGGCCCCGGCACGGCCCCGGCACGGCCCCGGCACGGCCCCGGCACGGCGGGGCGGGGGGTGTCAGGCGGCGTCGGCGATGAATGAAAGTTGGGGGAGCGCGGTGGCGGAGGCAGGTTGCCCCAGCCCGGCCGGGGAACTCCTCTCCACTCCCCTCTCCCCTCACCTCTCCACTCAGCGCCGCACGGAGCGTGGAGTTGCGGCGCGGAGTTTGCCACGCAGCCCTGGCCTTGCGCGTGTCAAGCGCTCCACGAGGGAGAAGGGAGAAGAGGGAGCGGGACCGGAGTCCTTCGCGATGCTCGAGTGGGTTTTAGCTGGAGAGGGAGGGGGCTGAAACGCTGTGGACTGCGCTTGGAAATGTCTTAGGAGTCTCACCCAAGGGTCTCGTCTGGGAAAGAGGACAAGGATTGTAGTGGCATGTTCTTTGGTTGCAGATTTAGTTTGAAACACACCAGAATCTCTCATAGGATATTTTCGAAAATAAAAGAAAAATAAAAGGGGCAAGTGTTATTCCATACATTAATACATTATGTTGAATAGCAACATTAACACTGCTCCTTTAGAAAACATCTTCCATTTAAAAAAAAAAAAAGTTTTCTTAATTCATACAAATCTTCCTAATAAATTTTCCCAATGTGTCAGTGCATCTATCACAATCCTAGGAAAATACTATGTGCATCTTAACATTTTAACTCACTTTTTTTTTCCTTGCTTGTGAATTCAGTTCCATGCGATTTATAACAGCTCTTGAGACTCTAGTAATAGGTGAAAGTGATTTGTCTTTCATTAGACGGCAAACCCCAGCAGGGATGACTAAGCCTTCAGCAAGGTGTAGTTTGGAAATGCTCAAGGGAGTCTGTCATTTCTTCCATATGGCTGGGTCCAGCTGAGTCTCTTCATCCCTGGGGTCTCTGCTGCACAATCCCTGCAAGAGGCTTACTGTGTCTTTTTGCCCGTTACCAAGAGGACAAATTCTGCTCTCAGAAATGCTATTCTAGAGCCGAGTTAATCTGCTGAAGTGGAAGCCAACATAGTTACTCCTGATTTCTCTTACTGTAGAATGTGAGCCCAAAGGAAAATTGCTAAAAATGCACATGCCTACAAAAGCTTTATAGTTTTTGATCCATTTGTTTAGACAACGCTCAGTAAATATGATTGTTGCACAGTTTTCAAATGCTGGTCATGGCGTCTTTGCTCTTACAGAGATGCGAAGATACTCCAGGTTTTACATTGACACAGGAAGGAGAATTCAGTGAGTGTAAGGGGAGTACATCAGCTTCTGTGTATAAATGCTTTTCACTCTTTTCACCCATTTGGTTGTTTTAAGCTTTTACAAAGGATTTCAAAAGGAATTTGCAAGTTTCTAGCAAGCAACTGAAAAGAAAAAAAAAACCCTTATTCTAACATATTGCTTTTATGCCTCTACTAAAATCCTTTAAAAGTATAACTTGAGGCAGACAAAAACCAGAAGATAGAAATGTTAACCATTCTGTACTTTTCATTATTTGTTTCAAGTACCAGCAATGTGCTTAGTACTGCAGAAAACAGAAAGAGAAGAAACAATTTTTTTCAATATAGTAATTCTCAGAAAATCTAAATCAATTCTTAGAGCATTAAATATTGCTGAACTACTTTACGCAGACCCAATTCAGAATCTAAATTTGTCTTAATTTATTATACTTTGTTTTCAAAGAGAAGCATTCTAAGTATACGCAAGATAATTTTTTTATTCCTTTTAGAGGGGGAGTTCATTGATTTTCAACATGTCCACCTTTGAAGCCTACCTTTCAGTCATTCAGATTGATTTTCCTGAGTGTCTTGCCTGCCAGCATATTGAAACTCTCTCTTTGTGATCTAAACACTTCTGTGGGAGAGCTCCCTATGTCTGGATTTGTCTGAAGATGAGGCCTGTCAGACACACTCTGGTATCATTGCTGGAGTATGAACCTGCAGAGTGTCCTGTGGCTGCAGAATTAGCTCTCAACTGCTTCCAAAGTTTTGAGGGAAAATATTCTCATAGAGGAAGAAGCTGGGCAAAAATTTTAACTATATATTAAAAGAAAAATATTTAGAAACATTTTTCAGTGGAAGAGAAAAAATATTACTGCAGCTATTTCAGAAAATACTAATAGCAGCTAAAACTAGTTTTCTCTTCTCTGGGTTTCTTTGTACAACACTCCACTCTTTGAAGGGTAATCTAAAGGGATACTAAAAAAGCTAAGAAGATCAGAACTATTAGCATAAGGAGATCAAAGTCAATAATATAGTTAACATCTTCAGAACAGGATCCAGAACATCAAAAAAGATAAAGCTGCTACTCCCAGCTGAGGATGGTAACAGTGACTATGGCTGTGCACAAAGCTCTGTGCTACACAGATACATCTGACTGGGCTCCATGAACATAATCAGCTCTGTGAACATCACTGTAGCTTTACAAGGCCAGCATGCCTGAAAGATACTGAACCAAATGACTCATCAATTTGTAAATAACTGGAGGTCAATAAGGTGAGAGAAAAATGGCCAGCAGAGGTTTATCAAGAAAAAACATTATAAACTAATCTGTTTTCCTTCTTTGACAACATAACAAGCTTCTGGGTTAGGAGAAAGTATGATAGATGGTGATATTAGCAGCCCATTTGCCCCCATGCACATTAACATTCATTCTAAGCAATCTGCTTAAATATAGTCAAAATCTAATTGCTGGAACATGGACACTTAAATATGTAAAAAAAATCCAAAACCTATATCCAGGGTATAGCTGATGGTCAATCTGAGACTCTAAAGAGAACACTCTTTTAAAAAGCTGTTAAGGCTGTTATGCCACTGAATGATTGCATTAGTGATTGAAAATTAAGGATAACTATTAACAGATGATACCAGAATGGAAAGGGATGCAAGTAACTTGCAAAGCAGAATGACAATTCAAAATTATTTTGATAAAGTGGAGAAAACACATGTAATTAATAAGTCTGAAGGAAGACATGAACATAACATTACATTCAGAATTGAATTTTAAATGCATAAATGCAAAATGATCAGCTGGGCAGCAGTACTCCTGAGAAGGATATGGAGATGAAAACATATAATCTTAAATTTATAATAAAGGAAATTCCATTACAGAAAGGCAGATATCATTCTGATGAAGTGTATATTGCATAAGGAAGGTAAGCCTTCTTAATTTCCTACTGATTACTAGCATTTAATAGTAGCTTCTGTCAGCTTTTATGAGTAGGATAAAGTGTTCAGTTTTGGACTCCTAAAATATGCTGTAAAAAAACTAGAGGGATTTTAAATGTAAGCAAACATGAACTATGAAAAAAAGGTTGAAAAACAGTGAAGTTTCCTATTTTAAAACAAACAAATGAACAAGCAAAATACTGCATCCCAAATAAACAATTGAGGCAAAGGAAAGACATGATAATACTTCCCCAAATTAAAAGGTTTCTGTAAGCAGCACAAAGTTCAGTTAATATTCACAACAAGTAAAGGGCTTAATTTTCAGGAAGGAAGATTTATGAATCAGGAAAGCTGGTAGGAAAGAACAGTCTGTAAACCAAAATATGATAATGTTATTTTTTTCGTTGTCCCCAAACCAAATTTTTACTGAAAAATTTCAAACAGATCAAGGACATAGTAAATAGGAATTATCCAGATGTACTGTATTTAATGTCTGAGTGAGGACATTAGATAATTGTCTTTTCAGGTTGTTTTTAGCTATGATTTTTCATGAGCATAAAAGAAGTAGTAGTATTAATGATTGTTGAAATGGACATCTGGCTCTGTGTATTAGTTGTCTATTATTTATTATAACATGTTTATAATCCAGGATCATCTAATGCTTCCAGTCAGAACTGTGCTTGGAAGTGAAGTGGTACAACAAAAATATGCTCTCAACCCTCTGTTTTTTGTTTGTATGTAGATATGATGTATGAAATGGAGAGGGAAAAACATACAATTTTTTTAAAAATGGCAAATAGATAATTTTGTCTATCAAGATAATGTGAAGTTCATTAGTTATTTACGTGTAAGCAAGTGGAGATCTTCAGGAACATGGAATGTAGAGATGATGCTACCACTCAAATAAGAGCAGAAGAGGAAGATTGTGTATGATAGGTGCAAAATAAAAAAAAAGTAATGAGTAGAACACAAAAATAATGTAGGAAAGAAAAAGGATGCTGGAGAAAAGTAAACATATACAATGAGAACAAAAACTTGAACTCACCCCAAAAGAATGGGGAAACTATGTATTGCTTTGCTAAACAAACATGAAGAAAACCCCCATACTTTTCTGTAAGAATCTACTGAAACAACACAGAGGGATAGGTGTAATCCACTGGAAGCCCTGTTTAAATATTTTTGAATAATATTTTCCTTTTATTGCTTCCAAACATTTACTTCCCCCCTCCCTCCCCCCCCGCCTTAGATTAATTTGAGCTTGTATTTTTCAAGCTTTAAATGTCTTGGTGTATGATACTGGAACAGCCTAAAGAGCAACTTCGACATAAGTGTACCTACACAATATTTTAGCTCATGAGATTTTATTTAGTTTCTAGCAATCTTCTCTAGATGCTATCTTAAATGCAAGATTAAAGCAAACTTGAGCTGGCAGGGAGGGGACACAGGACCACGTCTGTGTTTGTACAACTTCTCCAAGGCAGCTAAGGATCAAACTTCATTACTTCTCTCAAACAACACCTGTAATATATATTACAAGTGGTAGTAAATATTTCAGAAATATATCTTTAATCTAAAGCTGAGAGACCTAAGGTTTATCCAATATCAAAGGGACACTATCAAATTTTTAAGATCATGGATTTCACACATGTAAAACCTTTAGGCTCCTGTGGAGCTATCTGGAGTCTCACAATACTCTACCATAAAATATGATTGGAAATTTTTTGAAAAATTTCCTGGGTTTTAGGATCTGAAAATGAAAACCCTGAATCCCTCCACTATATTCTAATGGAATCGGGTGTATTTATTACTTTCTTAAATAAGTAAAATTTCAAGTACTCTGTGTAGGTCTGTTGTATAGCAAGACAGTCTTTAGAATTTACCCTTTTAGAAGAAACATTTACAATACCTCATGGCTGGGTCTAGAAAAATCTGGGAAGGGAAGAAATGGAAGTGTTGGGGCCAGGTGAAGACAGTCATATCACAAGACTTGGATTATGCACACTTATTTTTTTCATGTTCTGTATGCTTCAATCATGCTTAGATTTCACATGACAACATGTGATTATTTCAAGATTGCTAGGCTAAATCTGCTTAGAAAATGAAGGAATTATATGAAAGTCTGTCCAACCAGCATCTGAGTACTACTAAATAAATTGATACATCTACCTCTATTAAGATAATAAATTTCCAAATTATATTTGGAAATTTTTGAAAATGGGATACTGAAACTTAAAGGGAGAATGCAAAAAGTGTTTCTGCAAAGAAAATGAACAGAAGACATTGTCAATCTTTTCCCCAAGTTCTTATGTAACAAATAAATTAATTAATTTTACTATTTACCTGAAACCCAGATTTAAGTGCTTATTTATTGTGGTGCATCTTCACCTAGCAGTAAGTCTCATCATTTGTGCTAGTAAAGTCTTTAACCCTTAGCACTGACCTCTCAGGTGCTATCAAATGTAGAAAATGTGATAGTTGTATGTTCAATACTCCTATGACATAGATTAATGAACACAATATATTACTTATCTTGCATGTGATGACACAGGGGACCTCATCCACGTCATGCAGTTAAAAAACTTTCATTAAGACCTATTATTTCAACTTAAATATTACCTGTAATAAATTAAGAGGAATTTGTATTTGAGAATCCAAATCCCAGTTTAATGTGTGCAAATTCTTAGACTTCATTATACTTCAGTGTAAAAGGGATTATTCAAATTATTGAGGCTGACATTTTGCATGAGACAGACCACTGCAGCTGATATTTCTGCATGAAGACTGGTAATTTGTGCTAAGCAAATAACGTCCTTGCAGGGTGAAGAATTTAGTCTCTTACTGTGGAAAGCAACCAGGAAAACTCAGTCTTTAAATGGTTTGGGTTTGGCTTAATTTTAGCTTTTTGCAAATGGAAACCTAATTTTCACAGCAAGCTCAGTCCTGCTACTTTATCCTCATTTGTTTCAGTGTTAATGTCTAGACTTTAAATTAAATTGCTATTTTCCTTCCCTGGGGATTGCCACCCTGATATAGTTATAAACAGACAACATATCCTTTCTCACAGCATTTGTTTTGTCAGGCTTCCTCTGTGTAACTGAATCTGAGGATAAAATGGCTTTTCCTCTTGAGATTAACTTTTGCCTATTCCAACAATGGAACTCACAATTTGTTTTCACTGTCATCTAGTAGCAGAGGTAGAACACTCATTTCTGGCACAAGGGAACAAACTGCAACTGTTTGGGTATGTAGTGGTCCATTTTGGGTTGGAGTGTTTTTTAATCTTTTCATAATGACTTTCCAAGTCTTTCTCAGCTTCTCCTCAGACTTTTGTAGAAACATATCTGCCCCAAGGTAATTGAAAAAGGTTTCTCCAGGTTCACCACATGGCTGACTGAAGGTGTTTTTTTTCCTTTTCAAGATATATAACAATCAAATTGATGGTTATGTTAATAGTACAAAGGATATTTTTCTGCAATTTCAGGTTAAAATGAATTTTTATTAAAAAAAAAAGTGGAAAATATTGTTAACCAGCATGGACAGACATCGTGTCATTCTTTTTTGCCTCTCTGTAAGGGAAAATTGGTTGGTTCACTGATAACCGTTTTGTTGGCCCTACCACAGAAAGCAGACCTGCTCTTCTTTCTGACCTCTCTGAAGATTCAACTTAATGAAAAAACAAACCTCAACCAAAAAGACCCCAACCAAACAAAAGAGAAATCCAAAACCTGCACTATAACGCAATGTCTACTGAACATTTCAGAGTCGAAGGTTTGGTCTTGGGTGTGGGTTTATTTTGGAGAAAGGGAGGCTTATAAAATGTCTGAGTTGAGTACTGAATTCTCTCAAACTTTTCTGGCAATCATCCTTGAAGAAGTTGTTAGAACCTTATTTTGTCTAACCCTACAAAAACTTACTAGAACATGATTTATTCATTATGTATGCATTCTTTATTTTTTTTTATCACCACAAAGGACAGCATAATGTACTTAAATTATATCTGATTAGGATTGAAATTTTTATCAGTTGTACAGAGAACATTGATGAACTTTTATTTTCCTCTTATTGCTTAAAATTGATTTTATGAGGACATACTTTTCCTGGGGAAAAGAAGAAGTTTCTTTCCATAGATAATTTAAAAGAATTTTTTCTAAAGAAATAATATTTAGTTATAAAAGCTGGTAGATATTTTCAGCTGGGTGTATTCTATTCAGAAACAAATTTTGACTCCTGAGTCACAACCAGAATGAAGTTTAAAAAGTGCAGGTGCTGCATTCTGCACCTGGGATGAGGCAATCCAGGATGTAGGCTCAGACTGGGGAATGAGATGCTGGAAACCAGTGCCAGGAAAGGGACCTGAGGGTCCTGGTCAATGGAAAGTTGAATAAGCAGTGCCCTGGCAGCCAGGAGGGCCAACCCTGTGTTGGGGGTCATCGGGGCAGCACGGCCAGCAGGGCAAGGGAAGGGATTGTCTCTGCTCTGAGCTGGGGTGGTCTCGCCTTGAGTGCTGGGGGCAGTTTTGGGTGCCGCAATAAAAGATATCAAACTATTAGAGAGCATTCAGAGGACTGCAATGAGGATGATGAAGGGTCTAGAGGGGAAGCTGCTGAGTTCACTTGGTCTGCTCAGCCTGGGCAAGAGGAGATTGAGGGAAGACCTCACTGCAGTTACAGCTTTCTCATGAGGGAAGAGGAGGGGCAGGCACTGATCTCTGCTCTGTGGTGACAGTGACAGGACCTGGGGGAATGGCCTGAAGCTGAGCTAGGGGAGGTTTAGGTTATGTATTAAGAGAAGGTTTTTCACCCAGAGGGTGGTTGAGCCCTGGAAGGCTCCCCAGGGTAGTGGTCACAGCACCAAGTGTTTGGACGACTCTCTCAGGCATATGGTGTGATTCTTGGGGTGCCCTGTGCAGAGCCAGGAGCTGATCTTTTTTTGATGACCCTTGTGGGTGCCTTTCAACTCAGAAAATTCTGTAACTCTGTGATTTTGTAACCAAAATATTTTTGCCTCTCCCTCTTGCATGGTTTTTTTGTACCTGGCACTTTGCTCTGTTCTCTGAGAGGACAACATGCAAGTAACAGGGAATCAGAAAAAACAGAAAGCAAAGAGCTCATACTGACCTAAATTTTCACGTGAAATATCTGCTCCAGTTTTGGTATAATCAATGAATAAAGATTAATTAGTCATGTAAATCCAGTCTCCAGATTCCTGAGGCATCCATAAGCAGAACCTTTGGATATCTGGGAGAAGTATGTAAAGAAGTGAACTTTTACTGGTGAGAGCTTTTTACAGTCACCTAGGGTGCTAGTCAGAAATGGATAGAGATCTTCAGACTTATGAAAAAGAATACCCCTGAAAACTGTGTAGTTCTAGTACAGTTTTAAACTAGTATTCTGAAGAAAGAAATATTCCTGAATGCAATAGGAGCAAATTTAATTGTGAAACAACTCCTAAACTACCAAGTGGCTATTTGGCTGGTTTACAATTGTTTGAAATTTTACAAAGTATGGCTAGGAAAAAAAAATATCTTAGAATCTAATATTAGATTGAATTATCAATTTTCTAATATTTAAATGAAGAGAAACAAAGCCAACTGCATAAGAGCATTTGGTATACTCAGGAGAGTAGTTTATGAAACTGGTTGAACTGAGAGGTCTGTTTCCTTCAAGAGAAAAAGGCTTGAAATCACCTCAAATGAATGGCATAATTTTAATCTGTATTCCAAGGATGTAAGAATGAGTGAGAACAATGCTTTCAGATCCGAGCTTATGAATAAGCACCTAAACCATGAAATGAAAGCAGAGATATCAGACTTTGTTTTATAATTTTCAATTAAGAGCAAAATATATATATATAAATTAAATAAAAAAAAACAGAGAAAGGACTGGGGTTCCAGTGAGAGTGAGGTGAAACTGAATTTCTACTAGATATACTTGAAAAAAAGACAAAGTTGTCTATGCTAGTACATAAAGTTAAAAAAACAGACACTTAGGTGCACATAAGAATTTAGGATATAAGAAAAAGGACTGGAATGATTGTGGAACCACAGGTCAATATGCAGGAAAAAAACCCAACAAACAGATTAAAAAGATTCAATGACACATTGAAAAATGTAATATGAAAAAGCTCTTAAGCTCCTTGACTGAACAATATTGCCTGCCTATTTCTGTATGTTAACTTCTATGAGTAACTTGAAGGTTTACCTAAATAATACTCAATTTCACCAAAGAGGATTACAAGTAGTTTTGGCAATGTAGGATAACATAATGAGCGGTATTTCATCCACTTGATGTGGCAACTTTTTATTTAGGTTTGGGTGTTTTGTTCTTTTGTTTTGTTTGTTGGGTTTGGGGATTTTTTTTAGGTGAGTATGGAGGGTTCAAACGCACTTCTTTCATGTTTCAAAGGCTAAGGTAATTGTATAACTCTAAACATAGGAATACTTTTGTGGAAATCTACAGATATTCTATTTTTCTTTTCTGAAAATATAGACAAATCTGATTCCTCTCATGTAGGGTTAGAGATCACAGATTAATCTCACTCATCATTTGAAATACTCCAGTGTTCTGATAATGTGATCATGGTATAATTTCACTCATCATTTGAAATACTCCAGTGTTCTGAGAACATTGGTACTTCTCATCAGAATTTAGTTATGCAAAACAATATGTCTCATCTGAAATATATCACTTCCACCAGCCCAGTGGGCCTGGTACTAAGGCAGAATACTAATTCAATTCTGAGTAAGAGGCTTCTCTTTTGGCTCTCCTGCTAACATCCACAGAATCATAAATATACATAACTTCATGTAAAGTACAAAAGAGCAGTTCAACAACTTGGAAAGAAATACTTCCTTTTTTTCTTGATAAGTGTATAAAACTTTACAGTCGAAACCAAGTGCAGCTTAACCATACAGCTTATTTGCAAAGAAATTCCTGTTGTCAGTGCAGCATACTTTTTGCCACATCAGAGAAATTCTTAGCTCTCTATTCAACACCATGTTGAGGAATGAAAAGAACTTAACATCTACATTTGAAGCAGGAAGAAAGTTGTTTGAAATACAAGACATTTCTTACTGTGTATATAAAGCAAATTAAATGCTAAAAAAAATCTGCTCCTTAATACCATTTTTAACCATCTCTGTGAATGCCAACTTTCCCAGAATTAATCTTTTAGCATCTACAAAACAAATAATTAGTTTGATCAGAAGGTAGCTTATTAGAACAAGAATAAGACAGGGTTTGGAAATTATTTTGAAACTGCTGAGAGTCCTGGGTTATTTTAGTCCGAAAACTCCATTTTACCTCCTCTCTCACTCTCACTTTGCAGCCTCAGCTGCACTAAATAATTTCCTCAAGCTAATAAATGGTGAATTCATTTGTCAGTCTTCACCTTGATCCTTCTCTCAGTGCAGGAACTGCTGCTCTTGCAGGGGCTTGCTGGGTTGTTGTGGTTTCTGTATCCTACTGTGGGGTTTATGTATTTAAACATGCTGGTTTCTTGTATTATTTAATTCTCTCATTGGGACAATATTATTGTACAGGAGTGTTGATTTAAAAAGAGGCTTTTATGAACAGAAAAAGTCACTGTCAGTAGCCAGCAGAAGGTAGAAAAAAATATTCAACACTTTGTGGTAAATCGAATGCAGTAGTCTGATATTCTATCCAGCCCAGAAATCCTAAGTGGAATAATGAATTATAGATCACCTGCACAGAGGTTAACAGCTGAAAAAAAATCATACTTGCAATCAGTAGATTCTGAATCATCACAGTTTTGTTTGTTAGTTTGAAATATAGGCAAAAACTCCAGTGCCTGTGTTTCTTCAGTCTTTAAAGAATCTGCATTGTGATAACAAAAGCAGAGACATTCTCCTCAGGGCTCCACTTATTTCAGTACTCAAGATCAGTGGTATTTAGCCAATAACAGTATTTTTCTTTTCCCCTGTTGTTTGTCCTATGGTCAGGGTTTTTTTCTCTGGCTCTATGTTGTTTTTGTGTGTACATTCTGAAATTCACATGGTGAATTTTGTCCCGAGTTTTTGCATGTTGTTTGTCACCCTAAGATCTAATGCAGTTCTTCATTATTTATATCAACTGCATGAGGAGCTGCTATTTAATCGCCATTCTTTATGCACTAAGAAATTAGGGTCTGAAGTTTTCACTACATTTTGGGTGCCCAGCCTGGGGTGTCTATGACCTGAGTCTTCAGTCATTATTATACAGCTTGTGCTCCATGCTGTCTCTGGACAGTCAGTCCCACACAATTAATCAGCCCCTCTTTCCATTTAGAGACTCAGAATCCCAGTAGACAAGACTTGCAGCAATCCAGTGCTTTCTGAGGGATAACACCCCCAATGTTTTTAAAAAATTTATCACGCCTGATTCTTGTCCAGATTCAGCCATATATATAGATACATTCAGAGGATGTTTATCCTTGGCATAGCTCTGATAAGGACAACTCCAAGACTGAAATTCAAGATGACTCTTCAAATGATGGATGACCAAGTTTTTCAAATGAGGTACAGTTCTGCTGCCCCCCATTCTCCCCAAAAAAACCCCAAAACAAACAAAAAACCCCACAAACAAAAACCCAAACAACAAAACAAACAAAAACCCAAAGCAAACAACCAACCAACATGCTATTCATCTGCTAATCATGGAATCCATCTAAATCTCGTCCCTATGGAAAATTGACATACCTCATTCTCTTTTCATCCACTCATGTTTTTCTTTTAAAAGCTGTCCTGACAGACCAGTGTTGATACAGCCAAGGAGGCAAAGAGGCATCAAATTGCTGAACAGAAGTAAGTAATTAGACTTCAGGTGAAAGAGGATATGTAGTGTAAAACAGATCCTTGTTTTTGCTTATAAATATAAATTATGCATTTTCCCTCTAGCTTCAAAAACAATGACATTAAATCCTCAGCTCTCAGGACTGATATGTAAGGAGCGATATTAGAAGGACAGAAAAACAAAAATAAGAACAAAATACTGGAAGAAGATATGGAAGAGAGACCAAAGATGTAACTGGAAGAGGGGATGTAAAAATAATTTTTAATAGACTTTCCAGAAGAAAAAAAGCATAGGAACTCCTTGCTCAGCTCAATAACTGACTAACATGAAATAAGAAAAAGCTGAGCCAAGTGTTACACAGTTTTAGGAAATGCACAGAAAAGACTGCTCTTGTCCATTAGCTCTCTTTTGCCTGTTCCATTTATACTTCATACTGCCCATTTCAAAACCATTTAATGGTTTGCCCAGCAAACCATCTAAGCAAGTGCTTAGGTAAATTTTTATTCCTCTTTTAATAAAGATTACACAAGATTGAATAAATATTATGCAACATACTTCTATTTCCTGCACTTAAGTGTAGTTCTTAACTTCTTGGTTTAACAGAGGTGTTTCAGGGTTATAACATAGAAAGATGTAGATAGTCAATCCATGGCCTTATTGAAGCCACTGGTAAAACTCTTGTTGTCCTGCATGGAAATAGGATTTCATCATAATACTTTGTCTAATTTCTAGCTGTTGAACTTCATGTGCTTTTCAGACATTTCACTAGCAGAGAAATCTATAAAAAAGTGTTTCACACTCCAGATCTTTATTTTAAATGGAAACTTTGTAAGAAGATACATTAAAACCATAAAATAAATAAAATTAAGATTACATGTAAAAAGAAATACTAAAACATGGAAAAATGCTCAAGTATTTTAATAATTTAAAAACCTCATGGAGACTACAGCATAATTTTCAGCCAAAATATTTCTAAAACTGGCTGCCCAAAAGATCCCTGGAACACCCATGTGGAAACATGTTTTTAATTTTGGAGTAAATAGTTTCTCCTCATACATAGAAGTATTTTCTTTAAATAGCATAAGATGGCTCAAAATAGTGAGGAAGCTAAGCATTTTTGTTGTGCAGTTAGACATTAATTATACGTAGTTAGAATCAAAGTTATTTCTAAGCTACATCTGAAAAGTCTAGAAAAATAAACATTTCAGAAAGCAAAGCTTTTAAAGTAATTTCTCTCTTAATGCAGTCATTAGTAGGTTAGTTTTCAAAGTACCTTTCATGTGATCATGTGTTTGGGCACCCAGAGGTGTGAACACACTGAGAGGAACCTTGAGATGCCATGATTACATACTCACAGACAAGAAAACATGGGAACTTGTCAGTGTCCTGTGTTACCAGGGATGTCACAGGGAGCAAAGTCTCAGACCATGACAGAGGAGGTTTTTCTTGAAGTACAAAAGGATCTGCAGAACAACAGATATTTTAGTTGAAAGTTATAAACTGTTCCAAATCTGTGTTGTTCTGCTGCCAATGTAGCTAACATTAGGAGTGACTTTCCACACTTTGTGTATGCTCTGTGGCTGAGGAGGACAAATTAGAAGTCTTAAAGACAAAAAAGTTTTTTTCCAAAAATAAAATCCAGCATCAGAATAAGCAAAGCTAGTGAGTCAGCAAGTCTGTTCTTTGGTTTCTTAGCTTCAAACACTAAAAGATAAGCACTTATTTCAGTCACCTTTCCTGTCATTAACCTTTTGTACTCTGCACCTCTTGGGTATGAAAGGCTTCTCACAGCCCAAATACCATCATTTTCTGTCTCTGCAATGGGCAGAGCCAATCAGTGGATATCATCTGCCTTATCACCCAGCAGTAATATCAGTCACTGAATCTTATCTTTCACCTTTCAAATGATCTGATTTCTATACCACGCTTTTCCTAGAGGCGAAATAATATATTTTTAATTTTTTATGTTTTTTTTCCTCCTCAGTTGCATGTAAGATGCTATGTTGGCTTATATGATAAGAATATTTGATCACAAGCTTCCCAAGTATATGCTAGGAAACATTAAGAGAAAGCTAACAGTAGTACTTAAGAGTATGAAGAAGTGTGCATGAAGTAGGGTGAAAGGATTGCCTACAGAGAAAACAATGCATAAAAATTTTGTAATAAAATAGGAGGAAAATAATGAATAGTGTGAGAAAAAGCATACTGTGAGCTTCTTTTCCAGCACAAGAAAATAGCATATTCAACTGAAGTTAAAGTTGTCAGATAGGAAATCAGTGACAGCTAATTTTGTATAGTACGTAGTTATTCACCTGCGCTGTTAGTCACAGGAAGTTCCAAGAGCTGGACACTGGAGAGATGAGAGGGTTTGAGAGTTGGCTCCTGGAGGAAGTAGAAGGTTCAAGCCTCCCGGAGACTGGTCCAGGGTCAGCTGTCAGGAAGATCCATTTGCATCTGGGAGCTTGCAAGTCAACTGCAAAGCAGCCCAGTGTTGAACAGAGCTGGGCACACAGAGCAGTGGCAGCCCTGCCTCTGCTGGGCTGTGGCCATCAGCAGGTTCAACAGTAGATTTCACCACAGCAGTAGAAAATGCAAAACAAAAGTAGTTTTTTCTCATGATGTTTTGTATAAACACTGGCCAACAAGAAAAATATGCTGTCGATCATAATTATTGCATTCTGCTTTGTCATAAAAATATTACACTTTTTCATCTACAGTGTCTTTATATACTTCTGCTGAGTTATACTTTGAATCTTACTACTATTTTAACATTTTCAGTTTCATAATGCTTTACTACCATGAATATACTATAATTGCTGCTGAAAATAAACCCATA
Organism: Cinclus cinclus; assembly: GCF_963662255.1. Lineage (NCBI taxonomy): Eukaryota > Metazoa > Chordata > Aves > Passeriformes > Cinclidae > Cinclus > Cinclus cinclus. Next base: position 16,354,587 of record NC_085050.1, on the reverse strand, counting down.
TTTACCTCTTAGTGTTGCTTTCATTTATGATCTTTATACCTGCCTCTGACATTCTGAATCTCTTCATGGCATAAATTAGCAATATAATTGTAAAAACTGAAATCTTCTCTGGAGCTTGTCAGAGGAGATCACATTTACTTTACAGTTGCTTGTTAATTGCTTTAGTGCCTAAGGATGTACAACATATGTCCTGCAAAGAGACACCCATATGGTTGTACAGTGTATGTCCTGGCACTCTGTTGCCGCAGACTAAAAAACAGACTTGTGTTTAAAATGCATGGCCCATTGCATGGTTGAAGGTGTGACATATAAAGGATTATAACTGACAACATTGAAGCCCTACACCTGTCACAGTGCTGTGTTATGAGGATATGTACGTTATTTGCCTGAGAAGGGGAAAGAAGATTGCCTTCAGTGAAGAAATAATTAAAAGATATTTTAGAATTTCATACAGGAGAGATTTTGTTTTTCAGCTGATTTATTTATGTCGATATAACTCAGCTATAGCTCAAGTTTGTTTCAAAAGCTATAAATTTAAAGAAATTAGTAGAGGAAAACAAATTGGCATTAATTGGCCGCATGGAACCACATTTTGAACAGTCATTAAGACTTTTAAGAAGCAGAGAGGTGATTATGGATGTCTCTTGCAAGTAGCTACATTTATAGAGGCCTGAACACTTTGAATAGTCTAGTTTTTAGGCTTACACTTTTCTGGTATTATGGACATATTCAAATATTTGAAAAAATGCAAGAATATGCTTAACCCTCAGAAACTGTAACAGTCACTGTGGATGGCTCTCTTAAACCAAGGGAAACCTCTTCCAACAAAATAATTGCCCTCTAGCACTTGCTCTGTATGTGAGGTTCATCCCCCTTAGTTTCAGCTTTCTCAGTGAAATACTTGGGTAAAAACTAGTCTAAGGAAAAGATTAGTCTCACCTAACTTTAGCTATTTAATGTATAGTTTTACTAGAGCCAGAACTAATAATCTAGACCTCCATTGCACAACTGTAGAGAGCAGAGCTTTTCTGGAGTGTGTCCTAGAGATATTTCCCAGAGTAGAAGGAATCATCCTGTGGAAAGGCTCAGCTCATTTCATTGACTGACTAGATACCTAATTAAGGGATTTCTCTCATCTACTTTCAGGCAGCAAATTTACAACACTGGTGCTTCTTAAATAGTTAACAAAAAGTGAAATACATGACTTCACAGTGAGTCATCTTATCTGAAACCTGAGTCATGTTTCAGTGATGCCTTTCTTTCTTCATTGACTACAGGGGAAGGGTAGGAGTACTCCTACACTGAAATAATCTCCTACCTCAGGTGTCTCATTTAAATGGTTAGATTATGTCAGATTAATTAAGGTTTATGTGACACTTGACAGCCTCCTGAGTACTTTGCTGGAGTACCTCTTTCTCCTGACGGGTACAGTTCTACGTTATGATCCTTTCTGGGGTTTTGTTCATGAAGAAAGCAAGAGTGACAGAATTAATTTCTCTTGCTTAGCTTCCCCCACTGGCGTAAATTTTCTGAGGTAGCTTATAACTGTAACAAATTAATCCTATTACTTTTCTATTAATATGAATCGGGGCTGGATAGCTAAAAATCATAAATCTTGTAACAATAGCTAAGGGTGGAATAGTTAAGAAAGCCATTTCCAAATTCTCCAGTTGATCCAGAAAAAGTAGATAACTTTTTTCCTATTGTACTTTTGGTTGTAGTAATTTACTAATTGAAGAGCTGGAGCACATTTGAATTAAAAAGGTACCTTGTAAGAGGTAATTTCAAATGCTATGAATAAAATTTAATTACTCAAACACATTTTCATCTACAGTTTCCTGAATTTTGATGATAACAAGTCTGATAAAATTCTGAGAACTATATCAGAAGAAACAAGTGAAATAAGAGTCACTTAAGAGAGCCATGAGTTAAATCATCAACTAATTGTCTTCCAACAGTCTTTTGCAGTCTTTTTATATAAATCCTTATTAGAATAAACAAACTCTTCAGCTTTATTCAGAGGCTCCACATTCAAATGCATTTCTTTCTTTTAAAATATGTTCATAACTAATCACAGGTTATACAAATGTTTTAATAGTTACATACAGAGTAATAACATGGTCACTATGCTATTTTTGTCTTAGAATTTTTCCTCTTTCACACTTACAACAGACAAAAGAACATTTTGTTATTGCTTTTACAAAGCATTTCTCTTCATTTCCTCAGTTACATATAAAAGCATTATTTTCCCTTCAGGAAGCCTCTGTTTTTTTTCTAGGTGCAGTCATTTGCAGATGTAATATCATTCTGTTAAGGATTTTTTTCCTTATTTTTCACTTCATGCATTTTGTGAAGCCTTTCCGAGATGATGCCACTAAAATAAATTATTTACCAGAACTCATAGGAACTCGTATCAAGAACATTCGCTTGAAAACGCTCAGAGAAAGCTTCTCATACGAGCAGATTATTCCATCACTGCATTACTGAATTCTTGCACTTCACTCTGAGCCATATGGTAATACCTACTGCTAGACATAAGGTTTCTGGGAATCTCATCTCTCTCAGTAAGGATGCTAGAAGCACATGGGGTTCAATGTTTGTTGGTTCAACACTTAGCTGGTGCAAAGCAAACTATCCTCATAAGCATTTCTTTTGGGCAAGCTGTTGTTACCAAAGAACCTTTGCTGGGCATTGAGCTTAAATGGTTGGGAAACCCATCTCCTTCCTTCCATCCCAATTGCCACCTGCACAAAGAATTTAAAAAAAAAAAAGAGATAGATGACTTAAAGTAAGTATTCCACTCATATATTTTTTTCAAAACATATTTTATTTACAATCATTTCCTGTCAAATGCAACTTAATCAAATTTACAAAACAAGGCTGCTTTGATTCTTGCAATGAAGTTGTAATATCAATTTTAAAGCCTCAAGATTCAACATTTGTGATTATTTCTGTTTTAGTAGGAAAACAGATTTCCAGTCCATCAGCTGTGAAAGCCCTGGCACTATTGCAGACTGACATTTTTGGCAAGGTTCACCCTAAAGAGCCAAGCAGGGTTTCACAACTGCTGGCTCCAAGGAAAGCCAGGAGTAACAAAACAAACTTTACTCATTAATATACATGTTTAAAGATTTGAACTAAAGAACAGTGAAACACAAATATGACCAAGTTTCACACATGGCAGTGAGTGACTAGCTATGTGTATGCATTCAGAATGGCAAATTTTACCTTGAAGGACACAAACAGGAGGACAGCTTGCTTGAGAAAAAGATATTATTTAATACCGGCCAGCGATCTTCTTTCAAAACTGGTTGTGGGTAGTTTCTGGGAGTGAAATATTGCATAAATATTACTGCAGTGCAAAAGAAACATAAAAGGGGATTTTTTTTTCCCATTCTTTTTTTCAGACAAAGTTGTTTTGACTGACTTAAAGCAAATACACACATGTAAATATTTCCATATATATAGATGTATATATATACATCTATATATATGTATGCATATGTATTTTTGCAGTCAACTGGCTTAATAAAAAAGTCAGGACATAAATGTCTCCCACAATGTTTTTCATGTTTGTTTTCTTCTTTACTTTTTATTTCTCAAGCCCAAGATATCTTGGACTGTGTTTTAGTCTTATTTTTCTAAACTTTATCTGTTTAAGTTATTCTCTTTGGGGCTTTATTAATAAATTGCCATCTACTACTTAAATTCAAATTCACTGCTAGCCTTAATTAAATGTTAGATTTGAATGAAAAAGGATGTAAAACTACACATGATGCTTGTAGAAACTTAAATTAGCATAGAGGGAAAAATATATTGTTCTCAATTAAGCATATTAAAACTGTGAAAGTTTGCATCATTAGTCTACGACTTGCTTTTATATATGATGAATGATACTCTTTACTGTAATTTTGAGCTCTAAAAAGCTGTAATCTCCACACAGTATTTTCTTCTAGAGCACAAGGAGGCAAGGGAAATCATCAATTGAGACTGGATTTTTAAAAGAGCTACCTTCTTGAAATCAGATTTATTGTATTTAAAATTGGTATGTATATTTTAAGAAAAGGTATTTGGAATGATTTATTAAAAAGTGAAGAATTGAATTTTTAAAGAATTAGCAGCAAGAAATTTTGTGATAGGAGGGAAAAAAAGAGTAATTTTATAGAGCAAGGCATAAAGTTGAGGATGATGTATTTGTGATTTTGAACAAGTTTTAGTTCATAAACATGCCTGGATGTGATTTTAATTAAGTAACCTATATAAACTAATGGAACTACCTCTTCTCCTTTAAATTATGCAGGTGCTTAATCTGCACACAGTCTCCTAGGAACGGGAAATGTTTTAGTTGTGAAACAAAGTTAGATCTTTGCCTTATTTATATCTTGAGACACAGCCTTAAGTAATTCATGGTAACTCACATGATGCTTTGGTGAAAACATGCTAAAGCCTGCTAATATTTACTGTATAGCTGTAACTATATTTTTATTTATGTATTGACATATTTCAGTTTGTGGTTTCACAACTTTTATATTCATTTAATCTTTTCATTCTGATTAGGCTTGTCAGGGCTCTTTTCCTGGGAAATCAAGTATAATTTTTAGCAAGTTTATCTCAAATTATGAGCTTGCAAAATAAGCAATGCCAAAATATAGTGTTCCATTTTCTGCAAAGAGGTAGCTTCATGAAGTCAACAAATGGTGGATAATACCTCTGGAATTATCTAATCCCCCTGCTCAAGAATGGTCATCTAGAGCAGTTATCCTGGAAATGCATCCAGTTAGGTTTTTAATGTCTCCACAACCTTTCTGGGCAACTTGCTCCAGTGTTTGAACATCGTTACACTGAAAAAAAGGTATTTTCTTCCATTTTACCTTTTTTTTTGGTGCTTTATTATTTACCTATTGTCTCTTGTCCATTTCCTCTATTTTCATCCTGTAATGTATTTATGCACACTGATAAAGTTCCCTGAGCTTATTCTCCTCCACACTGTACAGTTCTAGCCTTCTAGTCCTCTCCTTTTATGACAGATGTTCCAAGCCCTTAATCATTTTGATGGATCTTCTCTGGACTCAGTCCACTATGTCCACGTCTCTCCTGAGCACAGCTCTCCAGATGTGGTTAAAGTGGAAGGAACTACCTTACCCAGCTCTCAACTCTCTTTCTTGTGGACTCCAAGATTGTGTTAGACCCCTCTTGCAAAAAGACACACTGCCACTGCTGGCTCATGATCAACTTCCTACTCTCCAGAGCCCCCAGATCTGTTTCTGCAGAGCTGCTTTTGGCCAGTTGGCCCCCAGCATGCAGTGGTGAAGACCTGAATTACTTATGTTCTGGGAACTGCTTACGTACTGGGAATGCTCCAGCAGTTCTCAGGGTGGTTAAAGGTCCCCATGAGGACCTGGACCTCTGAATGGTGAACTTCCAGCTGTCTGAAGAAGACCTCCTCTGCTTCTTCCTGATCAAGCAGGTGGTAGCAGACATCTTTCACTGACTGCTCTGCTGGCTAATACTGATCACACTTCCAAAGCAGAACCTGATGCATCTCAGTTGCTTGCTCATGTGGAGGGTGTACATGAGTGTAAAGGCACACAGGTATCCATTCATTCTGATTTCCTGAGAAAAGTACAGAAATATTTCCTTTGGCTGTAACACTTGGGATGGTCCTCTTTTCAGGGTTGGTTTTTTTTTATGATTAAAAGGTTTCTCTTGTCCACACTTGTATCTTTTAATAGCCAACCCTGTTCACCACTTCCTTACTGAAATGGGCATCATCATCTCTCTCTCTTTCATTCCCAATTTAAAACTCTCTTCACCAGGTAGGCCAGTCTATTGGCAGACACTTTCACCTCACTTGGTAAGATCCCTTCTCTTTAAAGCAGTCTTTGGTTTACAAAGTGTGAAAATTAAGTCCCTGATGTCAACATGAGTTGAACTTTTCTATAGTTACAGTTCGACAGGTGAGGCAGGGGTCTAACAGAAGGCTTAATCAATTAAACTGCTGGGCTAATTAACAATAACCAGCCACCAACATCCTCCCACATAAACTTATGGACTAGAAGTTCCACCAGAAGAAATAGTCACAATTTCTTTTATCTGTGCAATTGGTTCTCAGGTCTAACACCAGTGCTATAAGACCATATTCATTTAATGATTTGAGCACTGAAGCAAATGAGTGGAAGATTGCATATGTGGAAGCAAAAATGCAAATCAGGTTCTTAGTTACAAGTAGTTCCTCTTCACAAAGTGCATTATAATTTTAAACAGCTCTGCAATTTTATCACTAATGCACATTATTTTGCCCCTCCCAATCCATAAAAGGGTGAATAGGAAGGAAAAGCCTAGATAATACCCATAATAATTAACATCTTTTTTTAAAATATGTCATCAGAAAGCATGTGTATCCAAGCACAGTCCATAAACATTGTATTGAATAGTTTTGTTTTGACACTATTTACCATTTTCTTCTCATATACTTCTTGAAGGGCCTTCAAATTACAATGCACAGCAATGAATTGTTAGTGAGTTATTATTTGATCCACAGTCCTATTTCCTTTTCAATTCTAAAAGTCTAAAGCACATAATCTCATCCAGGTACAACATGTAGGGGCTTTGTTTTGTGTTTTCTTCTTTTAATTTCCCACAGGCATAGGCATTAATTAATCTAAAAATTTTGTAAGTATCTTCACAAAAATTACCTTTCAATTAAACATAAAATCATACCCCTACATTTTGATCAAGCTATCCTGTTGTACTCTTAATAAAGAAGTCATGTCCTTCAGAGGTAAACATTCCTTCAAAAGTCACAGCCATATTCTAGAAGATTTATTTAAGTTACTTTGGGTTTCCCTGTAAAGTAAATAGAAGGCAGCCATATTAAATTTTCAGGAATTATCTTTTCAAAGATTAACTCAAGTCTCTTTCTATCTACTAATCTCATACCACTCTGTATATCAAAAAAAAGGTTCCTGCTAAGGGGATATATAAAAAAAGAATCAGTATTAATCTGTTGTTATTTCTTATGGTTGAAATCTTTCTTTGTTGAAGAATATTATTAATGATAATAACTGAAATTAGAAGATCTTTGTGAAACAACAAATTTTACTCTTGTGATCATTAGACAGAGAAACAAAAGTGGAACATTCGACTGTGTTTGTTCAGTAACACTGCATGTGCATGACAGTCTTAAAAAACAAGAGTGTAGTTTGGACTGTATTCTGTCTCAAGCTTTTTATACAGCTTTGGCTGTGAAGGTCTTAATTGCAAATTTGAATTTATTATCAAAACAAATATTTGCCACACAGTAAAAAGGAACCAGGTAAAAGAAAGGGAATTTGCATTAAGCAAGTAAATGCTCTAGCATCCAAAGAACATAATAAATCTGTCACAAGGGGAAAATTTCCCAAGTAAAATAGTAAAAAATTGTTTGCTCTTCCAAACTCTGAAGACTTGAAATAAGTAATTAATTCAAAATTGAACACATAAAGGAGCAGGAAATCAAAAACACTAAAAAAAAGATTTTTCTTGAAATCGAGGGACTAACTCAGTAATCACACAGAAAAATACTTTATATTTCACTACATCTAGGAATCATACTGTGAGTAAAGTACTCCCTTCCTTGTCCTATACAAAATTTATGGATAATCACTGAACAAATTGGGGAAAATTACTTATGGTCTAGGGAACAGTAGTTTCCTGCAACTAAATGTGAATCCTGCTGCATGGAAAATAGCATAAAAGTTATCAGTCTGAGGGAATTGCACTGCTCTCACATTATATATGAATAATGTATACATAACTGTGATACAGTAGAAGCTACCCAAATATATTCAGTGTTTAGGCAAACTATTAATCTAAACCAAATTTTAAGAAAATTGCATGAAACAGACAATTGTACAAGAACATATGATAATGTGAACTTACAGCAAAGGCCAGTATGACCAATTATCCAAAAGTAAACCTAGTAAAAACCAATTCCCATCTAAAACTTCCCAAGTACTTTATAATCATTTACATAACATACAACTCAAATACAAACCCTTTGAACAAAACAGTAATCCAGAGTTTTATTTTTAGGAAGAGTTCATAGGACAAATAAAACCATACATTGAAATGTTGCTGTACTTTGAAAAGAGATTTTTAAGAAATAAGTTTATAACTCCCTATATGTGCATACATTTCAAGCTTTAATTTAAGTACTTTTTAGGGCAGCAGAGACAATACTACTCCAGGAAATGGATAAATAGCTTAACAGTGTAATTCTGAAATGCACTGAGTTACAAGTGGAAATCAGCACTCAAGAAGGTCTTGTCTATTGTCAAGGCCTTCACAGGTAATAGTGATGGAAGATAAAGAAAGAATCCAGTCTGACTTTTCCAGACTGGCTTGATTTGTCTGAAGTATCAGTTAAGGGAATTTCATGTTTTTCATGAAAACTTAAGTTATTTTACAAGGAAGCAGGGAGCCCAAATAAGTACTAAACTGCATAATACCATTTTTAAGCTCATGACAAACCCCTAAGTCCTCTAGTGAAAAGGTACCTCAGACCAAATGGCGAAACATTTCTCTCAAAGACAGTTCCAGTTTATACAGACAGAGTAACACTGAGGAACTCAGAAGCTGAAGATGTGCTTTCCAGGGGTGTCTGAATCCTAAAGACCACAGGGTCATTTAAAGAGATTGGTCAAGTCAGGGAACAAAGAAGAAGCTTTTGATTGTAGATGTTACCTTCCAGCTGAAAGAGAAGATAGTAAAATGTCTTTGGCAATAGTACATCTTTGGCTAGATAAGAAAAAAATTAAAAGAAATAACAAACCAACCACAACAAAACACAAACCAACAAAAATGTCCCTAACCACCCCCTACAATCCACAAACTAATAATAACACTACTGCACAAAATATTTGAACTCCTTAAAGAAACACCAATATTAATGTTATCAAATGTAATACATACATCTAGTAAAATAATATGAGCACAGATTGGCTATCAGCAGGGTACATTAGTCCTCATACTGGGCCCCATTTTTATCAAACATTTTCATCAGCTACCTGGATGATCCAGCCACATGAATCCTATGAATTTTTTTTTAATTTAAAGCACCAGTCTACATGAACATTAGAAGAACCTCAGTCTAAAATGGTCTACATTTCTGCTCTACGCCTATGAGGTCTACACCTATGGAAAGCCCTTGAAGTTTTTAAGGTGTGACATTTATTACAGCAAATCCCATGCATCTGTGCATATTGGAGAAGAGAACTGAAAAGGAGGTTGCTAAAAAGGGCCTGGAGGATAAGATGACCTCCAGGTTGAGTATCATAAAGCAAGGACACGCTCCCATTGCAAGTGAGGCTAATCACACACTGGGCTATGTTTTAAGTTAATAAAATGCCAAAGTTTCCTTAAGGCTAACAGAAAAATTTTTGTATTCAACTTTTGAATATATAGCTGTCAGTCTTTTGTTTTGCCACCTTGTATGACATCAAGCTTTGGAAATTTCTTTACCCAAAGCAATTTTCTATGCTCATTTGCTCTCAGCACAGGGCTAATCCCTCACTTCCATTCAGAAGGTTCTATCGCCCAGAAAGTTATAGTGTACAATATCTGAAAAAGTCAACAGGCAATTTTCTTCTCCACTTACTAGGTGCTGTCGATGAGCATAACAGACTTTAAAACTGGAAAGAGTATCAACCATCACAATATCTGTAAGACTAAATCAGATCTGGTAAAAATTCAGAAAAAAATAAATATAAATAATGCTAAGTGTCTTGCCTATTGTACATGTGAATGAGCATATCTAGACCCTCTCAGGTATGGACATGCACAACTCAGTGAGGATGGTTTATCTGGACTGCAAATTAACTGCTCCATATATACAGAAATTGCTACTAAAGGACTAACTCCATACAAAACTGTGCCATCTCCACTGAGACTTATCAGCTCAAGTTCAGTGCAGTGCAGCCAACCAGAGCCATTTCAGATAGTCTTCTGGATGTCAAGACTGGGATTGAGGTCAAGCATAAGGAAGCATTGCCATTTAGTCTACAAACTGCTGTCCCAGCTGAGTTCACCAACTGAGTACATAAAGAGTATCTCTCCTCTTCCCCATCTCTTTCTGGTATCAGCTATGCAGCAGTGACTAATAGCTGAAAGGCAGTTGGGAACAGATGCAATTTTTTTTCACCATTAAAAAGAAAGAGAAAAGCAAGCCAACCCAAGGTGACAAAACTCTGGCTCCATGTCCAATGAGTGCTTCAAGATTATAGTTTGGGCTCAAATATGTAAAAACTTATCATGCTCTGGATCAGGCTTAACATACAATATGGTATATGTTGTTTATGGGTTTAGGAGCCAGATGCAGCCTGTAGTGCTGAGCCAGAGCTAATATGTTTAATATATAAAACCACCGAGTGGGAAGTAATCAGGTTGGAAACACAAGGAACATATATATTACACCACCTTCTCTTTTTGTCCGGCTAGTTGTATCTAAGCTATAATAAGATTATAAGTAGTTCAGGGACTGAATTTATTTTATTTCTTAAGGAAGTTACTGCATTTCCTGTGATATAAGCTGTATCTAACATCTCTATTGTCTGCATAAGAAAAACAAAAATTCTTCAGCATATTGTGATAGTATCTGCTATTTTCCTGGATATATCAGTTTCAGTGTTGAAGATCATTGCCCTAAACCATCTCTTGTCTGGATAAATAAAACAAGCTGGAATGCTCCTGTAAAATATCACATCTATTATAATTTGATTATACTATTATGCAAATATTTCTGTATAATATCTTATTCTATGATTTTCTTTCCTGATTAATAGCTTTTATTTTTATGAAAACTGAGTCTACTGAACCACCTAGTGTAGAGGAGATGAATCCCTCTGCAGACAGCCCTGTGAGGGCCCCTTGGGAACCTCCTTTGAGATAAGAAAAACTACTTGCTTAGAATGACTCATGTTAGAAAAAAATGTAAGCCCTTCTTCTTATCTTTTTAGAATATTATTGGTTAGGCTTGGTTCTTTATAATTGGTTGTCCCAAACAAAGAAAGATAATGTAGTTGGCCAAAATGTGTTAACCCTGTTTTCCATTGGTTTGCTTGTGATCCCCCCAAACCCTATAAAATTACATGTGTGATCCCCCATCTTTGCATTTGTAGCCTGACCCCTTCACAGATGATAATAAAGCCTGTGGAAAAAGTCTGAGCTGCTCTCCTGGCTTTTTTATGCTGGCTGGAAACTGCAGGTTTCTGTGAGAAACCATGAAGCCAAGTGCCTGAAAGGCCAGTGCTCACAAACATTGGAACTTTCCCCTGCCCAGCAAAAACTGGGCAGGGGACACAACAAAAAGTTACAACCTAGCAGTTTACCTAGGAAAAAAAAATAATTCTAGCAATGTGAGTTGGATACAGAAAAAAAATGGGGCCTTTAGACCTGTGTAATTTGGGCTATGGTGGAATAATTTTGTCACAGCCCAGTAAAAGTTTCATTAATGTACTTTTTGACAAGTCCAGAGATTTGGACTAGCTGCATTTTAATGACCTTTCTATGGGTGGTTCTCCCACTGCTTCTTTTCCATAGAGACCTTTTGCCATTAGATGTCCAGTCTATGTATACAGAGCAATATTTTAACTATTGCATCCTGATTGAATATTTCTACTGTCTTTCAGTCATATCTTTATTATTTGAATTTAGAAAGGTTAATGATATCTTAAAAAACGATTCCTAAGAAAAAAATAAACACAAAGTAATTACACTTCCTCAGAAGAGGTAAGTGCAGAGTCCTTCAAGTTCTTTTTTCTTTATCATTTTGTTAACGAGTTTGCTATGCAATAGATGGAGTAAGCCCGAAAAGCTTTCACCTCCATTTAAAATATTAAGGTTGCTATGTTAAGATTAGTTACTGTAAAATGCTCCAAGTTATTTTATGCTAGCAAACTTTGTAGAGAGAATATGAGCTTCATAGTTGCTAATTTTGAGTAAGAATGTTTCACATAAAGCTTTTAAGAGATGCTATGGTTCCATGGGTTAAAAATGAACTGATTGCTCAACAAATGAGAAAGATGAACTGCTTTTGTATATACTATGCTACAATTTATACTACATAGTTGTGCATTTATTCAAATGCTTGCAAAAGGCTTTATTTCTTTGGAGGGCTGTGAAGTACATAGATTGCAGGTAGTGAAAAGTGATAGACCATTCATACCTTTCATAAAAAAGGATTCTAGGTGAGTGAGAAGGAACAAATGCCAGACTTATTCCCTTGTGTTTCAGGTTCTTTGATCTGAATAAGTGGTACAATACTATAAATCAGAGAAGAAAAAGATAGCCGATACTCACACTTGGGAAATGGTGTTTTTTGACTACAGTAATTTTTCCTGAGCTCTCCATAGAGTTTGTATTTACACCAAAAGTCTATAACAAACACCCTCTTGCTACTGCTCCTGTCATATTAGGCCATTCTTACACACAGATCAGCATCCCTTAGTGGCATATCTGGCCATACATTTGACAAAATACTTGTTTATTATGGACTGAGTCCAGCTCTGACTGAAATAAGTAGAAAGACTCATGTGGATTTAAGTAACAGTTGGTTTAGACTCCTTCTGAGCACTAAGATTTATGGCATCCTTAACATTTCATTTCCTCAATTTTAAGCATTTGGGTTTTGTAAATGATGTGCTGGATAAATACACTGTTGTCGCTTAGCAGACTTAACTGGTGTGTGAAAAGAAGTCTTTTATTTTCAGATAAACTGAGGGATGGTGGATTATGGTCTGTTACTCAGCTGGCATAAACTTCCACAGATCCATGAATCTCAAATGGCTTCCAAGTATCTGATCTGTCAGCAAATGGAATTCAAGAAGAAAATTTATATTTCTTTGAAGAAATCATGTATGTAGGTGCAGGTCAATTACCTGAAGATATAGCCTGAACAAGAAAATAGTAGATAACAGGCTTTCTAGATAGGATATCTATTACTGGATCCAAATTTTTCCCCTCTAAAGCTCAGAAATCAAATAATACACATTACAGAATAATTTTGAGAATCTCATGAAAACTAATGTTTATCAGAGAAACAAAAAAAGTTTTGAACTTTTGGCTAATACCTGAATGGAATGATTCTTATAAATGGTAACATTTAAACGTTAGGGCATTATTGAAATAGTTTCTGTGCTGCTGTTGTTTACTTCATTCTAGAAAGATGTCTGTATTACATATGCCAGAACAATAAAATTATTGTAATAATTTTTGCTCAAAACTGAGGCTTTTAAAGTCCTGAAGTCTAAAACTTAGTATTGCAACCTAGGAAGAAAATCTTCCTGGAAAAAGTTATCATCATAATAGTTTCAACAGATTTTTGAGTTATAGGAGATAAAACAGTAAAAAACGCTTGCTTTATTACATTTTTTTTTTTGCTATAAAAGCCTATTAAAGAAGAAATGCGGACATTGCATACAGCTATTCCATCGTCAGGATTGGGACCCTTCTGCCTGCCTTGCTAACTGCACAAGTGAGGAACTAAAGAAGCTGATCTGACCTATGAGACTGAAACAAAGTTAGTTGCTTGGCTCAATAGGAAGAGGTTTCCTTGACAGATTGAGTCAACCAGTGCAGGAATATTGTTGCCAAAACACTTTCTGAGATTACCTATTTGAATAATGCTTATAGAGATTTTCTTAACGTTGTTGTGATTGTACAGTTTAGATGTAATTAAAATAACTATGTGCTCTTAAAATATATTCTGGCAATAATTTTTACTTCATTCTAAGTACTTGGCATAAGCTAGTTGCAAAATTTCTTCAGCAGTGTATGTGCAGTTCCGAATATTGGACCAGCATTTTTCCTTTTAACACAATTATTTCCATGTTTTGTTCTCTCCTTCCTTTTTTAAGAGACAGTTTAATCATTACAGAAAAATGTGAATAACAACTACTATAAGGGATAATATTAAGGGCTTGAGCCTGTTTCCACAGATCTTGGCAGAAGTTTCCTTATGGACTTCAGCATAAGCAGGGACAGCTGCTAAGACGTACATTAATTTAATTTTTCATAAGGACACATCCAATGCTCACTGATTTGAGATGAGGCAGCTGCCTAACCCTTCTCAAGTTGCAGGGAAGAATGGTATCAAAACATTTACATGTGGCTTTTCACCCTCAGTTTTATTACCTGTACAATCTGATGTGGCAAAGTCAGATGAGCTGAGGTTTGGTATCATTTATCTTTTTTCACTTGAAGAAGCATGGTACATATTGTAAACTATTTAATCAATTTTAAACCTGCAGAGGATTTTCTATACAGTGGGGGGGAAAATTTACTCAATTTTGGTGGACACAGAAATGGAAGAAAGGAATGTATTCAGCTCTTACATATGATTAACACAGCCATCTGTTTCACCTATCTGTATAATTGTCAGCTAATCAATTGCTAATTGCAAGTGTCCAGTTGCTTAATAGCATTGTACATGCAGTTGCAATTCATTTTCCTAAACACTTCAGAGACCCTGAATTATTTATTTCCATGAGAAAACAGTGAAAGGAAGATGTCAAAGGAAAGCAAGGAATGGAGATACAGGTAAGAAGGGAAGAAGGTAGGGAATACAGATGTGGTAACTATAAGATGCAGATATGTATCAGATGTTTGAGAGTAAGGTAGGCACAATGACATAGGCATTTTTATGATGCCTTGATGGAATAGGGATGTGATAGAGAAGGTGACAGGTGGAAAATGGGAGAGGCAAACAAGCTTCTAGCTAGAATAGGTAGAAGAGATGAAGGGTTATTGAAAGAAGAATTGGGAACTCTGGCACACAGGCTGCAGAACATGCAGTGGATGTGGTCAGTGCTGGTCAGATTGTCTACGCAGTTATCATGATGGCTTCTACCAGTAATCCTTCATTATCCTGAATTATAGATTTACTTTCTCAAAGTCTTTGGTAGTTGGTTTAGCATGATGTAACAATTTATTTCCCTGGTATTATAAGACCAATGACCTTTGTGCCTCCAAGATATGAACTTGACAGGTGTCATTATCTCACAAATATCTTATAATGATATTCTGATCCATTAAAAGAAGAATTTTGAAATTTTACTCTTAAAGCAAAAGAAAGTAAAAAGTAGAGTAAAAATTTAATTTAATCTCTGCTTCACTATTTAAATGCATTATTATTTTGGAAAATACAGCTTAGGAAAGAATAATGCATCTACGATTATTCTGGTGTAATACATTAGTGTATTACAAGAGATGTAATTTTCTTTTTCCTACTTCCTTTCTCTCAGCAATTTACTTACATGCTAAGAAAAATCCATGTTAAGTTCATCAGAAAGACACTGGATGAATATTTAAAGAAATCCAGGAAGAAAGAGTTATGTTTTATATATGTTATTAAAGAACCAACAGATTCAGCTGTGCTTGAATGCAAAGAAACACTAATTTTAGGAGAGGAATAAAAAATAATCTTATACTCTTAACAATTTTATCAGCTATTCTCATTAAATTTGCATTACTTTGGAGATAATACATTAAATAGTCTTCTGATTCATAATTTATTTGTACTCATTTGTATTGATATTTATTCCACGGTAAAAGGAATGAAATAATTGTATCATGTAAAGAGTCACTTCATTGACCAGCTTAAGCCTAAAACAAGAGGTTGTAGACTCAATGAACTATGCCAGAAAGGTTTAATGGAATCATGGAGTTATTAAAATTTGAAAATACTTCTAAATCCAAGTCCAACTGCTATCTTAGTACCACCACCATGTTCACCACTAAAACATGTCCTCAGGTGTCACATTCACTCATATAATAATATTCATATGATAGGAACTAGCCCTGTCATGGAAACAGTCCAGCATTTGCTGAAATGGAAATTATGATTTCTGTTGCCTATAGCATTTCATATGAGAAAATGAACAGGAGAACTGAACTAGAAATATTTGTTTAAATTTCTTATATTTTAGAAATCTTTTGTTTTAATCACAGCTAACATTACTATGTTAGTCTCCACTGGACGATGTTGGATGTGGAAAACATTGCAAAACATTGTGTAGTTTGACTTTAGTTTTCACATTTACAGTATGCTGTTTTCTTTTAGGAACACAGTTGTTAGTCAAGAAATTTGGATTTGGGTAAATAGAAATGGCTAAACAAATTTTGCCCCTGTACTCATTCTCACTTCTCTTTCTCTTTGGTTTTTGCTGGTTTTGCTTTTTTTTTTTTTGTTTTTCTTTTTGTTTTTTTTTGTTTTGTTTTTAACAACTCTTGTGAAATCATGCTTCAAATAATTTAATAGAAGTCGTAAATTACTTAATTAGCTTAAGCTTTAAAGAGTCGGTCAGTGTTAACAAGCATCCAGTCCTGTGAATCACCTGGGCTAATAAAATTTGGAAAGATTAGAAAATATGAATATATATTTCTCATAATCTCTCTTGTTTATAGAAAATTTTACAAAAAATACACATAAATAAAGGAGTGTCAGCTGTCAAAGAAGAGATTTTTGACACACTGCAATGTGATTTTGCAACCACAACAATAATCAGAAATTGCATATATTGTTCTTCACTAAATTAACCTTATGTTGGCACTACTATGTGTCAGAGAAATTTTATGTCTATCTATATATAATTCTGCTAAGTATTTGATAAAAACCATTAACAGTAGAACTGAAGCAGTGTCCTTAAAAACCAACAGCAAAGTTACCAGAGATATGAGTAAGAATTACTTGCATTCCAGAATGTTTTTACTTCTGCTTCTATGCTGAAGGTGATTTTTAAAAGGATTTTATAACTTAGATCATATCAAAAAATGAACAAATCTATGAATACCTGTGTGAGAGCAGAGATCACATAAAGAAGAGAAGATATAAGTTTATTTTTGAGCTGATGGCTCTCCTACACAACATTCAGTGTCTGAGATTTCCAGCTGCATGCAAAGATCAGTAGCTATCCCATAAACTTGGACAACATTACCATTTCTGAGTCAGATCAGTTTCTCCCGGGGTAAAAATGGTTTTAAGTTTTGCCATGCTGATTCCAGAGGCCCTGGAACCATTTAATATCCCCGGTATAAACCAGAGCAGCCTGGAAATCACTGTATGTCAACTTTAATGGTCTCTGAGGCACTTTTTGTTGTCTGGAGTCACTGCAAAAAAGCAATCCAACTACAGTGCCTTATATCCATTCTTCTTTGGAAATGTGTATATATACTGAGAGAAATAATATTTGGGTCATTTACCCCGAATACATTAATAACCTGCTCAATAAGAAGTACTCCATAAAAACAACTGCAATTTTGTATAAGATATCATTAGTATTCATTCCTCCACAATCTATTAGTGAGCTGCTCCAATCATGCTCTAATTAGCTCTTGATTTTATAACTATATCTGTATCTCATTTTTCTTTTCTCTAGCTCTTCTTAGACCCAACAATTTTGCTAGGATTTAGTATAAAAATTTAAAACTACAGAGATAAAAGATAGTTTATATAATATCTACTATTACATATCTTAATAGGAAGAATGAAAACTTATCCTACTCAACAGAAAGTTCAGGCACTGTCCAGATTAACTCAGAAGGGCTGTGAAATTTTTCTTTATTTGGATTTTTAGTTTGTTTGGTTTGTTTTAGGTTTTTTTAAGATTAACCTCATAATTCAAGAATAGGTTTCTAACTACAAAACTGCATCAGAAGAAAATAATCTTGACATAATCTGAAGTATTTAATTTTTGAGATTTATGTATTTAGAGTATAATTAACAGAATTAACAAAAAAGACCCAGAGGGCACCACTAGGGTTAGAACTGGAATGTTGTATTTGTGTGAGTTAGATGAGAAATAGCAACCTTGGGGGAAAAAATACTTAATATACATTTCCCTTCTACTTTGTGGAAGCAACTATAGAATTGGCTATTTCCTCATTGACAATACTAACAACAACACAGCAAGACCACAGAAACAAAGGAGATAAGGGTCTGTATTAATTAAATATTAACATTAACATGAGATTAGTTCAATGGCAAGAGTTTGCAAGGTTGCTTTTTTTAAAAAAAATAATTACTCCCATACAAATCAGGTGAAATTACAATAGAACATGGTTCTCTGGGGTGTAATACATAGCTAGAATGTCTCCCTCCAAAAATATGTGACTCAAGGTATATTAATAATCCCACATTTAATGACAATGGTAGGCCTGAAAAAGAAACAGCTGAAAGTCTTCACGTGCTCTATTGACCTCAGAAAGATATTGAATAATCAAGTAACTTTTCCAAAAGTTGAAATATTTATGTGGTTAAATAAATTGATATGGAAAAATTGAGGAGGATTGCAAGGAAAAATAGGAGGAAAGGAGACTGGATAATATTTTCTTTACAAAAGAATATAAATAAGAGAAGTTTATAAGACGGACTGACAGCAATGTAAAAATATTTAATGGGGGAGAGAAATTTATTTGGATGTTCTTTATCAGATAAACGCATTAAATATTTCTATGACTTACAGATTAAAACAGACAATTTTAGACTAGGATAAAACTGTGTTTTATTTTAGCACCGAGGTTAGCTAAGAATTGGAACAATTTATGTATGTGCATCTCTGCCACACATTTTAAAAAACAGATTGAAGCTTTTCCTTCTAAAAAACCTAGAATTAAAACATCAATTAATTAAAAAAAATCTTCCAGCTCTTGCCAAGCAATCAGGGATGATGTGAGAATGGGTTATAATGCGGATTTATTTCAAGCCTGGGGATCTGTGATACATTTGAACCCTGATTTTCCTTTCTACAGACTCTTCTCTACACCTGTCCTTCTAAACTACATCTTTTCACATCATATTCACTGTTGTTCAAGTTTTATTTTCAGATGAAACATTATACAAATTCCCCCCCTAAAAACCAAAACAACTAAAGAAGCCCACCAACCAAAATGTTTATGTTGTATAAACAGAAGGTTTGGGCAAAGAGAAAGACCAGAACAAGGGATAAAACTAACAAAACAAATGGATAAACCCAACAAAATATCTGAGATTATGCCAGGCTAATGGCACCAATAGTCTGAAGGTCTGTCTGTAAATTTGATGATTTGGTTATAGTTTTCAAGGAAGGAAAAGAAGACAAATGTTAATGAAGTGATCAGAATTGAATTGAGAGGGAGAAGGATTAAAAGAATGAGGAACAGATTGGGAAGGGCAACAGAAGAGGGAGAAGAAGGTCCCTGATGACAACAAAGGGCAATTCCCCAATGAAAACAGAGATTGGGAAAAAATCCAAGATCTGGATTTTAATGATGAGATTAAGAGATCACAATGCCTCCTGGCTCCTGTTCATCTCTGTATGCAGGCAGGACATGAAGCCAATGGCTACAGTTATTAAGCAAGGTCTGGTAGCTTCCATGACTGAAAGTTTCACAATCACAGTTTCATCTTTGGTCCATTTTCAGAATTTAACACTGCCTCGGGTTTCTTTCAGTAAAATTTTATTCCACCTGGCTGTCTGTTATACATCCTACTTTAAAGCTTTATGATACTGTTTGAGTTCAGGCATTAATCCAGCAGTGGAGTAAGCCTTTCTGTTAACTTCATACTCTGGCTCAAAATGTACGTCTCCGGAACCCAAGGACCATTCCTTATTATTTTGTCTGACATTTTATCACCAGGATTCTCCTCCCATCCCCTAGCAGCAGGTGATTCCATGCAAATAAACGCATCTGCTGTAAGGTTCTCCTCCAGTCATATCCAAGATTAGGTCTTATACAAATCAGATTTCTAACTAGAGTCAGTTGCTTGTTTTGCACCTGTAGGCAGATTCCATCAATCTAATACAATCAGCTGGGCCTAAAAAATTTCACTGTAACTGTATTACCTGTAATGGAAATAATTTCTTTACAGTGTCACCAGAGACTTTGATGTGGTTTCTTAGTTATAGAAACAAACTAATTCCTAATTAAATTAGGGATTTTAAGATAAGACATCTTTGCAGCCAATAGTATCTCTAACTACATAATTTTTTACTTTTTCAGGAATACCTTAAGACATTTCTGTGATGTAACTATAACCCACCTGTCAGCTTTATCATGCTTTTAAGGCATTTGAAGTTATTTCATTACTCTTTTGCCAAAGGAAAAAAAACAACTAAAAACCTTGCACTTTCCCATTATCATTGTTATGAGACTGGTGAACAATCTGTATATTTATGAAAAATGGATCAAAGTCTTCCTGTATTGATCATAGGACACTCTCATCCATCAGTGTAATTAAGTTTAAAAATGTAATATTTAAAAATCAGTGCTTGCCAGAAGTAAGTGAGCATGCCCGGGGCATTGTGAATCTTGTGCAAACTCCTACACTAACCTGCAATCACTAGCATTGTCCTCTCAGACACCATGTGTCTGGGTTGACTGAAGGTTGCCAACCACTTCATCTTCCAGAATTGTTAGTATCCTTCTCAGAAATCCATATAAAGTAATCAAAAATGAGACAGGAGCAAACAAACAATTCAATAAAAAAAAAAAACCCACACCAAAACTCAATAACCCACAACTGTGGATTGCCTAGATTCCAGGTTCCCAAGGAACTCTGGATGGCTGATTTGAATGGTGGACTGTGTGGTGGGCTAGCCAGTTAACAGTCAGATTCCCACCCAGCCACCCAGTCAGTTGCTTTGCTCACTCACTCACCACTCAGTCATCCTCTTAAGTGGGGAGGGACAAAAAACAAGGTGAGGAAGATCACTGGTTGAGATAAAAATGGGGAGGTTGGTTACCAGCTACTACTGTGAGTGAAAGACTTGGCTTCAGGAAAATTGATTCAATTTATTGCCGCTTCAAATAGAGCTGTATTGTGAGGAGAGAAGACAAACATTAAAATAAGAACTTTTCTCATCTTTCTTCCTGACTCAACTTCCCATTGGGTTTCTCTCCTCAGCCCTGAGTGGTGCAGGGAGAGTGGAGGTCTTTGGGTATCATCTATCAGTTCTCCTCTGCAGCTACTTCATCCTCACATTTTTAACTCGCTCTGGTGTGGGCTCTCCAGCAGCTGCAGCTCCTTCAGAAAACATCCTCCTGCAAGAGAAGGTGTCCAGTGGTCCTCCAAAATTTTGAAGTGGAGATGCAGCTTAAAGTAGTTCTGCCCAGGACTCTTCACAGGGATTACTTCTGAGCAAGCATCTAGGCACATCTCAAGTGTTGGGTACTGTAATGTGGAAATCAAAAAGCATTTTTTGGCTGATTTCAACAAAAATTGAGGAAACCCTTAGCTAATTCTCAAGGCTTTATGGGGGGGAAAAAAGTGTTCAGAAGGAATCAGTAGAGAAAAAATGAAAAAAATTTCCTCCAATTCTGAATAAAATATTTCTTTTTCTACTACATTATGACAGGAATTTGCAGAGAAATAAAATGAAACAGCAAAATAAAAGCTTTTAAAATTATGAATACAGGATTATGGGTATAACCTAAAAATGGAAACAAAAGGTGGAAAGAAAGAAAAACTTTAAAACTAACATAAGATCTCAATTTTTTTCTTGGTCTAGAATGGCGCTTCTATAATTCTTAAGATTTTAACTGAATTCCCTTGTCAGAAAACAACATTAGATACATCTGTGTAAAACATATTTTCCTGTTTAACCGGGTTAGAATGACCACATTAATTTTCTACTTCACTGCAACGTTAAATAATAAAGTAAGATGTCTTTAAACATAATGATTCAGCAGAGTTATACATTAACTAGCTGTTACATCCCATTGCCTTTTCCATTCTTGATACTGAATATGACAATTATTATAGCAACATTGTGTAGTTTCAGATAAGAACATAATTTTTTTCCTTGGTCTAGAATGGCTTTTCTTCAAAAAATAAAATATATGCAAACAGGAGGTAACAAAATTTTGTACTCTGCACAATACCTACAGGGAAATATAAAAAAAAAAATAAGAAAGAAAGAAAACAGAAATCTTGGGGTTTTTTTTAAATAACTAAAGACAAGCAAATAAAATTGAAAGAGTAGTCAACTTATAATTAAATTATCTTAGCTGACATGTTTAATCACTGGTCAAATGTTTAAAGAAATTTATAATTCTTTTCCTCCCCAATTTCCCACAGAGATGATGTGAATTCCTAATCAGATAAGAGCAGAGGATGCATCTAGAATCAATCTTATCATTATAAGATATAATATATAATATATAAGATATATACATAAAGAATAAGAAAGAAAGTGATACGATATGAGTTAATAATTATATATATATATATATATATATGATTAGTCTGTAACAGATACCAAGGAGTTGCTTTTAAGCTGAGCTATTCTAATATCTAAAATCATATTCCATAGACGTGTGATTTGTCACTTCCTTAGGAGTTTTTTTTGTCTGCAACTATAGGATTTTAAAAAGTAACAAACCTGAAAATAAACATAATTTAAAAGAGGTGTAAGTCTCTTCCACAGGTTTCCTGCTTCACCTTTGATGTTTGTTTGAGTTTCAGGAGAGACTGGAATATAGAAAAGTACTGAGAATGTTAACAGTGTTAAGTAGAGAACAGAGTAAGTGAAGTGTTTTCAGTATTTCCAGTCTTAAGGCTTATCTGAAGTAAGTAAAATTACAATGATATACAAATATACAGTAAGAACAGCATTGGCACTTATTACATCAGTAAACTACTCAGTCTCAGTAAATGCTTGGCCTTATGCACTCTTCCAAAAGCTGTTGTCTTATTTGCCATTATATTGAAACCAGATGAAACTTTTTTTCCTGCATCCATCTGACCCTAAGCAACTATTCTCCTTATCATTTTAATTGAATAATTCTGTGTTTTTCAGCTGTCCCTTAAAGCTTTGGATTAGTCCGAAAATTACCTCCCAGACCAAAAAGTGCACACCAAACTGAAGTGTACATGTTCGTGAACATTTTGACCTTTTTTCGGTTTTTGACTTTGGGATAAAACTTGGTGACAGAACATCAAGTCATTATTGAATGTTTATTTTATCCAAGGTCTTTCTTCAGTTAATGCTTGTGAAAGTAAAAGCTTTCAGTAGATATCATCATTCTATTCAATTTAACACTTCCATCTCAGTCAATGAAAAAATAGTTGTTGTTTAATAATAGCAATAATGTTGTTTAGAAAGTCTGAGAATTATGAAAGCTGGGATGAAAAATAAAAATAAAACACTTCCAGATGCCCAGGGAAAAGCAACCAAGAATCACTTTGTTCTTTATATTGAAAGTACCTGAGTCTGTAGTATGAGTATTATTGTCTTCATCAGTCCCATTGTAGCTCTAAATTTATTTTAAAGATGGGTCTGATGGCTTCATTCAAATTTGAAATTTTTCAATAAAAAAGTATTTATTAAGATGCACACAATAAATTAATGTATTACATTTCTTAAATTGCAAATTTTTTTAAAAAATCAATCCCCACAGATATCAAATTTTTTCATTGTCCAGGTTCTGTGAAGTTCAAATGAATTCAGTAAAGGGAAGATCATGCTGCTCCACATTGAGCAGAGCACCAAGTTACCTCAACAGGAAAAACGCCTTGTTATAGAAGACAGCTACCACTAGTTTTTTTATAGTCACATTCTCTGCTAATAATCTTCTTCCCTGTTTAACACATAAGATAGCTTTAACTTGTTGTATTTCTATTGGGATTTTAGGATATATGAATGCAACTAAAGTAACACATAAACTAACAAAAGTTATATTTTTTTGCATTTTGTGTGGTTATATACAGTAGCAAGAGTATTAGATTCAAAGTGTCACAGCTTATTTTCTGTGGAAATGCTGAGGCTCACCTAGAGAAGATGAGTTCTTGATCATTTAGATCTTAGAAACCTTCTCATGATGAGGAACTAAGAAAGGAGGAATTCTAACCTCCTGAAACTTCTTAGGCCCAGCAGTGGCCAGTTTCTGTGATGCAGCATTTTGTAGCTTTGCAGTGTGGTAAACAATACTTGTAAGACCTTTGGTCCTGGTTCTGTTCTCATTGCTATTTGTGTAAACCAAGAGCGACCTGAAATTATCCCTGCTTTACAGCATTTTCAAAGAGAGGAGAGATAAGCCTGTACATATCACTTACCAGGGATCTTGAAAGCAAAGAGATTTCTTGGCGCTATGAAGATGTTGTCATAGCTATTATGCATACCAATCTCAGTCTATTTTAAGTTGACTAATTAGGGAAAAGTCGAATACAAAAGAAGTGCTCTAGGGCCTCCTAATCTGAAATAATATCAGGCTGTGCTTTATCAACCCATTGGGGCCTGTTTGTGAAGATTATATGCATGCTTCTGTCTGCTTTGGAGGCAGAGCTAAACCAGAGTGAGCGCTGTGCACTGGTAGAAAACCAGTGCTACTCTATGTGCTTTTTGTATAAGCTGATTCAGACTCCTCTAACATGACAAGATCTGTTTTTATATAGATACAAGGAGAAATATAGGATCTCAAAATATCTGTTCCATCCCTGCAGTATTTTTCTTGTTACTGTTACAGCTCTGTGGAGGTATCTGAGAATTTCAGATTCTTGAATATAATTTTATTAATTTTCTGTATAAGTGTAAAACTTAAGGCTCTTGGTGCATCCTCTATCTAGCCTTCTCTCACATCTGAAATGACAGTCTTTAATTTAAGAATTTTTTAGAACCTATAGATTTGACAGATCTGATATTGGACTTGGCTTAAAGTAGTCTTTGAAATGTAATATTTTAGGTATGGAACACATTCATATTACTTTGCTAACCTGCCAAAGGCATGATTTCATTTAGGTTCTGTTTGGATTCTGCAAAATCTCACAGGAAGCAACTGCAGAAAACTGCTGGAGGACACCTACATTTAAAAAACGTATGCTGCTCTGAGATAACTTTCTCTGTTTCCCTATTCTTCCCCTTTAAAGCTTGTACATAAATGAGAAATACATTGTCATTCAGAGCTGCCTCAACCCAACCACAAGTTCTATGACTGACATTTATGCAAAATGTTGATAGACAAATTCCGTAGTTATTTATCAACACTAAGCAGTCCCTGCAGACATCACTCAGCAACCATAACCCATCATGCAAGCATTCCTATTTCCTTTCAAGTAATTCATCTGTATATGGGAGCTATTTAAACAAATAAACTTACCGAGATATGAAAAGAGTTGCCACATTCATACATATATGAAAAGAAAACTGCATTTAATAAAAGAGTTTCATTTGGATATATGAGAAACACTGCAATATGTGAAGAAGCAGAGAAATAATACCTCCTACCTATGTACATCCTTTTTCTTATACAGAGAACTAAGTTAAAAATTTCAAAAGGTAGAGTTTATTAACCCATGCACATGCAGCTTTATCTGTGTAGGACTTATGAATAAAAAATAGGCATAATGACTTGTGATACCAATTTGTTTTTAAGAAAAATGGTTTTTATTACCATAAGTATAGTTTTAAAGGTAAAGCTCTGTCTGCTCTGTAGGAATTCATCTGAAAATACTCAACTTATTATTCTTCTTATGAAATTGTTACAGGAACAGGTGGTTTGGTTTTTTTTGGGACATGAATAAGAATTTCAGATTTTAGAGCAATTTTAATTGCTTGGAGTATTTAAGACTGAGCAGCACTGCATTGTGTGTCCCACCTGTTTATTAAAATACAAAATAATGTATTTTTTGCAATATTTTTCAGTATCATGAATTGGCACATTAGATTTAGAAATAGTTCATTTGAAAGTTTGGTATGCTGATACCAAATTTAAAAAAAAAAGAAGAAGAAAAAGAAACCTATAACAAAACTTTCTTGATCAAGCAAGCTGGGCTTCTGTTCATCCCAGTACTCCTCAATAACAGATTAAAGTGTTCCTGAATGATGATTTCGTCCATTTATTTTTTTATGAGTTGATTCAATTCAGAGTACATAAGACATTTCTTCACCATCTACTTTTAAGACTCAAAAAATGCCAACCTCAATCTGAATCAGATACACATATCCAGGAGCAGAATTAATCCCAGACAGCTATATTGGAGACCTCTTCCACAGCTTGGGAATGTTACAACAGCAGTGAGAAGCAGCTTTGCTAGAAGCAAGTGGAGAGAATTCCAGGTACTGTGGTAATTTACAAGGGATATGTTCTGTCCTGCCTTTATGCCAGCTCAGCTCCAGCAGGCAGTAGGTGCTTGTCTGCTCCTCTCTAATACAGTGGAAACGGCAACTGTGGGACAATAGTTAAGATTTGTCTTTCCAGATATCCTAAGTCCCTCTGTTGCCTCCTTCAGCTACACAACTATCTCACCTCTAGTAATCAGCCCTGATAACTTTTTCTCAAAGACCATTTTTTATCGCTAGGGTGAGGTGCCTTTGTACAGAAATGAACCCCTAACAAAGTTTTGGAGAATTATGAGAAGAAAAAATCCAATTCTGATAACCCTGATGTTGGCAAAGGAAGTCTCATAAGATTCAGCTCATAAGCAAAGACGAGATTCAGAGCCCTAACAAGTGAAGCTTTTTCTGATATCTGCAGATGGCACATCAGCAACCAAAGGCCATGAGTGCCAAAGAAGCAGTTTCATTATAGAAAACATTGTTTTGAATTGTTTTTATTAATATAGAAATATATGGTAGTTTTGCCAGTTTCATTACTTACTTTTACATGGTTAAAACTGGGTGCAGCCAGTCGCAGTTAGTCCCTTGTAATTAAAAGAGATCTGACAATGGACAAAGGATTTATCACTTCTCTTGCTTCTGTTTCCCTGATATTTTCTTCTGTCTTGCCTTGTGATAAAAGCCTGAAGTTATACTTGGAAGATCTATACTTAGAAACCCTATTAGAGGTCTACATCAATTTCACCGCTTTATGAATTAGAAAAGGTGCTGTACATCACCAACCTAGACATCAGTTTTTATCCCTCTTCTCTCATCATCATTCATCAGTTATGACACACACAGCTTAGATCAAGCTGGATGAGTTAAAACAGACAAATCCTTCCACACTAATATAGCAGAACAATATTTCAGGCACTTTGCCCCCTGCAAGACATTGAGAAGCATACCAGATCTTATGGTTATTCAACCCCTCTATGGGATATTTATCCTCAGCTGGGTAAAAGAAACATGCCCAAATAGTAAATTCTTTAGAGTGGCCAGTCAGCTAATGCAACTCTCTGTGGCTGATGAATTGAGTCCTCTTCCAAGGAGAGGAATTGCTGCTATGCTGCATTTGGGAAAATGTGATTTAGAAGGTAAATTTTCCAACAGCAAGATAATTCTTCTGAGCTCTACCTTTAACATATGATTTAAGGAATACAAGTCACTGCCAAACATGTGACAATATATTTAGATACAAATTTTCCAAGAAAACGTTTATGGATGCATAGACCCCACTCTTTGTGCTGCTAGAACTTAGTAAGTCTGATTTTCTTATGCCTGCAGATATGTTTTAAAATGAAATGGTACATGAAATTATTTTCTTTCTCTACCTAAGGTCTTCCCACATTTCAGATAAAATCAAGTACAATAATTATGAGTCTATATACTTATGCTGATGGAAAATATCTTATTCTCTCACACTTAAGAAATATGTGATTCATTCAAATCTCATCAGTTCATTAGAGAGCATGTGAATTTCACCCGGAGGGCAACAAATGATATGTTGATAAATCCAATTATCATAATTGTGTTAGATTGACTGTCACAATGGGAAAATACCTTACTAAGAATACAATACTTTAAAAGAGAAATATAAAACAAGTCTGTTATAATGAGGCTATAAAATATGTATGTGCATTTTAAGAACCATCCATTGTCCCATGCAGAAGTGCAATGTACTTGTTATTTCAGGAAGTTAGTGATGCATACAAATGTCAGATAAACATGTCGTGCCATCTTCTCATTTCAGTCCACAAGAGACAAAACCAAGTCAGCACTAAATGAAGAAAATGACGCATTCATAGAGAGTGGATTTTTTAATTTAGATGGTACCACAGAGTACGGTGGGTCTCTCTGCAGCTCACAGCTCAGTTATCTCACAAGCAGCAGTAGTTCTCACATCAAACTTACAGATTCCATTCTGAGGAGTGTTGTGCATTCATCATGGTGAAAAGGAATAACAAGTGCAGCTGGAAGCTGTTTGTTAGCACAACGGTCTAAACCCAGGTAGCTCACTTTGTGGGATGGAACAAGCAGAGCCTTAAGGCAACCACAGTTTCTGTTCTCAGCCTTCCCCTGTATGGTGTGAATTCTCCTGGTATATGAATGTCTGTGTTTGGGACAGATTGAATGGTGGGAAGAAAGTTGACTGTAAACTAGAGTTTACCTCATCCTCAGTCAACTGGGACTGAATATCCCCAAAACAACCTAACAGTTTCTTGGCATTCATTTCATCATCTCCCAGTTCAGTTAAAGTGTTGGTCTTTTACAGACCCATTATGGAGTAAAGATTTGATGCAAACTTTGGTGAGAAGATACAAAAAAGGTACCTCCACAGGTACAAAAGTGTACTACCTCATTGGAAGTAGTGCAAGTGCTTTTATTTACCAAAATACCCCCCAAAAATCTCCCAAGAAACCTCACAACAAACTGATTGCATGGAAAATGCTGGTTTTACAAAAACTTAAGGCCAGTATGCCATGTATTTAATTTTTACAAAAAATAAGCTCTGAACTTCACAGTCCTCAGCTTGTCCATATTACCTGATCAGCAGTATTTGTCCATTCTACATCATTGCCATTCATCTGATAGCAAATTAAAGCCATATTAGAATGTTATGATCATCATTAGCATTCACAGCCATGAAAACAATTATAGTTTCTACTTGTAGGACTAGCTGTTCCAGTATCATGTCCATAAACTTGAAACTAGCTTTATGGTCTGGTTCCAGAAATTGCAACACCATCTAGAATGACACAGTAAAAGCCAAAGTGAAGTAATAGAATAACGATGGATACCATTCTTCAAATCCCTGGTCACAGTGAGATTATCACATACCCAAGGGTAATTTGCTGAGACCCCCACAAGTGATTGTAGAAATAAATTCTTCAACACCTCAACCCGCCATGTTTCATTAATCACCACTCTAAAGAGCACTCTGCTTTGATCTACCATGTCCCCCACCCCCATGTCTTGGAAAAACATATTTTCACTTCTGTTTTCTTCTCTGTAGAGATACAAGAAAATGAAAGAATGCCATTTGACAATTTTTTAATTTGTGCTGCTGCAAAACCTTTTTATACCATGCTCATAAGTGTAGTAATTTGCGCAGCACAGAAAAACAAGTCAACAAAAGGCCAAGGAAAACTCAAAAACTGCAAATCTGACAGTGAAAATGTGGCACTGGAAGGCAGATTCCAAGGTGAATTATTTAATTTCTGCAGTTTCCTTACTTGTCTAGTGAATGGACACAGTGGTTGATTTCATTGAAAAAGGACCCAAAAGTAACCATACTCCTTCTTTAATCAAAGACAGAGCATTATATTGTGCATATCTACTAAACTAATCAATGTCTTACAATTCAGAGATGGAAAGAGTATCTATACAGCTCAAATTACTGCAGTGCTGTACTTTTCACCTATACGGTCTGCATCATCTACTCTGTGAGTATCAATTTCCTCCCCAGAACATTTTCTAAGTGTCTAAATTTCCAACAGTTACAAAAAGTTTTCTTCTAAAAATTTATCTGTCTACCACAGAGCCTCACTTGGTGTACTGTACAGAGCCACACTTCTTGGTGTACCACTAGGTACAGATCTGGGCCAGTTGGAGTTTTTTTGGACATTATGGCTGCCTCATTTAAAAGTCATATACCAGTCATCCATGCTGGGTTTGAACATGATATTTAATTCAGTGAGACAGAGGAGATTTCACAAACTGGCTTCAAATATGATCAGGTTTTTAAATTTATAATTCAAGGTGTGGAATGAAATAGCTATTTTAGATAATTTAAAGAAATTTTATGAGCCTTTTGTACCCTTTACAATTTGGATTCATTTTAACAATTATCATATTGGGATTTACAGGCAGTACTGCTAATCTTTGTTTTTTTTCTATTAGCATTCTTAAAATACTATAAAATATTCTAGAATGTCACATTTCTAGAAAGCACATGGTGTCTATGTAATAACAAATGGACTCTGTATATCTTATGCAATATCTTTTCTGAAATTATTTTGGCATTCCTGTTTACCTAATTTTTGGTTCTTAAATAACTTTTTTTTTTTACCAGAAAACTACCACCCATCAGGTATTCATGCATATAGTGATTTTTTCTAAAGTTTTTGATAATATATCCACACACACTTGCACAACATACATTCCATTATACATAAAATTTAGCAATCAGTACATCAGTGCATCCAGTTTCCCTACTCCTATCAGTTGCAGTCACACTCCAACTTTAGATTCCTAAAACTGAGTAAGGTGAGAAAAATACCTGTGAAGTCCACTGAAATAAAATTATAAATTGATTAGAAGTTTTATGAATTTAATGAGCGTGGATAATAATAAGAAAAAAATCTTGTCATAGATATTTACTTACACATTAGCTATCACTTTTGTTTTCAAAGCTTGCTTGCATTTAGATTGATTGCTCATCATTATGCTAAAACAAGCTACTGGAATAAATAAAAAGGAATTGTAATGAAAATGGTAAATGGTTTACTAATATTTCTCTCCCTCTCCCCAGTCATTGCACTGAGGTTGACCAGAGAAATCTTTTTCTATGTAATTTGATCTTGGGCTGTCACCTGCAGGATAGTTTTCAGGATTTTGAATAGCATGCTTATTTCACAGGACTGCTTTATAAAATGAAACTCAGTGCCAATGTTCCCTTGCCTATGTTGCATTCAGAGAAAGCAGTGTTAAGGGCATAACTGTATTGCACTTGAAATCACACATAGATAAAAGTAGGAACTTCCTACAACTAGAAATATAAAGACTCTGAGGCATTAGACCAGAAATGTCACAATATTTTATTTTCTAGAAAAGTGATAAAAGACTGCAGGGGAGGAAGAGAACTCAAATACTGTCCAGTGGAACATGGTTTAGCTCCAGCTGGCAGCTAAGCACCATGCAGCTGTCACTATTTTAGTTTAGACACAGTATTTCAGCAAGTCCCAAGGAGTATGCAGTTAAATTGTCCTACTGAAAGAGTTCATGGTTTATTGCAGTTTGCTGTAGAATTCAGAATTTTACATGTCTTAAACCTAAACTCTGAGGTATATTTATGAGGGACAATAAACGCAAGATAATGCTCAAAAAAATTTATCTAATTGTTGTAGTGCTCAAATTATTTTTATTAGACTGTCAAGAATTTTTTCTCTTAATGTACTTACTAGAATCAGTATGTGGCTGGTATATCTAGAGAACCTATCCCTGGCAGAATGGGACACTAGCTTTTAAAAAATAAGGAATTATTGGATCTTTTATGGACAGAGACACAGCTGACAGACTCATTTTCTGGCACGCTCTTGAGATAATGGATGAATATTCGAACAGGATTAATATTTCATTTTCGTTTTTCTGAAGCAAAGAGCTCAGTAAGATCAGGAAATACCTCTAGCTCCTCTCAGCCCTCACTCCACTTATGTTGTCATAGTCACACTATCCCAAAGGCTTCCTCTAGAGGGCAAGTTCAATAGAGTACTGAAAAAAACAAAGTCCAATCAAGCTTTGAATATCTTCAGAGCTTCCAAACCCTTCCCAAATCTTGATTACCCTCAGTGTGAAAATAGATGTTGTTATATTTAAGCAGGATTCCCATCTTGCACCTTGTGACTGCTGCCTCATGCCCCTCACTGTGCCTCTCTGAGGAGAGTCTGGTTCTGTCTGCCCTACTACACTCCAGCAGGGAGGTTGAAGTTCTCCCAGAATCTTCTTGTACTTCTTGTGGCAGTGCCTTTGCCCTCTTGGGAGCCCTTGACTGCACTGACTACAGCATGGCATGGTCCATGAAGTGCTGGGGAGCCCAGAATTGAACATAGGACTACAGATTATCCTTCAGAAGGAGGGAAGGGATTATTCCTGTGTGTTGGCTGCACTCCTACCACTACAGCCCAGTGTGCTTCTGGCCATCTTCACTGCAAAGGCAGATTGCTGACTTTCTACTGCTTTAACTTCAGGATACTGGGCCACCATAAAATACAGAATGTTCTATATTTTTGTATATAGCATATATGTTCTATATTCATTATATTTTGTTTGATATTTAATTAGGTAAAAAAATTAGGTTGATAAAAAAAGTTAGGCCATAACTGAACGGTATATCATGATGTTTTTGCTCCATTGAGTGGCCCAGTTTATGGCCCATCCCTTACTCTTGGAGCACAAAGCTGCTTTTTGGGCTTGTGCTTTTTCCCTACTCTGTGCCTTTGAGTAGGATGTGGATTTAAGGACAACCTAACAAAAAATTATCTACTCCCTATTTTTAAGGAAAACAGAACTAGTCTTAATTGTTTGCAGGTCTGCAGGAGTCTTTCCATTGGATTGGGATCAAGATCTGTAAATTTAATTGGCATTTACCACAGATCTCCAGGCACAATCTGATATTAGGCTGTTACTAAATCAAACTGTTGTTCTTTGTTTATGCAGAACTTTGGAAGAAACTTGGATGAAAAACATGTATGGTCCATTGTCTCAAAAAACCAGAGGAGTGTAGATTGCTTTACTACTTGCCTTAGGCTTTCAAAATAGTCTGTATTATGTCTCTTCTATAGTCTAAAGAAAGTAAAACAGAATAAAGATTCTAGGCATAAGCATTAAAGATGTACTGATCTTTAGAAATATTTCACAAAGGGTGTAAAAGAAAGAAAACCATGTCTAATATTTTCAAAAACTATAATATTAGTCAAAAGTTTGGGGTTTCTTTGGTGTTTTTTTTATTTGCTTGGTTTTTGTTGTTGTTTTTTCTTGTATTTTTAGGGGCGTTGTGGGGTTTTTTTTTGTTGTTTTGGATGGTTTGGCTTTTGGGGTTTCTTTTGTTTTTGTTTTTGATTTTAGTTTTGGTTTTGGCCTTGGATTCAGTTTCCCCTAGATCCACCAGGTTGTTTAATATTAAACAGAATTTAAAGATTTTTTTTTTAGTCTCAGTTTAATCCTGTTGAAAATATTGGCCACAATGCAGCAAAAGCTGGCATAGAAATAAATGGTTTTGTCAATAGTGTAGTTTGACTTATACACGGACTAATCAGACGTATGCAGTCCAAGGAAGCTGACTCATTCATATCAGCTGAGAATAGTCACACATCTCTGGTAAAGCAATAACAGATAAATGTATCATCATACCTTGGGGGCCATAGTCAGAGTATGAGGGAATTCATATAGGCTGATGTTGTTTAAGTTTGGTCATGAGACCTATCTTTGAAACACTATCTGTGCACGAAGGAGTAGCATCTGGTGTAGCCTACACACTGTAGAAATAAGAAAGGGAAATAACAGAATACACTAGGACTGAATCTTTTGAGGAGCTTTCTTAGAAGGGCTGTATACTTCAAAAGATATTCAAAACAGACATCTTTATGAAAGGAAATGGCTCACATTATACTTTTATACATAACCTGATTCAGAGCTAATATAATTATTATGCATCTTATAAGTGGTCAAGTGTTATTGCATCAAATGTTGTTTTATTAGTTCATCTTCTTAGTCTATCTGATTTCTCCAATTTCTCCTAAATATATATTAAATTTACTGTATTTGTGATAAGGTCTAACATGGACTTCATCAGCAGTCTTCTATGGATTAAGTTTCTTTCTTTCAATTATCCCTGAAGTCTAGGATGAACTGTTGTACTGATGTGCTTTGCATATCATAAATCATATATGATCCATTTTGTGTTTGCCTTAGTACAATGTAGCTTATTTATTTAATTATTTGATTTATTTAAAACACTTTACATTTTAAAAGTGGCTGCTATTGTCCATTTAATTGAGTTAAAGTAGAGGTAAGAATTATGTTATAGTGACTACTAAACATGCTCCTTACATCCACTGATGCATGTATATCTGCAACAGAAACAACAGGCTAATGCTTTCTCACATCTGTGTCAATGTACTTGTTCAGGATACCATAATCTTGGCCTGAGCTCTGTGTGGGTACTGGGTTTGTGTGGAAAGGTTTCGGAAGAGGGCGACTGCAGAGGTGGTTCCTCGAGAAGATGCCAGAAGGTGCCCACATGTCCAGTAGAGCCAGGGCCACTGCTGGCCAAGGCTGAGCCCATCAGGTGGTAGCGCCTCTGGGATAACACAATTAAGAAGGGACAAAGAGCTGCTGTGCAACAGCTACTGGAAGTGTGGAGTGGGAATATCTGAGGAACAGCTCTGCAGACACCAAGGTCGGTGAAGAAGGAGGGGCAAGAGATGCTCTAGGCACTGGAGCTGAGATTCCCCTGCAGCCCGTGGAGGAGCTCCACGCTGGAGCAGGTGGATGCCTGAAGGAGACTGGACACCATGGGAAGTTCACACTGGAGCAGGCTCTATAGCAGGATTTGTGGAGCTGTGGGGGATACACACTGCAGTAATTTGTGAAGAACTGCAGCCTATGGCAAGGACCCACATATTGGAAAAGTTTATGGAGGTCCATCTACCATACGCTGTAACAGGAGAAGAGTATGAGAAGGAAGGAGTGGTAAAGATGTGAGACAAAGTTTATACAACTCACATTCCACATCTCTCTGTGCTGTGTTGGGGAGAAAAGATGCAAATTCATGAGTGAAACTGAGCCCGGGAAGAAGGGAGCAGTGAGAGGAAGGTGTTTCAAGATTTTGGTTTATTTCTCATTATCCTACTCTGATTTGATTGCTAATAAAATAATTTCCCAAAATTTAGTTTGTTTTGCCTGAAATGGTAATTGCTGAGTGATGTCCCTGTCCTTATCTCAGTCTATGAGTTTTTGTCATATTTTTTCCCTCTGTCAATTGAGGAAGAGAGTGATAAAGAGGGTTGATGACATCTGGCATCCAGCCAAGGTCAACCCACTTCGGTGTGTATGTGACTGTTGTTACTCTGAAGGGAAGTAAACAAGTAATAATTTTAAATCTCTATCTTTACATACACACCACGCACCTAAACTTCTAATTCTTGATAAATATATTGGGAAAATTCTGTTCTACTTCAAGATATCTGAAATTCACCATATCATCACCAAAACGAGAAGAGAGATGAACACCATCAGCAAACAGAAAATAAAGAGAATTTATTGTGTTCATGGAGAAAAAATTGTAAACAATGTTTTATATAGCATGCATTTGCTTGTTTGTTTTTTTTATTATCTCTGAAGGAAACAATAGTAAAAAGCTCCTGAGCCTTTAGTCTTGAGCTTTTTAATTATAGATTTAGCCTTCATCATCACCTTTCCCGTAACTTCCGTATGACTGATACTTGCAAATCCTGCTTTCAAATGTAACAGACAAGATATCTTTCCTACAATTAGGGTCTTGCACAACATCATGTTCTGTGAATAATTATCAGAAAAGTACCAGGGAAGGTCAAAAGACCTGCCTTTCAAATTTTCTTCCTTGCTTAGTGACACAGAAAATGAAAAACCATCAGATCTTTGTGGGTTTATAGCTTTGCTGCTTGAGTCCTCAACAATGCAAAGTGGTTTCCCTCGTTGCTTACACTGAATAGGGAAACTACAATACTGAAAACTCATCATGAATCTGGACAATAGCAGTACCTGCTCATGCAGCTGACCAATTTTAGAATCACTTCAATAAGCAGAGGCTTTAGCATTGGAAACAGAATAGTTAAGCCCTTCATGTAAGGTAAATATGGAGTCTGTAAAGTGTTTACTTAGAAGAATAATGAGATATTTCTATTTGGATAAATGTGTTCTGAGAAAAGTTTGTACAGCTTATTTCCAAGAAGTTTATAACTGACAATGAAATTATAGGCAGTACCTGGATAATCAATGATATTATGGACGGGTTTAGAGACATGTAGGAACATTTCTGGGTATGAGTCTCAAAGTCTAAGAAAGAGCATAAAAATTTCTTTGGAGATTGTCCTGTTAAAAAAAAAAAATGTTTTCCCTTCTCTTTTTAGGCAGATTCTTTGCTCTTCACCCCCACCAGCATTCATCTGCCTCTCCCCCCTCCCAACACACACAAGTTCCACACCTGAAGCAGAAGAGAAATAGTCATTTCCTCCTCAATCTCCACCAATTTTCCTGACGTTGTAATTAAAGGGCTGACAGGGAAAGTGCAGTACTTGCTGTGAAATGAAATTGTTACACTAAAGAGAGTCCTAGACAGCTCAGTGATAAGATAATTTAGATGGCAAGGGAAAGCAGTTAATATATATGTGGGTATAAATGACAAAGAGTGGAGATTCAAGCTTTTGAAAACGTGGTTCAGACATCTCGAGACTGTGGGGAAGAAGGTACAGAGATGTACTTTAAGCTTTCCTGCCAGTCATAGGTAGAAGCTGAGAGTTATTGAACAGGAACTGCATCTGAATGGGAAAGTAAGAGACAGCAGCAAATTGATGGCAGGTAAGTGTTGTTAAAGCAGAACATTGTAGTGAGGGTGGAAAAGTAAAAAGTAGAAAGAAAAACATGGTGGATTCCTAAAGAAAGTGTGCAAAAAACAATTTTATATATTGCTTTCAAATACAAGAAGGGATAATGAGAACACAGAGCCGAACTGTGTGTGTAAATGAACAATCTAATTTTTTTTAAGTGAAACAAGATTAATTATATAGAAATTACTTCTGGCTTCTTCTGAAAAGAGACCTAATATATAAAGATATAAAACATATTATATCTTCAAGAGGTCTGGTGCATGAGGTATTTTATATATAAAAGGAGAATATCAGAAGAAAGGAATGACATTTGCAAATTTCCTGCCAGCATAAACCATTTGCACTGCAATGAAAGATAGAAATGCCAAGAAAATAATTGGAGGAAACTTTGAAGACTTTGTCTTCATGAAAAAGGTCTAAATGACAATCTGAACTAGGAAGTTTAAGCACTACAATGCCCATAATAAAGGATCTCCATTACTCTGACATTTCAAAAATAAGAAAACCATGAAATGGTTCATGGAATGAGCTAATTTGAGTCACTCTAATATGTACTCCCTGAACATCCAGAAAGACCAGCAGCTTTACCAGTTTACTTCAAAGAAAGGAGTCATAGAGACAAACTATTGGTATGTGAATTGACAAGGCTAATGAAAAGTTAGACGTAAGATATCCTAAAAGGTTACCACAGAAAATTAAATATTTGAAGAAGTAAGAATTTGTAAAATTCTTAAAATATTTTAATTTGAAAATGTACAGAACTGAGTGACAGTTTAAACAGTTTAGATGTTTAAAACACTCTAAAGCAAGTTTAAAAAATTTAATCTATTGCTTCTCTTATTTTTTTTCCTTTTAATCAGTATTTTAGTTTCATGTCTTCTCATGACCAGAATACCTGATTACCAGCTGTAGAATCAAATCAAAGTCTGAAGGGGTATCTTCTTAATATTACAGCCCAAGTGAGGGCACACACACCTTGTAAGAAAGCTTACTGTTGAGAGATTTTTCATTTATAATTTTGTAATACTGGGTTTGAACAAAGATAAAAAACAACTCTGAGAATCTTCAAGGTCATGTCCAAGCTATGTATACAGGCTATAAAAAATTTACTGTAATAAAAGCTGTTTACAAAAATCACACTTGAATGATGGCCTGGTTATGAAATATAGCTGAATATCAGTTTTGTATACGAAGGATGGACCAGTAAGTATGGGTGAATGTATGCTGTAAAACTTAAGCTTATGCTGCTTCATTAAGAGCTGCTAGAGAACTGAAAGACTATTAATGAACTTTAACACAGAGAATGCTAGTCTGATGTCCATTGGCTAATGAACAATGAAATGTTGAAGAAATCTGTGAATAAAGAATAATGGAATTTCCACCAAATACTTTTTACTTCTTAATGGAACAGTGCTTGAATACAGAATGATTATTTGTTTCATATGTTTTATAGCTATCATTTGATAATGGTTTCAGTTTCAAATTTAGTGAAATAGATTCCAAAATGCAACCTGTGCCTAGTATCTTTGCAGTATCACCCATCTTGCTTTTCTTTTTCTTATCCTTTTTCAATCTTAAAGTCACCATTGTATTTCTTCTCATCTGACTGCTGAAATTCATTGTACTTACTTGTTTAGTGTCTCTGCATTATTTCTTTGTTAATGAAGTGCAATAATCCTGAAATATTTCCTCATTATAGTTGATAGCATCAAATCAGATTACCTAACATAGCAACCGTTACCAAGAAAGTCAACATCTCAAATATATAATCATGTTAGCATTGTTAAATGCTTTCTTTTATTTTATTTTAAGGCCTCATCTAACCTCCCTTCTTCAGACAAAAGGTTTGGCATTTTTTTTCCATGCAGCTATTTGTGATCTCTTAGCACTAAAAGAAAATAAGTTTGCTAAGTGAAAGACTCAACAGTTCTCATGTTCTCAGACAATTCTGAACAACAGTCAAATGAGAGCAAAATCACATTTCTTTGCTAGAGTGGCTGGTTAATAGAGAATTATAGGACAAACTAATTTGTAAAGTGTTTACTGTGTTTATAAGCAAATTTAGATAGGTGTCTGACATGGATACTTCTGTGCCTATAAAACAGCACCCATAAAAAGATGGCAAAGAAAGGACTTGATAAATGAAAAAAACTTCATTTATGCTTGTCACTTTCAGTACTTAAAATGCTGGTACTTATTCATGGTTCTGTGTAAGTATTTTTTTTTCTACAATAAGCAGAAACAAGATATTTAAATTTTTTAAAATTATGATCTCAAATTTTTTCCCAGTGACTAAAGATCTTAGCCCAGGGAGGTGGTGGAGTCACTGACCCTGGAGGTGTTTTAAAAAACCTGGATGTGGTCTAGTTGTCAAAGTGGTGTTAGGTCATAGGTTGGACTCGATGGTCTCAAAGGTCTTTTCCAACTTAGTTAATTCCATGATTCTGTGGGTCTGTGACTCGGAATGATGTGGAGTACCATTGATCATATGTGGTCCTATCAAGAAATAGGGAAAGAGAGAGCAGGATTCACCCTCAGGATTTAATGTCATTTGAAAAATATTTGGAGGAGGCTGTGGCTACTTCCACACACAGCCTGTAAGGTTGCTGGAGCATTTATCTGCTCTGCAGAAGTGCTGGAACCAAAACTCTTTTTACATTTGATTTAGAGCAGACTTGAATTTGGCTTTTCTATGTCTCAAGAGAGTATGATAACTTCTGGCTCATGGGATACTCCGGAATGAGTAAATATCAATATCAATCCCCTTTTGAAGAGGTTCTACTTCATGTAACTAATATTAATTCAGGAACAGAATATGAATGACTTTGCATAATGTAATCATTAGAGTACTCAACTGGATGCAAAGACAGCTGGATTCCAGCCTGATTCACTGTGTTCCTTCTGTAGCCCATTGTGTTGGTTTTGCTTCATTTTGTATTTACAAAATACAGAATTCCCTCATGTCTTTGTCTATTCAGGAGCTTTTATTTAATGATCTGAAAAGAACTGGCTTGACACTTATTCAATTTTTCTCCATATTTTGCTTTACTATCAATGTGAAAATCATATTTGAAGTTGTTTTGACTGTTTCAGAGAAGCAAATACCAGCAATAAATGCATGCTGCAAAGGGTAGGTTCTTTGGGTACTTTTTCTTGTCAAAGTTTGTTGAGAAGTTGAAATACAAATCAGATTACAGATGTTTGCTGTTAACTTGGCAAGAGTTATTGTTATTGTTAATATTTTTGTTTTGCATTCTTAGACACCTTAGCCAGTGACAGTTTATTTAGTATAGAAAGTCTACATGGGTTCCTCTGACAGTAGGAAAAATTAAAACCAAGGATTTTTTAGTCTTTCTCATGTTTTAAAAACTATTTGTTGTGCTTTAATTAAATGCAGATTAGATTCAGACCAAAAATTTTAAACTTGCCTATTTTAATTTGTTAGAAGATTGAAAAATGTCCTAAACCAGGACTGGCAAGAAAAATTCCTTCCTCTTCCTCTCCCAGATTTTTTGTAATCTAATGGACTTTGTGGAATTTTAAAATTTTCTAGGTCTTATGAATCAAAATAACCCCTTTTGCCCTGGTGCTCCTTCAGTGTTAATGCCAATTTCTTTGGGCTGTGAAGTTGCACTTTACTTCTCTGAATACCACTTCCACTTCATTTTTGGGATATAAGGGGATTATTTAAATTTATGTGACTCTCAAGTGTGTCAATCTCTCTAAGGCTTTATATGCCTTTTGGCACATCTTCTGGCAGCTAAAGTATTAAATATGGTAAGCAGATACAAAGATGATTAAGGACTGGTTTGGCATTTGTACAAAATATTTTTTAATGTGCATTTATTTAACAGTGGTTCAAAATCTGCACTTTTACTGTATGTGTTATACCAATTTCAATTCGAGTAAAGTGTGAAAATAAATCACTATCTAAGACAATTTTTTTTTCTGATGGAATACTTTTCCTGGAGAGTGGAAAAGAAGTAACAGACAAAATTTTAAAGAGAGTAAGGAACTTCTGTGGCTATAGCAGGGTTTCATAAAAGAGCACTAAATAACCAGCTTTGTTGCCTCTCAAAGTTTTCTTTGACAGTTGTAAATTCCTGATACTAGTGCATGAGAGAACATAGGGGTGGTCTTCCTTAGCTATTAAATTATATTTCAAGTTTTGTTTTATTTCTTTTTTTTGTCAACTATGAGCTATCATTCCACTACTTTGTCTATTCCAACAATAGTGATTATCTGAATTAACTGTGTTTTGAGGTATTAAAGAAAAACAACACATTTTTTCATGTTACCTGTTAATATTATGAACACTGTGTAGTTACAGAAACTTTTAGATCTTTCCTTTTTTCCATATAGACTCCCAGCAACAGTGGGAGGATGTAGGATCATAAAACAAACACAAGCATTCTGTGACACTTAAATTCTATATACACAGACTTTCTGCAGACTTCAAAACCAGGGCCTAGTTACAAGTGCACTGAAGTCAGAGAATCCACTCGACTTTAGAAGTCTTTGATTGCTCTTGTATTTCCTTAGTCATTATGGCAGTTTGCACTGGTATTAAAAAGAAGATTCCCTTCTTCTAACCAGAGATAATTGTGGATGGCCATATCACAATCATAGTCTTTCATAACATCTGCTATAAGGAAATAGTAGGAAAAATAGGAACATTCAGTAACTTGGTTTTGAGTAAAAATAAGGCACTCTTCAAAGTTAGACTTCTAGTTCTGGTTTTTCGGGAATCATTTCACTATGTCTCTAAGAGATTCATCCTTGCTCTTCTGTTATCTACAATATTTCTGTCCACACTGCTCATTCTTCCAGAGTTTTCATTGTGTTGTAGCTGAAGAGTAATTTCAGTAGTTCCAAACCTGTGAATTACCAACATCTGCTAAATAACCCAAGCTTTAGCCTTATCCTTTGGGCTGTTTTTCTCCCAGGATCTATTCCTTCAAAACCCTTTTCCATTATTTCATGGCAACCACAGTAGCTTGCTTGTGTCAGTAACACTGCACTGTGCATGGTTAGGGTGATAGAAGAACGTTCCAGATATATAATGCTTCTAATGGTATTTCTAAATACTTTAATAGTGCTTTCTCCTACAAAGTAGTTGTATTGTGCTAACTTGTGCTAACGTCAAAACCATTTGAGGC
This sequence comes from Cinclus cinclus, assembly GCF_963662255.1. Taxonomy (NCBI): domain Eukaryota; kingdom Metazoa; phylum Chordata; class Aves; order Passeriformes; family Cinclidae; genus Cinclus; species Cinclus cinclus. Next base: position 16,312,956 of record NC_085050.1, on the reverse strand, counting down.
ATGGAATGGGCCAGAAAATTATTTCTAGAGAAATTATTCCATTTAGAAGATAAAACAAATGTTTCTTTTGTACATCTTTCCCGTTCAGCTATTTCACCTTCTGCATGCTGATTTTCATTTCTCAAAACCTTCCCACAATTAAATTGACATTTTAGATAACTGCCCTCACAAGAATGGAAAGATATAACTGAGAATAAGCAACAAAAAGTTAGGATTTAATCACAGTGGGGTCAGACTCCTCAAAGTCTTGGTTTACATTTCCAGGATATAAAAATTTTAAAGAATTAATTTTATTATCATTAAAATTAATGGCATTTTTATTGTCAATCCTAAGTGGAACAAAATTCCCTCTGAGAACAACAACAACAACAGCAACAGCAACAAAAAAATTAAATTACCTGATCAACATTAAAAAAATTCAAGGCAAGAAATTTTTAAAAACACTTTTTACTCATATCCCCTCAATATTTCTTGATATTTGTGGCTCAGTTAAACTTTTGTTCCCTTATTAAATAAACAGCTCTTAAAATATTAATTATTTCATTTCTGTGAATAGAACTGTAGCAAGAACCTTAAGTCTTTACTGCTTATTCCAGTACAGAAGAAATGCTGTGCATTTATTTAAAAGGTAGCATCTACCTACTTTTTATTTACTTTCAGTACTTCTGTACTTCAGGCACAGGTCTCCAAATAGCTCTCAAATATGTGTTTGTTTGGAAAATCTTCCCAAAATAGTGGTGGAAATTTCATCAGTAATATCACCCAAAACTAGAGGACCAAATGCTGTCTAACTGGTCCTTTACTGGCCAAATTATTAACTAATTTTATTGGAAAAATTTCAAGAGATTTTGTACCACATTGCTTTTCTTTGAAAACTGTTTTATAAAATCCCTCAGACACTGTTAGAAAGCTCACTTTACAATTCGAATGTGAAAATAGTAATGCAAAATATTGTCTTTCTAAAATTCTGAGTCATATCATGAACTATTCTTCCCAGAAGCTGTTCTTTCTCATGCCTCATTTTTGATGAATTTCTCATTGCAATCCTCTTTTCCTACATGAGAAAGTGTTTACAGACATTGTTTTACTAAGTTTCCCCACTTTTTAAAATTCAAACTCATTTGTTTGGGAGTAGAATTGACTAATTAGAACTTTTTATAACTATATACTGTGGATTTTTATTTCAACTTCTTGCTGGAAGAAAGTGCAAACTAAAATTTTGTTGTGCTGAGATTTTTCACAATATTGCTCAATGTTTTAAAATAATTTTGACTTTGGAAGCATGTTATTTTATGTAAAAAAAATATTAAAGGTATTAATCTGTTAACAAGAAATATTCTTTACCTCTGAAACAAATGGCATTTCCCTACAGCAAACATACAGCAGCATATAAAATACCACATTTCTTTCTCAGGGCTACCAATAGGAAATAGAAATTTTGTATCAAATGACTTCGCTTATTATCAACAATATGGGCATGGAAAGATAAACTGCTCCACTGTCACATTTTGACCGTTCATTTAAACTTCAATGAGATATAATACCAATAATGTAAGTTTTCATACCTGAACAGAATTAAATAATGGTCCTATCCTTTATTTTACTCTACCTTTTTTGTTTGCTCTCTCAAGTTTGCCAGAGGAGTACACCCAGGATATCACTGCCTTAACAGTTAATCAATTTTTTAGACTAATGGTTTTCATGTCCTTTTGTTAGAGGTTCCCCCTCCTTTTCCTCAAGCAGCTGCTGTTTTCTCTGAACCATAGCAACCAGTCAAGCAAGCAGAGTAAGTAGCTCCCTGAGAAAACAGCACCAACTCTGCTCCATAGGTGATCTAGAGAGGAGAGCTTTATAGCAACCACTCCTGTCCTCCATTACTAGGCTTATAAATATGATTTCTCATCAACCAGGAGTACAGTCAGGAAGGGAAGTGATACCAGTAACTATACCAGCACTTGGCTGTGGTCTGCAGGAACACAGAGTTGAAAAAATTCTTTCAGTGTTCTTCCATATATTTTGGATCCCAGTGCCAAAAGAGTAATTACTTTTGTGTCAGGAAGAGGCCAGCTTGTAGTAGCAGAGAACTTTGGAAAAGGCTGTAGGGCAGCCTAAGTGGGCTCCTCTGCTTTGAGATCTTCCAGCTGGTGTTGCAGCAGCCTAGCAGAAACAGGAGCACTAGGCAGGGATTATCAATAGTTATCTCACACGGACTGGCGCTAGCAGACATTTCCTTATTTTTCACAGCCTGTTGAAGCTCACCTGTCCCACCTGGAGAGGACATTGCTTTAGTTTCACACTTTCCATTAGAGGCAGAATAAGAAACACTGTTGAGTTTCAGATTTTCCTGACGTGTCAAAATAACAGACAATTCTTAAGAAATATTTTGGAAGGAAAGGAAGTAAATATAAATCTACTACATTGTTAGATCTCTTCTATGAGCAACTGTTTTTAGAGCACAAATATGTAAAAAGCACAAAATTAAATGTCAAACAAGAATGATGAATTACATAAACTTACATAATGGTTAAAATATAATTCTGATTTTTTTTTTTTTACTAGATATCATAACATCTTTCTGTAAAGTCCTACAGTGAATAATGACAGTGAAGAAGATAGACATTTACAGGTTTTGGAATAAAATCAAGTAACTAACTCAACAGAATAAGCATTCTTGTATTTTGTACTTTTATGCAAAACGTGATTTAAAGTTTGTAATAATAATTATGTAGTCCATGTATACCGTTGACTGAATGTAAATGAATGTCACTCCTCTGGGGCAAGGCTTGTGTGTTTTATTATCTAACTTGCATTTGAAGATTGGAAGTATAACAAAAATGCCTATCCTTTAAAAAGTTTTCAAGAAATTTCATCATTAAAAATTCAAATAGCATCTCATTAAAGGTAAGAGACAGCTAATTGTTAAAGGATCCAATAAAATCATCCTCACCTGAAAGCCTTTTTTTTACAGCCAATGAACACCAAGCAAGTGCATCAAATTGGCAAAAAGAAAAAAATCTCCAAATTCCCTCTGAGTAATAAAATGATGGTTTTACATGTGGAATTTTCAGCAGTGTTTCATTGAGGGAGCATTAATAGTTCATCAAGATGAAGGGTTATAATAATTCACAAGATATTTAAATTTTGTACAATTATAGTTTCCAACCTTTATTTTCTCAGGCTGAAAGCTTTTGAACACTGTACAAAATATATTTTACTGTCTTCAAATCTGCATTTTAGATGTACTTCTGTATTCTACCATTTTCAATGGAAGAGACTAATGAACCTTGTATTAGAATCTTATTTCATTCTGATATTAAAAAAAAGGGGGAAAAAAAAGAAAGAAAGAAAGAAAAGAAAGGAAAACAAGACTATGAGACCAGCACCATGCTAATAAAAATAAAGCTCAGGTTCCTAAAAAAATCCCTCTTCTGTGGCTAAAGCTCAAAGAAACAAAAACAAACAAACAAAAAAACACAAAAAACCCCAACCTATCTGTGATAACTTGCGCAGTCTGAGGTTTCCAAAGCACAGAGCAAAGAATAATTAATTATACCAGTTGCCAGTGAGGTGTAGCTTTGCTCCTCAGTCAGTTGTTTGTGGAAGTGTTGTTCCACTATTTGCAGAAACAAAAGAAAGTAGTTTCCCTGGGTTACTGCATCTGGCAAAGATACTGACATTCACTGAGGAGTATTGTTATAGGAAGTTTCAACAGAGTGCAGACAGACTTTCAAAGCTGAAGGGAAACTTCACGACCTTTCAATTAATACATAAGAGGATAGCTGGAATGTGAGATAATAAGAATAAACAGTCCACTGAAGTATTTTATTCACAAATGAAACTTTTCTTCCATTTACCTTAATTTTCAGACTAAAAAGTGGCTGTCACTCTCCAGTTTTCTTTCAAGACTTTTTATTCCACTGATGTTTGTGTCCTGAGTTTAATTAAGCTTTATGAATTCCTTACAGCTGGAAGACTTAGCAAAGGCTCAGATATGCTTCCTGGCATGAATACTGTTATTTTCAGACTGAAGCTGGTTTTAATTGGATGACAGAGCAACTAGTTTATTGCAATAAGTGAATCAAATTCATGTAGGAAACAACTCAAATATTTACAACATCAAGAAGAAATAAACAATCTGGCAAGATGCTATATTACTTGATGTGAATATAAGTCTTAATATGAGAGAAAGAAGTAATTAAAAAAAAGAGAAGCAAAAAGGGTTTTCACTAACCCTTAGAACAGGTCCTGGTATCTTAACCATCTATACTGTCTTTACTCAGTAAATTACACATACCACCAAGATGATATCATTCCAAGGTCCTCAATTAATCTACTCCTTTTTTATGATCTTTCACACCTTTCATTGTGGTCAAGAACCTTGTGAAGGATGAAGTGGATGCTAATATTTATACAGCACTTAATGTAATTGGGTCCTGACCTGGCTAAGCACAACAGTTATATAAACACATATGGAAAAAAAAAAAAAAAAGAATTGCTGCAGGGCTCAGCATGCATTTGTTCCTAGAACTCAGTTTTTGTTGGTCCTCTGGGCACAGGAAATATCAGATTATTATGACACACTGACCGTAGTCTGTCAATAAATTAATATTTAACAATCAAAAGATTAGGAACTGAATGTTAGCTTTAGTAAAGCACTCCAAAATTGCAAACTAAGCTGCTTCCTTGAAAACAATAGGCAAAGTCCAACAGAAACCAATTAACTTGAAGGGTTAAATAGACATTTGGAGAAGTGCTATACTTAAGATTTGAAAAACACAGGTTTAGGAGGAGGAGTGACCTAATATAGAAATGTTAAACACAGTTTGTGAAAAATGCCTCAACAGATGAATGGTGAAGGTGTGGGAAGGGCTACTTTTTTCTCTCTGGATTTAGAATGCAACTAGAATACTGACAGAGAGACAAATCTTGATCGTTCTTGGAAAAATAAAAGTAAAAATGTAGGTTAGCATATAAGTTAGAGAGTTATGAAGGTAGTTCTTAAGATTAAGTTGTTCTTTTCCTAAAATAGTTTGTTTTAAGGAAGTATGTAGCTTTTTTTGGGTGTTTAAAAATGTTTTTCTCTAACTCTACAGCACCACTGTAGTCATACAAGTGCATGAAGAACCTACAAAAAAAGAGCCCCTCTTCCTCACTCAAAAGAAATTTTTTTCTGTCTGCCAGTGAGGGATACTTAATAAAAGACTGCAGCTGGTAAGTAAAAGAAGAGGTTGAGAGGTAAAGGCCAAACTGTACATGCAAAACCATCTCAAATTCAGTGCCTGAGCTGGTAAAATATTTTCTTTCTAATAATTTAGCTTTTTGTCTCCTTATCACTGCAAATGATCCATTCATCATTATACAAGTGACTGCATTTCCTATTTCTGTTCAAGAGGTTTATCCTCTAGCTGGTTTTTTGACCTTTTGTTCATATGTTTACAAACTTAAGATTAAGTGAATACAGAATGAAACATGAATTATTAAAAGTAGTACAAGACTGCTAAATATCTTTGGCATTTCTTTTCTAAACTTTTAGTATTTGTGGTTGTAAATTTTTATTAGAACAATGAAACTTTGTGTATTGTATTAGCTGGACCTTTTGTGGAATGCCAGCCTCAGCTCATTTCTGTCAATGCTTAATATAGAAATATAGTAGTCCTAATTAGAGAATGTAGGCCATTCTAATAACATTTCAAGGTGAAAATCTGCTAATTCTTTTCTGATCAATAGGCTTTGTCACTTGAAGTCCATCTATAGTAAAAAAAAAAGCAACTACTGCTCAAAAGAGCTGTAGAGTTTCTCATACACCACCCCAAACAGAACTGGTATAAAAACAGAAAAAAAAAAAAAAAAAAAGAAAGAAGAAGTAGAAATAAATCAGTATTTTTAAGGAAAGATACTATGTTGAGACATAGGCATGTCTAGACATGTTGAGAAGCAGCCTTTAATGTTACACCAGGGTTAAACTGAACAAGAATTTCGTCGTCGTCAGAAATACTTCAAGTGTCTGTAAAAAACACATGCAGCATGGGAAACAAGCATGAGGAACTAGAGCTCCAGAGTGACAGAAGCATGACATTGAATTAGGTGGAGGGACAGCTACCCCTGATTATAGTGCTGCACTAGATAGGAAGCTCAAAGATGTGTTTCACGTATATTTTTGCCTTCTGCATCAATAACTTGTTTTTCATAGTTATTTATACCCATATAGAGTCAGATATTGGAGACCAGAGAACATGCATCTCACATCCCCTTAGCTTCAGCCTTAAGCTGCATTATTAATCAGCAAAGTAGTCTGATCCAGACTGAAAAGTTGTTCTTAGGAGCATGCAGTGTCAAGTACATCATCAGAAGGATCAGCTCAGCTGCTGTTATCCTGATTCCAGTGTTTTCCAACCCTATCTAAAGCATGAGCTTTAACAACCAAAAATTTGCTGGGAAAGCACTTTGGAAAGCATGTAAAAGAACTTGTGAGAAAATGTCTCCAAGTTCCTCTTGCAACAGCTTTTGCATTGCTGGAGTATTTGTTATGGTATACTGCATAGCAAAGTTTAAGGGAAGTTGGAATTCTGAAGAGAAGGTTCAGGTAGTTAAATTCCTCTACACTCCTAGAGTGGAGCAAGTTTGGAGAGACAGCAAATTCTGCAGGGTAGGCTTACCTACAACTTTCATGCTACGGTCACAGCTATTCTATTCATCTGATTTTTCACTTACCTTCAGTCATCTCCTGGCAAATGTACTGGCTAGATATCTTCCCCTCGTGAAGACAAATTAAGGGGTTATTCGGAGCAAAGCAGGAGAGCTGTGCTATCCGAGAGGTGAATTTTCTGTGCTGAATTCCATGAGTAAAGGCACTCAACCTTACGCATCCTTTGGGTTCCTCAGGAGGAGAGTAATCATCTGGACAAAGGGAAGGTGGGAAGTTGTGCTTGCAGTGGAATCTTATTTTCCTAAAAGAATATTAGATCTGCAGAGGGCAATTTGAGACACACAGAGGAGTCTAAGCTTTAGTAAACAATCATATTTATATAGAGTCTGGCTGCGAAAATATTGCAAACTATAGAAATCCCTAGAACAATAAATCTTCTTGTTCTTCCTGATGGAGATAGATTCCAAGGTCATCAACTATAAGGATCAGATGAGTCTCACATGAATGCTTTGGCCCAGAGCTGCACTGGTAATAAACAGGATTTTTATTACATTTTCTAAGTGCTTCATGACATGTATTAAATTACTGTAGGCTTCACAAACTGCAGCACAGAAGTATTGTGCAATTGGACAGTTCAAATTTGTTCCCTTTGTTCCATTTCAACACAGTGGCTCAGCTTCTCTTGCAGAACAAAAAATGCTATTTGCTTTTTTTAATACACGATCTGATCCAAACTGTTCAAATTTTGCATGATTATGGTAAACGACCTAAAGATTTTTCATGTTATTATAGAGTGAAATACTTTCTCAGTTGTATTTTTTAGCTGATGGGCCCTTCCATTTTGTATCAGTTAGTCTAAGTTTGCACCTAAAGTGCAGGATGTGTAAGCCTATCTCAGGCTGTGATAACTAGATACATCTGAGATTTCCATCAGCCAGGATGGTGACATGCAACCACCTCCTCCTGGACATTCTGTCCAGGCTAGATCAGGTCTTAGTGTACAGTTTGTAATTTAGATTATAAACTTTTTTTTTAAATCTGTGAATCTATATTTCACAGGGTCTCTTTATCTGCACTTCAAATCTACTAGTGAATCCGGGTGTGTATTTGAACAAAAGTTAAGCCAGAATGTTAACTCAATTTCTGTTTGGACATGTTCACTGTATTTCAAAAATCAAGACTGAAAGAATTATTATTATTCATTGTGAATCAGAGCTTCCCCCTCTCAATCAAGCCTCTCAAAGAAAAGACACCAAACAATAAGTATTGTTCACAAATTCAGTGCAAAACTGAAGTAAATTAGTTGTGGCATTTTTGTTTTATCACTGCAGGGAAAGCTAGGGGCATTTTCAAGTCGCTGCTTTTAATGAAACAAGAATGTCCAAGTTTCCTCGGAAGAGCTGATTGCCTAGTTCTCAGCTTAATCTTTCATTTCATTCAGTACTTGGAATGAGTTATGATAAAAATGAAATAAAAATAAAATAAAAACAATTCCTGTATATCTTTTTGCATTTAGAATGAGATATCTAAAGGTTAAAGCAGCAATATTTAAATGAGGAATACTCTACTAGTAAAATGAGAAGAAACTTTAAATGCAGAAACATAGCCAGTCAGTGTTTCCTCCTAAAATACTAAGAAACACTAAAAAATTTTTGGTTTAGTTCATTTATGCATGGAAAACATCTACCTTGACATCTTTGCAGAAATATTCCAAAACCATAATTTGACCTTGAGGTAGGTGGTATCTTATCCTGGACTAGCTATTTTTGTGTGACAGAGAGATGAATATTGTCTTTAGTAGTTCTTCTTTTAAGAATTCTGAAAACATATGCAGAGGAAAGAACATCTATAATTTATATTCAGAATAGCAACTTCATAACTAAAGGTTAACAGTCAAGAAAAATTACAACAAAAAAGCCTTAGCAAATTGTTAGTGAAGTAACCCTATACTAAGGGGAATATTTTTATACTTATTGCTATTTGAAAGGGAGAAATTCTGGAAAGTTACTGAAAAATAGCTAAGGTAAAAAATTTAAAGTAAAATAGCTGTCTTTAGTCACTGTTCAGATCTCGTTTGGTTTTTGTTTTTTTTTTTTTCCCTAGAAGTGAGCTTTTAAGCTTTGCTGGCATCATAGTTGATCAGTTAATTTGGTGTTATTTATATCTCAAAATCTGTAATGTTACTTTTCATTTCATTCTGACAGTATTGCAAAAATTATTTTGGAGATTATTTTTAGCTGTCAGCAGAGAAATTTCCTAGGTGAAAAGTAAAAAATCATGCAATTTATATTTGGCTCAGATTAGTTTTTTTTTCTTTTTCAAATATACTTGTTTGGTAATTTCTTCTAATTGAGCTGAATTATTAGTTAGTATTAACTTAATTTTGTTAAGAATTTTTTATATTTTTTCTTTTAGGAATAAAAAAACCCAGGAAGCTTTTGTGTGGTCACGATTCCATGCTCTTTTTCCTAGCATATTTTTCTTTCAAATTAAGGCTCAACTTATAAACCAGTTTTTTTTTCTGAGAATCACAGTAGCTTCAAGGATGCTTCTGTCATAGTACCCTTTGGTAAATTAATATTTTTTTTCTACCAAAACACCTCTCCTCTATATTGTGAATTTGACAGATGGCTTCACTTCCTTGGCAGTTTTCCCTTGTAGCCATATTTTGGTCATGGCTCATATTGTTTCAGCTATTTGTTTCTATTTAAGAGTTCAATATCTCTGTATTTATTCTAAGAAACTGCTATTATTCCTACCAGCTTCAAAGAGATTTAACCCACCTATTAGCACAAGGGGGCTTCGTAACTAGAGAATTATGTTTCATTAGTACTATCCATCAAAATGGGATTGTCTGCATCATGGGGAAGTTAAGACACTGGACATATCAAGTTCTAAGGTCGTGCAAATAGATTCTTCTCCTAGAGCTTGTCAGGTGCATCCAGCTGGAACACCCAAGGGTCAGGGACAATACCACACCTGTTATAGTCTGGAAAGAAATATCTGCTGTGGAGTGGAGAAGGAACATATATTTGTGAAAACAGAACACATACATTTGGAAAGAAGCAGAAGCAAATTGCAAAGAAGTCCAAATGCTGGATTTTGACCAAAGTAAAAGCATTTGTCTGCTACAGGTCAAGCAGCCAGAAGCAAGCTTTTCTTCTTTGCATTACAATTTGGTCCCATATTTTACATAAAAGCCATACAAGTTTTCTCCCTTTGATTATCAAAAACTTTTGTATTATCTGTGTTCAAAACCACAATTTTGTAAGCCAGGGACAGGTTAATCTTGTCATCTGTATGATACCACTTATCTAATGAGAACATTTTAAATTCAGTCATGCAATAATTCTCACAAGTTTTCATTGTCCATGCTTAAAAAGAGTAAGTGTCCACCAGTAACTAAATGGAAAGAGAATTAATAAGATATCTCAAGTGCCAGATGTCACAAAAACATTGCCAGATTAAATCTTCAAGGGCAGGCCATTAAATTGGTCTCTTGCATTCTTGTAAATGTAATTTTAACTCAGAAACAATCTCAGCAGGTAGATGAGATTAAGTGGGAAATGAACCAAATCAGAGTTGCACTCCATTTACTGAAGAGGCTCAGGAAGAGGTGATGCTTTTTATTTTGTCAACTTCACATGCATCCACTTGCCTTCCAAACAAGTGAGAGCATTTCCAGCTGCCTGACAGGGGCAAGCAGCTTATTAGTAGACACACAACATTATTCCTTAGACCTTAAAGGCAGATGGAGTCCGTATCCCAGGATATTTTTTGTAAATTTGTCAGCAGTCTGGTAGTTGATAGGAACACTCTTTGATTGGAAAGAGCACAGAAATGGATGATAGGCACTTGTTTATAGTCCTCACTGGACCAGCGCAGAGATTTCATTTGGTGCTACAGAGACAGAGTCAATCCTCTAAGAAACAAGACATTTTTATAATACCAGATATTCAATAATAAGAATGACTGAAGAAACTGCTCTGAGAGGCCAACACCAAATTCCTACGTACTGTAAATACAGGCAGTTCTATCAGCACACTCAGAATCAGCACCAAAATCAAAAAATAATAACAAAAAATATTATGTACTGAATGCCCAAAAGCTGGTACTCAAAACAGTATTGTCTGGTCTGGTATTGTGCCTAATTTTACAGATAGCATGAAAGATTTCTGGTTTTCTTCACGGAGTGTTTTATTTTTGAAAGGAAACCTGGACAGACATTTAGATGTGAATTTACTTACATAATTCAAGTTTTTAAGGCCCACTAAAGCACTAGTCTTGAAATAGTGAATGACATCTGTACAAGTACACAAATAATTGTTTCCAGTGTAAGCAAACTTCTATATGTATAGCAATTGATGATTCTTCTAAATATAGCAAATTCAGGGCCAGACGTCAGGATTTACTTTTTCTCCATTCAGGATCAAATACTGACACATGAAATTTTAGCTCCAAATATGTTTGCAGGGCTTAAAGGGGTACATTTCAGAAAGGCCATATCATTGCATAATAATAAAAAAATGTTCAAATCTGGACTCTTTGGCCCACAACCTCAAATATTAAATGAATCCAGACACCGTTACATGAATATCTGATTTATAAATTTGAATGATCCCCTGGTAAAGATCTAAGAAATAATTCAATATATTTATGAAATATTAGTGATAGAGCAGTCTTTGATGGTTTGTGTATTCTCATGACTTTGAGTTTGAATATGATAATCATTCATTTTAAGTCATGTTTCTGAAATGGAACAAAATTATTCTAAGATGCATGCCAGACTGTCTTCCCATAGGATGTTCGTAAGTAGTTTTTCTGCAGAAACATGGTAATTATGCTGTATTTACTATTTTTACTGTTTATGATGCTATTTGTGGGTGGGTGTGAGTGGAATAGCTTCATGTGATAATGACTGCATTTTTTATATATGCAGCTTGTTGCAGTAGCAAGGCATGTCCCTGTTATAAAAGGATATTAAAGTTATAATCTGCCAGCCAACATGAAATTCCTGTAACTACCAGCAGCTGAATTTGTTAAAGTGCATACCCCTCTAGGTCCCTGGCCAGGGCATATGCTGCACCATGATACACTTTTTATCTCCTGGCATAGCTGTGCAAACAAAGGCTTTGTGAAGGATTTGCTTTTCTGACTGGGAGAGCACTGAATACACGTTATTTTTTTGTTACGTGTTGAAGAACCTGTTCTTGTTGAACACAGAGGAAATCTGAAATAAAAAAAGCCAGTGTTCGGGTTCTTGCATGGTCCACAGTCTTATTGGGGTAATTATGAGATTATTTTAATTTGCTAGCCAAAACAAACTTTTTTTCTTCCAAAATCAGCAACAACAGCAGCAGCAACAACAACAACAACAACAGAAAACAACTTTAAATAAATGTACATGTCCTTTGTTTGGGGTTTCTCTTTATCCCCTGGTCAGGGTGTTAGGACCTTATTGCCAAATTTGCCTGCTGCAGGTGAAACCCCAGGAAAACCAGGCTGTTCCCTTTTCCAGGCTGAACACAGAAGAGCAGCCATTCATTAGGACCTCAGCCTTCTGCTCTACTCCCCTGAGGCTCTACTCCACTATGTGCTCTCCTCTTTCTCCCTGAATCCCCAGTTTTCTCATTTCATTGAACTTCAATGACCCTTTAGTATTCCTTCTGCCAAATGATCTCCAGTACATGACCCCTTTCTGTTAAGTCCCAGGATAAGTAAAAGAAAGCAAAATAGAGCCATGGTGTCATAAAGGCTACACTGATATTATTGGTGAATTAAATATTCTATTCTATGTATTTATGCTATGTCTCTTAATTTAAATGGTAGCAAATCTTTTCCTGGGAAGTCTACAATCTGTGCAATTTCCCCCCTAAATCTGAAATTAAATTAAATTGAAAGCAGAAAACAGATGAACAGCTGTCTGTAATAATAGGTTTGTAAGTGTTTTAGTAGACACATCAACAGTTTTTGATATACAGATAGGGAAATGGGACATATGGCAACAGTGAAGAGCAATTAGGACTTTTTTTGAACATGCTAATAACACATACACGTAATCATAATCACTTTAAAGCTTCCCTTGTTTGAAGTTCTTTATCTTCAAGTTGTTTTCTACAATTACATTCTAGCAAAGACGCAATATATTACCATATGAAGCGTGACTACTATTGTACCTCTTAAATGTCTATCAGAGGCAATGCTTTAATGATATAAATTACCTCAGGGTTGAAAGCATATTTTGCAATGACTCTGTCTAGCTGTCAAAATCTTTATTGCTACACATAAAAAATGATGGAGTTATATTTGCAAGACCACGACACTTATGAAGCCTTTGTAGTCTCTTCAATAATTTTTGTGCATCAAATATTCATTTTATTGTCAGTTCTTTTTCTGCCAATGCTATCCTGTTAAATCTAACCATGTTAGATCTTCAGTCCTCCCTTGTATTTAAGATTTTTTTATATCTGACTAAAAATATGGCAGGAGAGTATTATGTGTGATTCAGATTCATGTGTACTTAGCAGTATTCTCCTTACACTGATTGCACATTTTTTCTTGTGATTATCCCTGTAATGTTTCCTCTTTGTGGCTGCCAGATAAAAGCTTGATCACAGTTCAGAAAAGATGGGTGAAAGAGTGATGGGCTGAGTTGCCTGCACATGAATTGTCATCAGATTTGACTCTGGGAAAATTAGATTGATTGTAAGCAGAAAACAATCTTGCCTCAACAGTATGACACACTGATTTAAGACATTATCATATTAGCCAAGCTGAATAATTTAAAATAATATATTCAGTGATAGATATTTGCTGGTTGTTATCTGCTTTTAAGAGGGGATAGTTTTCCTCATTGTGATCACAAAAAGAATGAAAAAGAGAATATTTTTCTGTGTAAACACATACATGTATCTTTTTCAAAGAGATAAACCTAGTATAGAGTGAATTTTTATTATTTAAATTATAATCTGTACTAGTGAGGAATTATAGCAGTGATAGCTATCAGATAGAAATGATTGCATGCATGTTAGGCAGAGGTCCCTGAAAACAGAAGAATTTCTTGCTGGATTGAGCACTGATCTAAAGAGCTGGCAATTTAAATACAAGCTATCCCTTTCCCTTACAAAGATTTTTTTTTTTTTTTTTAGTATCCTGAAAACTAATGAGTTGGTGCCTGTGTGTCAAGAAAGCATGTTCATTAATTTTGTACCAACACTAGATATGCATGTGCCTTGCTGCGGTAGTCTCGTTTGATGGAAAAGCCCTGTTGGTTTGGTAAATACTATCAAATGCTTTAACAAATTTCTTTGCCAACAAACTCTAAAATCTGTTCTGTTTTGTTCTGTGAGCCTGTAGAAAAGACTAGTTAAGTAGGGTTCCGGTTTTCTTACTACTCTACATTTACAGAGCTCTGCTTCAACAGAACACCCCACCTTACTATGGAAAACTGCATATGAAGGTAGGGAGGGGAAATGGCACTTTCTCTTCATTCAAGGAAGTTTTAGGAACAGGTAAAGCGAGGAAAGAAAATATTTTTCCCATGTTAATTTATATGGTTTCTATGAGATATTAAAGCTAGTATGTGAGGAAAAAAAAACAAGGAAAAAAACCTAATGAAAATCACGTCTTAAATAAAATTCAGTCTGAAAGAAGACTGAAGCATATAAAAAACCCACAGTATTGCCAAAAATGAATTGAAGGAACGTTGCTGGTGCTCTGACAATTTTACTTACATCTAGTATCTTTAAAAATTTGGAAATAGTTTCAAAATCTTTTCAGAGTGTCTGTAAAATGTTTTCAGGTAAGACAAAACAAAATAAGTCAAAAGATCACAAAGTATTTATAAGAAAAAGTTATTAAGTCCTATAGCGTAATGCACTAGCAGTTTTCACAAGCTCTTTTGTAAGTGCTTTGCAGAATAATAAGAGACAATTGTCCAGAACAGCAGGAGAGAAGAAGTTATGATCTCTGGGTAGGAAAACAAAGTAAAGAACCCCCATTTTTTCCAGTGTCAAAAAAGTTAAAAACACATTTTAAAAGCATGTAATATTTTATTTAACTGAATCGTGAGCCATTTGGGATATAGAAAATTCGTGTTTATTGTAACAAAGCATAGTAATCAAGATTCTATTTTTCTGTGAAAGCTTCTATACAAAAAGCATTAATGAAAAATCATGGTCATCATGGTTTCCTACAACTAGCAAGAAATGGCCTGATTACACCTTTATTTAAAGAAGGTAAGAACAAAATCTATAAATATGTCTCTGCTAGAAAATAAAGCATTTCTAACACCAGTAGAAAACAAAATTCTATTGAGTGTTAGAAAGGAAGTTGACCAGTCCCTGAATAAGAATATTGGCCATATTCAATGAAAGTCGAGGGGAATTAACATCTTCAGAAAATTATCATTTCCTAACAGACAATGCAAAAATTCTTTGCTAATTAGAAGGTCCATAACTGATTTTGTTGTTTTCATTCTGACAATACAAATACAGTGCCTCCAATTAAGTGTCCCCACCTAGATTCTCCCAAAGCAGACACTGCTTGCTCGTTCCCCCCTCCCCTTCTTCCTTCCCGATCCAGCAGGATGGAGTTGAGAATTGGGGGCACAAAAGGTGGAAATCACAGGTTGAGATAAGAACAATTTACTGAAAGCAGTAATGAGATAAGAAAAGGAACCGCAGCAGCAACAATATTAGTGACAAAAAGTGTAAGATGAAGAAACAATTTACAAGGAAAGCCCTTGACAAATACCAACTGGTTTCTTCTTTCTTCCCAGCCATGCTTTTGCCCATCAGAAGGGAGGGCTCTTCTTCTCCAAGGTATGAGCATCCCTTTCCCGGTGCCCAGCAATGAGGTGAGGGGGTATAGAATAACCTACTGGCCACAGCCATGGCCCCACCGCTGCCCCATCATGACTGCTACAAAAAATTAACTCTGTTCTGGATGAAAGTGGGACAAACCTTAAGCCAACTTTTTTTGATGTTTGGAGGAAAAATAACTAAACAAATGATACAGAGCATGTAAGAGTCTTATCCAGCTATGAAGATGGCATTAGCTGTGCAATTGCAGGAATAGAAAATGAACCTTTTTTCATCCAAAATCTATTCTACATATATATTGTTGAAAATATTTTTTCTGAATTCCCATCCCATATGTATGGATTTTGTCTTTGGGACCTTAAAATTTTCTACTCCAAATTACTATCTTTGTAATCTTTAATCATGCAAACCAGCTATTATGTCATAAATAACTATATCTTTGTTTATTGTTAATAATCAGGGTAATTTGAAATTCAAATATGATCATGTGGTTTCCTTACATTGTAATTGTTATATATATCCCAGACAGTGAAGGTGAGAATCTGTTCTAGGAAGATAGCAAGGAAAGAAACAAACACAGAAGTGCAGGATAGTATTTATAAAACTATAGCAGTAACACTTCAGTGCTGGTGAAAAGCTCTAAATATCTTTTCTGGGAGAGCACTGGATTAATGACAGCTGAGTGAAAGACTTTTGTAACACAAAGTTAAACATTTGTAACACAATATTTGAACAATAATTGTTAATGAAATTACTGGTGGTATGAAGAACAGGCAGATTCTGTTAGCAGTTAAAACCTATAATCAGCTACACATCTTAATTACTTGGTTAGTAAAGAAAGCAGGTATTGCAGGGATCCTGCTAGACAAGCTGTCCCAACATACTAATGTCTGCAGAACTACAGAATTTTTACAAATTGTACAGAGAAACATGAAGTTATTACTTTGTAGGTTTCAACTTCAGAAAGTAACAAAACTGTGACAGTCTAAAGCATTGTGCTGGCAAAACTAGAAAAAAAAATAGTTTAAATATCTTTAAAAATATATACTGGCGATTGAAAGGACCTTAAAACAAACATGAGATAATTATTTCTGGCTAAGGATATCAGACACCTGCAGCAGCATCACAGAGCCTCTGCAGAAGAAATATACTTTCACCAGAAGCTACATAGTTGAATGTCAGGCATGATTTAATAATATATATAGATCAAGACCAAAAGAGTGAAAAATAGTGAAAATAAGTTATGCAACTGTCAGCAAAATGTAACTACTGTCCCTTGAGAACAATATTGGAGACCTGTAGATTCATCACTTTGCAAATGACAAAACATGATTTCCAAGCAGCCATTCATTAATTGATTAGAAGGAATATTTTGGCTATCTCTATTGCCTCTGGGTGACTGTACTTAAAGGCCACTCAAGTGTATTGGAATTCTATTGGCCTTGAGAAACAAATGACTTAATTAATTCTATAGAGTGAGTTTGAACAGGTCAGTACGCAGTTTGAGCAGCTATGGGCATTTTGTTTCAGTCCCAACATGCTGGTACAAACACAAGATTTATGTACAGAGATTTTATTCCATCACTTAAAGCAGTCAGTAGTTTTTTATATCTGGCTGCAACCTTTAGGTCCATCTTGTCATTTAGAAAATCTCTTAAATATAGAGTTCCCAATAAGAACAGCTTCTTTTGCTTTTCTGCTTAAAATTATAACAGTTCTGGAGGAAAGCAGCTTGTTTTACCATGTGCAGTTTGATCTTACAGAATCATGGAATTATGAAGGTTGGAGAAGATCTTTAATATCATTGAGTTCAGCTGTTAAGCCGGTGCTGCCAAGTTCACCGCTAAACCATGCCCCTAAGTGCCACCATTACCTGTCTTTTAAATACTTTCAGAGATGGTGATTCCACCACTTTCCCCGGCAGCCAGTTTGTGTCTTTGACTACACTTTCAGGAAAGAAAGTTTTACTAATATTCCATCTAAAGCTCTCCTGGAGCAACTTGAGGCCATTTCCTCCTGTCCGGCTATTTGTTATTTGGGATCATGAAGAATCCAGAAGAAAGGCTCACAGAAGAAGGTCAGTGTGAGGATGTATGCTCAGACAAGTATTCTGAACCAATGTTTGAGGAGGAATTTAAGATGAAACTATGTATAAAGCTTGGAAATATTTTTTAACTGGAATGTAGATAATCATATGCTTATGTCTTCACTTTCTGAGAGCCTAGGATGAGTAAAATCCAGGAACATCTGGTTCCTTCAATCTGCATATCCTCAAACATCTAAACTATTGATTTTGATGGCAATGCTCACTGAAGGACACTCACTGTTGTGAAAGAGGATTTCTTCAGTGGTGTAAATACAAATCATGCATACCAGGCTGTCATTAACTCATCTGTTGTCTTCAATAAAATTATCACATGTGCTATCAAATGAAGATTGTTTAGGATGGATTAAATTAATTAATCTTTTTTTGTTGTTCAACAATTTTGTATTTACTCCTTGCCAGAATCTTGGCTTTTTCCCAAGATTTGATCAGAAGTTGTTCAGAAGTTTGTCTCACTAAATTGTTATGCATCAAGACTGAGATATTTTCCAGCCATATTAATGTACATGTAAGAGAAAACTCTTATATAAGACTTCATAAGTATTTAAAAAAAAATTTAAAAAAAGCTTATAGGGAAATTCAGTTTATTTTGTCTTGCATGGTCTTGCATGTGCCATTCTCACTTCAGTGTTTCTTGGGAGTGTGTATTTTCCATTTTTACTATAAGTTACTGAACTTGTCTGGGTTTTTTTGCTTTCTACATAGAGGATGCCTTCTCGGAATTTTTTGGCTATTTAGAATCACTAGGGATGTCCTTCATAAAAATAAAAGGGAATTGTAGCTGCTGAGAACTGCCCAGGAATACAACTGCTGATCTTACAAGCACATGGAGCAACCAGCACAACATAGTGCCTGCTTCTGTACCTCCAGCTCAAAGTCCTGATAATTAGTTCTGAAGCTGAACATAATCCTGGAATCCCAGCATCTCAGAGACTGGTTCTTTCTGTTGACACACTAGGACTGTCAGGATTAAAAAGAATTCTTTAACTAGGTTCCTGTTGCTGAACAGGAAACAAAGATATGTATGTAATCTAAATATTTGGCACATGTAAATTAAGAATTTAGTATTTTCTTTCCCTTTGAAACCAGATTTCTTTTGTACTAATGTAAACAACATTTTTACATGGCATAAGTTTCCATCTTTTGATTTGCTCCTTTCATTTTTAGGGAAATATATCTGATCAAATTCTCATTTTGTATTACAGTTCCTAATAAATAATGGATGATAAACAAATACATTTTAATTAGATTTTTTTAGATATCTCTGATTTCAGTCAACTTTATTCTCTAGAATTCTTACTAGACTACTTTTTAAAAATGAAAGTGTGAAAGTGTGTCCTTAAATACAGTGTCAAAGGAATCAAAGAATAATTTGCAATTCTGCATGAGTATTTTCATTGCCATCCTACATCTCTGGGTTTTAAATATTTTGTGCATTTTATTGTTCATTTTCCACTGTTCATCAGGAGAGCAAAAGAGTGAAATACAAAAGACTGCAGTGTTCATTAATAATTATCATAAATTACTCTTTCCTTCTAGAAAAATGTTTTAATATTTGAGAAAATTATTTTATAAAACCCTAGATAATTAATAGCAGACATTTGCATAGTGTTTTCAAATGTCTTTTTTTTCATTGATTATGCAAATAAAACAAATAAACCTTAAAAAACCCACTGTATGTTTCTGATTTGACACTGTCTTCCAGTTCCATAATATAGATATAATATCTCTGAAAACTATTTTGTCTGTTCTATTCAGTTTCTTGAAATATATTAAAACATGTAGCAAGTTATTCTTCATGCTAGGTGTTCTGATCTGCATAAATGTATTCATGGGCCATAAACTTCTTTAGTAGAGAGTATTATTCAACCAGTAATAAAGAAGAAAATAAAATACTTTGTTCTTCATCTTTATTCACTCTTCATCTTTTGAGTGCTTATTGATTAAGGTGCTGAACATACAGTCCTTAGGGAATATCCCTCTTTTCATCTGCACACCTTTATCAATTTTTTTTCATATTGTTTTGGGTAGGACCTAAATCTAGAAAATCACTTTAAATTTGGAGTAGTCTCTTCTCAAGTAGATTATCCTTGTGCCTAAAATTCAGCAGTGTAACAGGCTGCACGTTTCAATTGTAACAGTCTAAGTATAGCAGGCATGGAAATGGAGAGATAGTTTAACTGCAAATTTTCTATTACAGGAATTTGATCCTGATCAGAGTAGCTGCACACTCTTTAATGAAAGCAGTGACACTAAGGTCAGATTCACTGACCACTCTGCTACCAACATCACCTTCACAGGCACATGGAACAATTAGGAGAACAGTAAAGGAACGTGTGAAAGAACTGAGTACACATTACAAAACTAAATAATCCTGGGAATTTATGTTAAGTGTTTATTTCATCGTTGTTTACTACAGACCTTGAAGGGATTTGGTAAGAAATTGGTAAAGGAATTCAAAGTTCTTTTACTTCAAAGTAAAACAGTGATCAAGTTTGTGATGCAACTACTTTGTGACTGAACTAATAAAATCAATATCTATTGCATATTAGTAATTCACACCTGTAAGCCATTTGACCATTGTTTCATATAAATAAGGAAGGCTCTGAGATGTCCTATCCTCTGCTTTGTTTCATATTCTATCCCAACCAGAGCTATCACCAGGTCTGACACAGTCACATACATAATCTGTGTGTATACATATCTGTTTGTATGTCTGTCTGTCCTCAAATAGACAAAAATTTGCATATATTTGTGTGTGGATATATAGATACATATTTACATAGAGACATTTACTGGAGGATACAAGGAGCTACTTACATTTCAATTAACTAAAGGGCAGAACTGGCCCAGTGTATAGAGAATTTTTAATTCATTCTAGCCCTTTCCTGGAAATCACAAGCCATAAGTGGAAGCACCCTTTTCATCTCCTTTTCCACCTATTGTGTGAAGAGATTTTTTTTCCCTTTAATGAAAAAATGAAAAAGCCTTTTTCAGATAATTGCCTTTAGAAAATATTAAATCCATCTGAAGCACATACCCATGGTCAAAACCTAAAAATATTTACTGCTTATAACTGAGCTACAGAAACCAACATGTGAGCTTTCTTATGAGTCTAGACTAGAAAGTCTTGCTTGATTTTAGGCTGACATTCTGAGTGAGAAATGTGGGGAAATGAAATTTATTGACACTATTGAAAGATTCAAAACTTTATAGAAATTTTTCCTTTCAGAATGTGGGAAAGTTAAGTTTACAGTAAATGTAGTAATCATGTACTTTAAAAAAAAACTCTGACCCTCATTTTAAAGTGTGAGCTGTACTGAAAACTTAGTCACACTTAAATTAGGATGATCCCCTTTCTCTTTCTTAGTTCTATTTTGCATTCACAGAGTATTATTAATTATTATTATGATTATATATTTTTTCAGCAACAAGAAAATTCTTGCTTTTCATATATTCTTTTTCAAGTTCCATATATCTGCCTTTCATATAAATAAATATAGAGCTACAACACATTTGCTTTTGATTGTCACTTCAGTATCCTTTTCACTAGAAAGCTAATCCAGGTTAACCAAGAAACTCTAATTTTGGTTAGGCTGGGCTAACATTAGCATGCCAGTAAATATCATGTGGACTGTACTTGCATGGTTTTTTTTTAACTTTTGGAATTTACTGCTAAGGTTTCTATTATTTCCAGATGACAGGACATGGTGATGAAATGTATGGGAAAATATGGTTAAATTAATGGGCTTTCTGAAAACTAAATAATTCTGAATCACTGAACGTGGCTTCTGCATTACTGCATTGTTGTTTGAAAGCAAAAAGGCAAACTACAGTGCTGGAATTTCCTTAAAAAGATTATCTGATGAACTGATTCCTGCAGAGGTGGAGAAATGTCACGTGTTCTTGGGCTTGATGTGTACATACATTCTCCAGAAGATCTTTGTATCTGTGACAAAGTCGCAGGCAGTGAATTTATATTCCCTCTGGTTATGTTCCCATTATCATAACACGTGTGTACAGAGATTCTATCTAGACTGAATGTTGGTCAGATTATTTTAAAGAGTTCAGATATTCTACAGTAGATGAAATCTCAAAATCAGAATACTACTGGAAAGAGAGGTTTATTTTCTTCACACAGGAAATTAATACTGGCTGTTATTAATTTTCAGCTATTAGAGGGATACAAGAAAAAACAGATAGGGACTTGTTAATTATTAGATATTAGCAGTGTACCCTCACTAAATGGTAGCCTGTAACAGATTCATCAAAAAATTATTTAAAATACATTTTTAATGATTTGAATACTTGAGGAATAGATCTCTCCTAATTGTGATGGATGAGTGGGTCTTTTCTGTCAGACTTGCCGTGCAAATCTTTTAAAAGAAACGCAAACATATTCCTTTAATTTTTGCCTTCTCATATTTCTGCAATGCTTAAAGCTACTGATGTTCTAGTGCCTTTAAAAGGTGCTTTGAAGATTATTGACATGCCAAAGAAATGCATGCTGTGCCTATAGGAACATCCTGTCTATACCTGGACTAGGAAATCCTGCATTTCTGCAGGTTGTTTCCACTCTTTCACCTCTATATTGTTCTGTCTTCAAATTCTGTATGGACTCTTGTACCTGTGTGAAATTACCCAGTAACAACGTTGTGTTTGGTGCTTGCAGGTACCTTGCAGAATCCTAAATGAAAATCCAAATTTTGAGAAGTACTGAAGGCATCATCTTCTGAAACCTACTGACAGTGGCTGCAGGGTGTCTCCTGATCAGCACTCTCCCTCTGCATAAGGTTTATACAGAAGGGATGAAGTGTACTTTAGAGCTGGCAGGAAGGAGCTGTGAGAGAGTGGAGCATATGGTGATCCTGTCATGCATTCCTGCATCTCAGCTGGATTCTCATGTAGGAGAGACGTATGCATTTGCCTCTTAGCTGCTGAAGGTGGCTGCAATAGCTTCTGGGTAGACATACAATCATAAGATTGTAAGCATGAAACCACAGAACATATTTCAGCCCATTGATATGTCCAAGGCAGAATTATGTAGGTCAGTGACGACAAACTTGTTCAGACTGAAGACAATGCAAGATGAAATTGGAAAGATACAAACTTCCCAGATAAATTCAGTTTAAATGCTTTTTTAAAAATCTCTTTTACATTAAGTCCTTTTCTCTTTATAATGAACAGAATACTGTCAAATCTGCTGCTACCTACAGCAAACCTGAAAATGGTTGCAAACAGTTATTTACTGCTACTGCTAGCTGGTGTTTTCCTCTTGCATTAATGCTTTGGATTTGTCTTTCAAATGACACCTTGCACTTTGTCTTGATTATTCTGATTTCTAGGTATATCCTCAGCTATACTGCCAGTCTTCCCACCCATGTATTATCTACATATTTAATAAGTCTAAACCTCATAACTAATGAGAATCCCAACTCAGGACAGACCCCAGCAGAATTTCACAATTGTTTTCCTTTGTTTTGCAACAAGGCTCATCATAACTGCTTTCAGAATTTGACACAACTAGATTTGTGTCTTTCTTTTTATATTTAAATTGAGGTCATTTTTTTTCCTCTTTAAGATTATACTAGTGCTGAGAATTTGCTGAAGTCAAGCTATGTATATCAGCTGGTTTTCTTCTACCCATGTAGTTTGTTGGCCTGTGGGAAAGAGATACTAAAATGATTTGGTATTATTTCTAGTTGATAATATGCCAGCTGTTATTCATTTTTGTATTTCTGTCTGGGTTTTTAAAAACAATATAAATAGCTCTTCCAGTTCTTTTCCAGAGGCTGGTGTTAAGCTGGTTAGTCTGTTATTTTCTGCCTTCTTTTTGCATTTCCATTTCCTTGAACTATGTTTGCCGGTCTCTCCATTCTAATTTCTCACAGATAACAACTAATGATACTGCGATTTCATCAGCCAGCTTTTTAATTACACTACAGTGAAGGCCAGCTGCTTCAACTGTTTTGAGAATATTTAGATATTGTTTGACCTGTTCCTTCCTTATTAGAGAAAGACGTCTCACCCTCTGATATTTGCATTAACTATGACTGCCTTATGACATTTTCAGGAATAACTTGCAAAAAAAAATTATTCGACTCCTCACTTTTCCTGGATCAGCTTCAATAACACCTCACTACAACAAACAGTCAACAAGTAGTCAACCAGTCTTTTTTTTTTTTTTTTTCTTATAAGGATTGCTGGATATAATTTAGTTTTCTAGTTAGAGGTTTTCAATTTTGCATTGTATCTTCTTCTTGGTCTCTCCCTATGCACTAATTTTGCTTTTTGTATTTGACCTTAGTAATCAAACCTAGTTTCCACTTTCTTTTAATGTTTGAAATTCACAAAAAGCCCATGATTTCATCAAGCCCATATCTTACTGCACCTTTAATATTTTTTCTGTTATAGTGTATTTTGCACTGATGACCTTAATATTATTTCTTCATGGAACTGACAGTTCACTTTAATTTCTTTTTTCTCTCCTAGGACTCCTTGTTTACCAGTTCTATGAATTTTCAGAAGCCTACATTCTATAAATGCCTCAGTTTTGTTTTGTTATAGTCCCTCTTTTTTTTTTCTTAAGAATCATGAACTCCATAACTTCACTCTCTCTCTAGATATTTTCTATTTAGGTGTTATTAACCATTTCTGCACTTTCTATCCATTGATGTCTCCTATTCTTATATTTAGAAGTTGTTAAAAATGCATATGAGTTAACTGAGAGTTGACGCCTTTGCTATCTTCCTTTTCACAGAGTGAATGTGTATGCTGAGTTGCACTGAGTTAATTTTCCCACTGGAGCTCCTCACAGTGCTGTGCTTTGCAATGTTATTGGGTTTGTGTGGCCAGATTCTATTAGAAAGGGAGTTAGAGGGGTGGCTTCTGTGGGAAGCTGTCAGAAGCTTCCTCCATGTCCAGCAGAGACAATACCACCAGGTTCCAGGACAGTCTGGCTGCTGGCCAATCAGGAGTGATGGTAATGATTCTGTGGTAACATATTTAAAAAGGAAAAAAGGTTATTGTGAAGATTTAATTGCAGACAGAGAAGATCAGAATGAGAATATGTGAAAGGAACAACAGCAGGCACCAAGGTCAGTGGTCAAGGAGGGGGAGGAGGTGCTCCTGGCACCAGAGATGGGATTCCCCTGCAGCCCATGGTGAAGACCAACCATGGTGAAGCAGCCGTGCCCCTCCAGCCCATGGAGATCCTTCAGGATGCAGAGTCCACCTGCGGCCTGTGGAGGACCTGCACTGGAGCAGGTGGATGCCTGAAGGTAGGCTTTGGAGTTGTGGGAAGCCTTCTTTAGAACAAGCTCCTAGCAGGACTTTTGGGCCCAGGAAAAGAGTGGTCTCTACTGGAGCAGGTTTCCTGGGAGGGCTTGTGACCCCGTGGGGGACACACACATATTGGAGCAGGCTGTGTCTGAGGGATTCTACCCATGGAAAAGTGACCCCGGCCACAGAGCTTGCAGAGATCTGTTGCTCATGAGATGGACTCACGTGAAAGTGGTTGATGGAGAACTGTGTCCCATGGAAGGGATCTCGTGCTGGAGCAGGAGAAGGACTCCTGTCCCTGAGCAGTGAGAGAAACAGTGTGTTATGACCTGACCACAGCTGCCATTCCTTGACTCCCTGTGCCACTGGGGGAGGAGGAGGAAGAGCTCAGGAAGAAGGGAGAGGTAGGAGGAAGGTGTTTTTAACATTTATTTTACTCTGCATTACCTGATTTTATTAGTAATATATTCAATTAATATCCCCAAGCTGAGTATTTTCTGCCCTTGATAATATTTGCTGGGTGATCTCCTCTGGTCTTTGTCTCAAGTCATAACTTTTCATTATATTTTCATTCATCTGCCCACTTTTGGAAGGGAGTGATAGAGCAGCTTTGGTAGGTTCTTGGCATCCAGACAGGGTCAATGCACTACGATGGCCTATACAAATTCATATTTATTTGTAGACCAGATGGTTTGAATGACTTTTCACTCACAAAATGCCTCATTCCCTTCTTTTGGCTCTGGTGGTGTACAGTGGATGATTCTATTATAGCAACAGCATACTTTCACCTTTGCCATTGCCCATGATTTTTTCTGCACTTTAGAGACAAAATGTTCTTTAGGTATAAAATATATTGTGTGTCCCTACCGCTTCCTTTTTTCCTCTTTGTCTTTGCAAGAAAATTTTCTCCCTCATATAGTATGATTTCAGTTGCCTTGTTATATCAGCTCTCAGCCCTCTCAGCCTAAATCCTCAGGCTCTATTTTATTCTGCCATACCTGTCTGTTCATGGCAGATTTGAACCAGGTTATGACAGTCACCGGTTTCAGAGACAGAAGAAGCAGCACCAAAAAAAAAGATTTCTGTACTATGAGCTCCTCATATTTCATTTCTTCCTCTCTGCTAAAAACTGGCTTAGGCACAAGACACAAAACCTAGCTGCTGTAATATAATTTCTCTTTTAAGAGAAGTCTCATACTTTATGTGAGTAGTCTCTTTTAGAAGCTGTCTGCTGCACCTTCCCAAGCCTTCACCTGCTCACAGTGAGTTAATCTGCTCCTCAGCACTTGCCGAGTCTTGCACTCCCCTGATTCATTGATATGACTTAAGCTGCTGACTTTGCCACTGACCTTGCATGGTTGAACATGTACTTTAATTATTGCTAATGTTGTGGTCTTTTTGGAGATGGATATTGATCACAGCCTTAAACAAAGGGTCATATGTAAAGTAGCCCTATATCTTAGATTTTGGTCCTTATATCACATATGTCTGTGTCAATGACTCCAGGCTAGCTCTTCGCACCGTATGACATGAATCCCGTGCTTATTTTTGCCTAGTAGTATATATACTTCTTGTAAATGTCTTTTTTTCTCTTTCAGTCAGATCATATACTCTCAAGTGTTGATGGCGTGTGTCCTTCTAGTCAGTTGTCATCCTATGTCCACCAGCTGTAGGAAATTACATGTATACACCCTCTAACTCCTTGCAATCGCCCCAAAACAACCAGCCGAAAAAAACCCAAAACCCCAACAAAAACAAACAAAAAATCACAAAAAATCACGAAAAAAACCCCCCAAAAAACCAAATCAAAAATCACAAACAAACAAACAAAACCAAACAAACAAACAAAAAAAACAAACCAAACCAAAAAAACAAAACAAGCCACCCAACAAAAAACATGAAGCAAGTCTAAGGTTTGGTAGACTCATCATGTTTTATGACAATTCCCTTCTCTGAATGTCTTGACCATCATGAAATAGAAGCTGTTTATTAAGTAAAATAAATATATAAGAAAATCAGGGACTAAATATATACGAAAATCAGTTCTCCACTTGGCAATTTTGTAAAAGCAAATTTACGTATGAGTAAAATCATGTGATGTGATCTTACCAGTTTCCACTGGCATCAAGAAGTCCTGTCAATATTAATTTTTAGAACATTATTAAACCTTTATATCCTAATTAAAACTAAACTAAGGAATTGAAATATTTTAGGCTGCAATGCAATTGAGTGGTTTTTAGTAGTACAGCCATAAAATGTTCCAACCCCTATGGAGGCTTTTTCCAACATGCAGTACAGATTTCTGAGCACATGCTGCTTGCTAGTATCCTCTTCAGTTTTTCCAGTGGTTTAAAATGGACATACTTTCCTCAGCTTACACAGACACTTCATCATGAGTGATGCAGAACTCTACTCTATACCAGAAACTGATTTATTAGAGGATTCAACCTGGGCAGAAAAGACCTGTGCTACTTCCCCTCTGGAAAAAATGAAAGCAAGAGAGATAAAATGTTTTATGTCTTGTTTTTTTGCTCAAATTATCTTTTGGTAGGCTGTACTGAAATCTGAGATATTTTATATACATACAGATAGTATACTCTTGGAGAAAGGGTAACCTCACATCCTGACCAATCTGGAGGACAGACTGAGTGCATACAAATCTGAGGTAGCATGCTGGCATTTTATATTGTAGGAGTGTAGGTGTGGCTAAGAAGTGAAGAAAAGATGGACATAAGGGAAGGTTTATCATGGGAATGACTTTGAGACCATTAAATGTGTTATCATTACTGTGTCTGGGTGAACTCTGGAGAGTTTTGAGTGATTTGTTTATTGGAGTTGTGCCAGCCCCGCTTCTTACCTTCACAAAATCTACAATAGGGCTTTATACTGGAGTGTGTACTAGGGGACAAAGGGATCAATATATTCTAACTACTCTGCATTTAGCCTCTGCATTTTTCTTTCAGTGTCTCCTTTTGCATGTGTTTGATATTCCATGAATGTAGGAGTAATGGGTGATTAAAGGTGGATATGATGGCACTAGGGGGTACCCAAATTTCACACAAAGACTGGCAGTGACCAACCACTAGCTT
Organism: Cinclus cinclus; assembly: GCF_963662255.1. Lineage (NCBI taxonomy): Eukaryota > Metazoa > Chordata > Aves > Passeriformes > Cinclidae > Cinclus > Cinclus cinclus. The sequence continues at coordinate 16,285,014 of NC_085050.1, read as the reverse complement.
GCTTGTACCTGTCTTTTTTTCTGCTCCATGTCCACTTGTTAGCTTTACTGAACATTCCATGCTAAGTGTCATAAATTTGTTTTTCTGAATGTGTTCTGAATTTGTGTATTCCATAAAACAGCTTTGCCAGCTCAAAATCATTTGCAATTCTAAGAGGGTGTCTTCCTCCAGAATGAGGGCAGGGAACAGAAGAATGTTTCTGGGAACCTTGTCTATTGTCCCTCTATTTAAAAAAACTTCAATACAACATTAATTAGAAACATCCTCTAGATGAAGAATCCTATGCTTGTAATGTTGCAGAAGCCTGCTCTGCAGAGCAGCATGAAAAAGTGTCATTCAAGAGACTTTATGGGGATTTATAAGATTAACAGTAGGTAATGTTAGAAGGTATGTCGATACCAAGAAGAAAACTTAATATTTTAATGGTTTTAAGCGCAAAACTATGACTCTAGCTGCACAGTCTTCACAGGACATGCAAACAGGGTTTCCATTTTTTTGTTTGTACCAGTAGCTGTGATTTTCCATCTTCCCCCTGAGTTTTGAGATCTGCTTTGTCTCTTGTCAAGCGCTGTGTTACAATCTGCAGCAATAAAACTATGGAAATCAACATATGGAAATAGTTTAGTTAACATGCTTTCAACAACAAAAAAGCACCATCTGTGTTAGTAAGACCTACTTGCATGCTAAGCCAACTGCTTCACTTGCTAGTTTCTCTTCTGTTACGAACTATCTATCTATCTAGCCAATCTTATGGACTGGACTCAGATATTGTTTGTATAACACAATATCATACCATTTATGAAGATGAAAGGATTTCTCTCCATGGTACTGCTCACTTCAGGCCCATATTAAATATGCTATTGCCCTTTCCTTGTAATTGTGCCAGCTGTTTAAAAACCCAGACCTGTAAGTGCTTAACCTCCACAAATTTATATATATATATATATATAAATTCTTGAAACAAGGTGCCAGATGTTTAATATATGTTCTTTATAAACTCAAAAAGTAATTTAGAAATTAATGTTAGTAACTAACATTTTATATATGTTTCAAAAATTTTAATCTTATTAAAATTAAGGTTAAAATATCTTCTTATCTCTGTGGGGATGGTCATGAAACTCTCACAGTTCTAAAGCAAAATATTCAATGGTCAAATGAGATATACAGAGCCATGAAATTGTGTTTATATATGTATCTCAAAGTACTTTTGTACTTTTACGTACTTTTCTGTTTATTTTGGATGCTTTAGTTCTAGCTAGCTGCTTACAACTGAATCATAGTTAAAGTCATAATTTAAAGTTGTTTGGGTTTCTTTTGTTGTTGTTGTTTTTGTTTTTTGAGTTGGGGTCTGTGAATTTTATGATACCACATGACTTCAAATGTTGAAACTTTGAAGTATAGTTGTTTATTTTAATTATTATTTTTTGAAAGTAAATGGTTAAGATTAAATAAATTTGACAAAACCTTTGGAGTTGAAAACACCACGCATTAAAAAGATGCTCTGCATATTATTCCTTTCTAATGAATGTTGTCCATTGTACCTTTGCAAGAAAACCTAGTTTCCTCTTGTTTGGCTTTCCAAGAGATATGTGAAACTTTCTGAAGGTATAAAGCTTCAATAGTCTTCTCAGGATGTCTAAAAAAATGTCCTTCTCTCTTCTTGCACTCAGATTTAGCCATGGCTTTACTGCAAGCAAGTCTACCAACAATGAACTCTAAACTTTTTCATTCACCCTGTTTAGCAAACCTGTGTGGCTAACTCTCAGATTCAGCATGTCTCAGGTTCTCAGCTAGAAGCAATCTTCCTTCCTCGCAGAATGGCTGACCTGAACCAAAGTGCAGAAGTCCAGGTCCCAGGGTCAATCAGCTTTTCTTGTTGCTGCTCAACAAATCCTTTTACAAAGCATAAAAAAGCTACTGATATATAGCGAACTGTGTACTATAAAAATAATTTTGTTGTCCAGAATGACCACTCATTTTTGGTTACTCTTATCCCGGTTTGTAGATGTAGTATGCAAAAATAATGGGAAATGGTGCTCTCTTGTTACATTGAGAGAACTACTTGACTCCAGGCACAAGTGTTGTATATCTTGTAGACAGAGTGAAAAAAGTATTTAGATCTTACCTAGTCTTTGCTACCTTCCTGTGAATTTTCACTGCTCCTGAAGTACTGAGGAACTGATTCCATGAAACTTGGCTCTACTCTGATGTTCCTCTTACCATTGAAACCCCATGTCCAGACAGCCATTCCAAATTATCCATGAGAAGCATTCTCTGAGCAGGTGGGAAGTCCTGTATTCATCTGTTCCTGCACCTGTGTAGCACTTGGACTGTAACCACCGCTGCAGAACAGGGATTGTGTGAGGTGGGTTCCTCAAAGATCTCCTGAGAAGTACAGACTAGGCTGCCTCCAGCAATTCAATTAGTTGTCTGTTTCTGAATGAGGATGGCAACAAAGCATTCATATAGCAAAATTGCTAAGCAGACTTTTAGGCTGGGTTAATATCCACATCATCTTTATGTATCTTCTCACACTCAGATGCTCTGGGGTTTGACTTGAAGGGGTAAACACCTTTGCTACAGCAAGGTTCAGTGATAAAAGGTGGGTCATGAGGTAGTAAGCCAGGTCTTGTTTTCATTATAGCAGTTGTACATTCTTAAGTGGAGATCTTAGAGATATTGAGCAATCATGGCTGTCTGCAGCATGACTCTGAAGAGACAGTGTGTGTGGTTGTCTCTGCTCCAGTCTTGTCACCTCCAAAATTCAAGAAGGCATGTCTGTCTGTGTGCTCAGGTCACTAAGCCTGGACCTTGTCAATTTAATGCACAGGAATACACACATCCTTCTCACTTACTTGCTTTTGCTCCCATAGCCAGGCTACCAACAGAGCCATTGAACACATGATTCCTGTGCAGCCTGCAAGGTAATGCCTGTGGAAGAAAAAATCTGATAAAAGCTCCAAAATGTGGTCTATTAACTACACAGAATTCATTGTCTTAGGATAAACATCTTTTGACCTCAGTTTCCCAACTCAGTTACTGTGAAGTCAATTCAAAATTTAAAACAATGGTACTGTAATTTAAAAAAATAATCCTTTTTTTTTCCCTAACCATAAACATGTAGTAGAAACATACATTGCATATTTTCACATAGAAGGAAAATAACTTTAATTAGAAGTTTAGCCATAGCAGAATATTTAGCAGGTCTCCGCAATCTCAGGAAGTCTATTTATATAAGGAACATATGTATATCTGTGTAGTTATTATATATATTCCACTGCTGAGTTTGTGACAGCAGTGCATATAATAAATATCACAAGTTTTAAGGTATTGAGAGAATATTTCTATCATTAAGCTGCTGAAGCATACACACATACATCCTTAAATTTTTCATGACACAATACTCCTGAAGCACTCTATATTTAACTTTTTTACAAGCTTCAACCCTTCTGTAATATTTATGATTTCTTGAAAAGTCACACTTTTTTGTGAGAAAATGACTGAATCAGATGAAGATAATTTGCTTTTCTGAAATCAAGACATGGAGTCAGCTATTTGGATGATAAAATGTAATATTGACTCTAAGTTCCTTATATCTTTCTCCTGTGACATTGCATAACTTTAATTTAATAGCTGCACTTATTAATTTTTTTTAGCATTTCCCTTTTCTGAAAAAATAACAATATACATTTCAGTGCATTCAATATTATACTGTTTGACCTTTTTTTAAAATTTATAACAAACAAGCTGCTTAATGAAATACGAACCCCTGAAAATGTTTCTCTAGCGTCTCCAATTTTGTCATGCATAAGGAATCCAAAACTGCAGATGAGAAATCCCTATCTTGAATTCTAAAAAGTAGTTCTAATAACTGGAAAATATTTTAGGATCCTTTCATCTGTAAAGTACAGAAGCATTCTACATTTCCTTATAAGCATGACAAAATGCAGTATAATTCTTCAACTTTTTGGCATTTGAAGCAAAGAGAAGAAAACTGTTTTCCTCTCTCTTCAGACCAATTGATGATACAGCTATAACATATTCTCCTGTACTAGGCATCCTAAGGAACTTTTCCTACTTTGCATTGGTCTTGTGAAGATAAACTGAAATAGATTATTCCCCACTTAGTAGTAAGGAATAGCTAACAAAATATGGTTTTAAACTATTATTTGAGGTCTCAGCAACCACAGGAAAAAATCTATAATTTCTGTCTAGGGGATATATGGTGTCTGATAATGGTTTGTGGGGGATAGTTGGAGAAACAGTTTAATTGCTGGGAGGCAAGGAGCTGTAGGATCTGTGTGCTCCCAAAGGTCATGAAGGTTATGAAGTGGAAGTATAAAGAATAATAAAGCAGTTTGTGCTCTTAGTTGAAAACTTCACCAACAAAGAAATTTTTGCTATTATTTGGAAAGTTGGTATTTTGAGATAGATTGCCTTGATTCTGCAAAAAGAGTATGAACAGTTGAAGTTAAACATGTCCCTCCTTTTGAAGCAACTCCAAGTACTCCTGCCCAGTTTATCTGCTGAATATAGTATTCCAAAACTATTTATTAAATATAAATACAGAACTTGGAAGTATTCCAAGTAGGGGCAATGTTTTTCATCTATTTAGATATATGATAATATTATCTTTGGGAATGATGACATACCTATGTGAAATTTTAAAAACAACAAATTCTACACAAATCCTTCATGATTAGTGGGGAAATCATGATCTTAATTAAATAATAGAGATTAAGGAGGAGTAGTTTTCACATTGCTTTAGGAGCTAGCATTTTTTATTTTTTATTGGAAGTACCCTGTAATGAGATACTTCACTCTTTCTTCACATGGCTTCACCTACTTTTGGGGCTGTCATCACCAGTGAAATGCTGAACTGCATCTGCATGACTACAACTGCTGACATGAATACAACTGCTAATACTGTAATCACTGATGGAGCCTGGTGAATTGGGATAATAACAGTATAGTCCACAGGTACTGAGTTTATGTTCATGCAAATTGAACCTTCACACAGCTGAAGTAAGGGGAAAGAATGCCATTTCCCAAACTGTAATTCTTTTGGAAAAGGCAAAATTACACTTTCTGAATTGTAGATCTAGATATACACAGCAATACAAGCAAAATTGTGCTTTGAATATAGAAGTTCCGTGTTGGAATGGAAATGGTGGTGAAAAAAGGGGTAGTGGGTGGTGGAGTGGCTCAGGAACATCACCTGGGAAAATACACAATCACCATATTTTAGAAGCGAGATAAATGGTTGCTTTCTTCATCCTGTTTACTATCTTGATGGTAACCAGAATGAGGCTACAAATCATCTGCTGCCAGGAGCTCCTGGCCTTACTGTGACTGGCTATACAACACTGTGAGGACACATCCCTCATGAAAATGTCCCTGAGGTTAATACTTTTCTGACCATATTGTTATTTACAATTTTCTCTGCTCTAGTTGGTCACTCATGGCAAATGTTTATCAAAATGTCAGTAAAATATAATTAACATTCAGTTAAATGAATTTAATATCAGCGCATGGTAGACTAAAGTGGACACTGTAGTCCTGAGACATTCTTCGCATGGAATGGAGAAAGAAAAAAGGTTTATTGAATCAACCATACCACTTAGATTTTTTACTCTTTTTAAATTATCAAGCATTCTGGGGTTGGAGTGCACAACCAGTTTACAGTCATTTTTACTCCAAGCGCTTAAGATGTTTTACTGTGTCTCTACTGCAAGTCAATCAATAAATGTAATTCTAATATGTTCCTTAAATTCATTGTTCATTGGACTTTTTTAACAATTATCTGGGATGTTCTCTCAACTGGCATTAAATTCACATCTAAATCTCTCTCTCTGAATGAATTGATAATAAGAATTTGGAACACTGAACTGTAGAACAGACTAATTTATTCACATGTTTTAATAAATTTTTAGTTTTCTGATATCAAACACAAAAGCTTGGTGACTTGCTAGAGATCAAATTCAGTTCACTGTCTGAGAAGTGTGATTATGGGAGTGGATAGTATCAAAGACAACACACTGACTTTGAAATGACAGAAAACTTTGCTTTGATTTAGTCTTTAAACAGTATTATTTTCCAGAAAAGACCTATCAGTCCATTTCTCTGACAAGTTTTATTATTGGAATATTTTGTTGTTGTTTTATTTGAGCTCCTGGGAGAGCAGGAAAGAGGACCTCATGAATTTGAAGTAAAACAGAATATGTGCTTGTGAAACTTACACTTTCAAAAGCAATGAGATATATAAATATTTGTTATATTAATCTACAAAATTACTTTTATTATTTGACCCATATGGCTATGTGGATACCAGTGCATATAATTCAATCATATATCCCAGTATTACAAAAAATACAGCCTTAGAACTTAAACACATTTTTCTCCTGTGTCAAAGGTGAATCATTTCCTTATGTCTTAGATACCAGGATATGAAGGAAGATTGCTTTCACAGACAAACAAAAGACAGCTGCCCTTGATAATGTAAGATTTATTCTTTACATTCTTTTCAAAGGATCCATTTATGTCCAAATTTTCATAATGAAACAGAACTTTTCAAAACTGTAAGATAGACAAGGCAAGGAAAGAATATCATCTTTTTGCTCTCACTTTTGGTAGACTGAAATTCACTCATCATGAAGTGAATTCAGATACAGACAAATGTATTAGAGGGTTTAAAAAGGGAAAATCAAGTTTCTCAGTTTAGGAGTACAGTACCTGTCTGTTGACTAAACACTAAAGGTATATGTATACACCAACTAAATTTTTCAAAACCTTCATTGGCGTGTGTTGGGTGATAATCATCCTGCAGGAATTTTGGTCAAGTGGACAAGAAATCTGTGTCAGATTTATTATTATAGATATGTAAAATAGGAGGAGTCTATATCTTCTAAGACACAGAGAATGAAATGAAAGATTTGTATATTTTGTCTGGTTGCTCTATGATATTTGAACTATAGATATCAAGAAATCAGTCCTTACATCTCAAGAGCACACTGTGATGAGAATGCTCTGGAACTGGCGCTAAATTATTTATGTCTCTTATGAGCTTTTGCATGACAATAATGAAAACTTGAGGCGTTGCCATATTATTCTAATAGAAATATTGTGCCAAATGATGCCTGTGTATTAATTTATTTGCTAGTTACCTGTGATTCGTCTGTGGTCAGTTTATAACCATGTAACCAGTATAACCACGTAACAATTTATAACTAAAGAAACAGGAAAAAAAGTGCAATTAAATCTGCATTAGTTTTGTGACTAAGAACATCACATAAACTTCTGAAATCGTGTTCTGACTGTTTATGAGGTTCCGCTGTTATCCGACAACTCTTCACTGTCTCTGGGTTTGGGGTGTGTGCACACTGTCCCCAGCAGCTTATGGCTGTGTTCTGTGGAGCTCACAACTGGAAATGTGACTCTACTGAAATGTATCTTACTGTTGTTCTGAACTTTAAGTGATTTCATTTATTCTAACCACCTTTCATTAGCATAGTCAAAATCCATTCATGACTCTTCTATTGCCTGAAAGAAGACACTTTTGTTAGCTAAAAATCTGAACACTGGTTAAGATTACTAATGGCATTTGTTTGTTGTACCATCTTCATCACTACTGATGGTTTCTTTCACTCCTCATTTCCACAGTGGGACAACTGACCACTTTATTATTGTTCTTGTTATTGCTCATGTCTTTATCATTCTAATATTAATAACATCTTTTACATATACCTTTGGTACATTGATTTTAAAGCCTTTAAAACATTTAAAAGTATGTTTTAACTTTTAAAAAACCCTCCTCTTTAGTTATATCTGTTTCATTTTGATGAGGATATTTTAGAGATTTTGCTCTTTAAAAAGTCACAGGATGAGATAGAATATAGCCACAAGTATTGTAGTAAAAATAGTAAATATGCTCAGTTTAAAATGTAGGAAATGAAGAGTATAAATAAAGAGGTAGTTTTCACAAAGGAGAGAATGAAGTCCCACAGGGATCTGTTCTGCATATGTGGTGTTCTAAATGTGGAAAAAGGAAAGAACAATGAGTTAAATATTTTTGCTAGAAATATCAAGTTATCAAGGTAAAAAATTGAGGGGTTATCAAAAATTTGCAGAAGATATATACAAATTTCAGTGAGTCATAAAATGGAATAAAATTTCTTGTATAAGTTTATATGTACAACAGTGGACAAAAATCTCAAATTTATGTTCACAATAGGCTCAGATCTGATCTAAAATTCAAGAATTAAATACCGGATTTATAATGGCTCCATGGAAAAGTAGCACAATAAAAAATACAGATCATAATGAAAAAAAGTAATAATTGCAAAAATGGCAAAAACCCTCATAATAGTAAACATTTTAATTTCACTGGGTACATGTATCATTACTTGCACATCTTGCACACTATGTACAGTTTTCAGACTGCATCTCAAAAATGTAGGCGTGAAAGTCTGGACAAGGAAAATAAGAAAAACAAGAAGGAACATCTGACTGGACATGGGTTCTATTTGGATTTCCTGGATCTCCTGTTTCAGAATGAAAAGGAAATAATCAGTGAAGAATTTTACATACTTATCAAAAACAAAGTAACATGGAGAAAATTCCAAGGGAAGGACTGCTCCTTGTGCCCTTTACTACTGGAGTTAGGGAGGTATCAAGTGAATTCAGCAAAGTGCAGTTTAAAGCAAATCAAAATTAAGAATGAGGTACCTTTTCACATTAACTTAAGGGCATGACATATATTAATAAGTCAGTATGGGTTGAAAAAGTGACCTAACATTTTATGAAAGAAGTATTCTTTGGCATCCACCTTGGGTCTGTAATTCACTGGGAAAAAGCTCTGGGAACTTGTCCAGTTCTTTTGCTCTTCCATATGCATCGTTTACCAGTCATCTGCATGATGTGCTTTGGGTTTGGTGTGATATCAAAATGTTCCAATAATTTTCTCAAACATTTATTGGATAGAGTTAAGCTTTCATCCCAGTGTAAAATGAAGTCTGGAAGGTCTCCCAGCTAAGGTCTGGAAAAAAGAATCACCTGATGTCCACCTGCACATGTATTGTTGCACATTATCACTGGTTCACCCTTCATATGCCCTCTGATGTACTTCTGCCTCTAACCTTCCAAGTTTAATATTAAGTTATTCATGTTTTTCCTGTGGGCGTGTCAGCTCTGCAGATTGTAACATCTTTTACACATCACGAGAAATGCTTTAGCCAAGGCAGCAAAGAGCTCATTGTAGGTTAATTTGTTCTGCTTCTCCTATGGGCTGGACTGGACGTGTGATTTGAAGTCCATGTTGCCTCAGCACGCCTGCTTCGGGTGCGTCAGCTAGCGAGTTAGAAAGTGGCTTAGCAGGATCCCTGCATCACAGTCAGCAGCACAGACATAATGTGTGTGTCTACTTTTCTTTAAACCTTCTATCCCAACCCCAAAAGGACCAGTTTTCATTTCAGTGGTTTGCTTGTCTTGATCACCTATACGCTCAGAGAAGGATATTGACTGTTTCTCTGGGGCTCTAGTTTTGAGCTGCAGTCATGGCTACACTCACTGTTTGGACCTAGGGAGCCATAAACCTATGTTTTGGATACAAACCAACAGAGCTTTAGCCTGTGTTTTTAGAAATCACTCAGAGCTGATGAAGTTAGACTAATTTGAATTCAAAGCTTTTCATCTTTTTTGTAATATCTCTCAAATTTTCCTGTGAAAGCAAGAAAAGTATTAGAAGAGAGAAGAAAATGACCACCTGCAGTTTTTCTTCATTTTATGAAGTACTTGAAAGAAGTAACTCCACTGTGGGGAAGTTAAAATGACCCTGCTAGCAGCAGGAGGGAGCTTGAGGGCAAAAGATCCAGTGACTATTTTGACTACAAATTTCCCTGCATCCACTGGATTATCCTCCTCTGTCAACCATATTAAGAGAATAAGTTTTTTTGTACATAAGTATTGTTGGTTTAGAGTCGCACTACACTCAGTTTTCAGACTAGGTTTGAAAAACCAGAATATCATGCTGTCCCTTTATCCTTTTTAAAGTAGTTAGTTCCTATATGGGTTGTCTGATCTCACAACATGTAACATTGGTTCTGTAGCTAAGTAAGGGTTTCTACTGCAGTGCATCCTGTACCCCCTGTGAAGATAAAATATGATCCATATCAACAACCCAGACTGTTTTTTCACTGTTTGCCACTATAACAATGAGCAAAAATAACAAAAACGAATTCTTCTCTTATGACTTACTGTCCCATCCAGTCTCATTTGCAAGTTTTTGTCACACTCTTAAACACATAAAAGACGTAGATAAAGTATTCAGCCTGGTTCAGCAGAAAATGATTTTTACAAGTTGGTGTTTTGTTGTTTGGGGCCTTTTTTGTAAATACATTTCAGTGATAAAATATTCAGTGAATGACATCATGAAAAAATATTCATTGTGACATTCATATTGTGATATTTCAATCACTCTTTTGATACTTCATTCCTCCTTCATATATCCTTTAATGAAATGGCCATAGAAAATATTTGGTAAAATAAATTATTTGCTCCAATTCACTGCCTGTACCATGTTTGTAGGTTTACTGCTGTTATTTTTGTTATCCAATCTAGATTGTAATTACTATGTAACAAGAACTCAGTTTGAAGAATTTCCTATGACATGATTATTGTAATTGTCAGCAGTTTCTTTGTGATATATTCTAATTTATTGTCATTATTTCTAGCTATACACTCTTCAGTTATAAAATACACATTTAATCAAAGTTAATAATTTCTTTCACTCTACAGTGATTACAAGCATAAAATATTTGCAGTTTGTTATCATGCTCTTCATTAACATATTGCTGTGCTTCCCCATGACTATTAATTCTGTGCTGTAGATTGCCTTACTGCCTCTAGAAAAATCCTTATTCATTTTGAGTGAAGATGCCAGAATGCTGCCTTTTAAATCTTTCTTGCATTATATTTTAATGTCAAATAACCAGTTCAGCAAATTGAATTGCCACAATATACAATATAAATAACATTCTTGTTTGGGTTGAATGGTGGCAGCAAACCTTGTCATGCCTTTAAATGTTTTGTTCTTTGACAGATTTAAAGAATCAATTTACCTGTAACTGGAAACAGCTTACACTTCTGTTTATTCTCTTCTGCTTCTGCCTGATCAATAGGTCTGCAGTGAAGGGGGCATATGAATGGTTGTAAAAGGCTGTTGTTCATACACAGCTCAGAAGAGTAACTCTCAGCTCCAGTGTACATCTTTGGTGAATTTTTCAATATACAACGTACATGGCATTTCAGTGTTTGTTTTTCAGTAGCAAAGAAGCTACATGGGAACAGTAAATGGGAATTCTAGAGGCATGGGAATGACAGGGAATGACATTGCCATCATTGATCTGTTCCAGTAGACTCAGAAAACACATATTTTTCAGTCCATTATTTCAGCTTCATACTGACCAAACACTTCTTTAATGCTAGAAGATTATATTGATGGTCCAGTTGAAATATATCCAAATTTCAGTTTCTGCAGATGCCATACAGGAAAATTTAGTCTATTAGAAGCATTCTTTGTCTCCTTCCTAAATCATTTTATTTGAATGAAAGGAGGACAGAGATGTCACTTTTTATATGAAATGGAACAGTTCTGGTAATGTATTCTATGCTAATGGTTTACTATGTCATAATTTTGAGCTCTGTTCCTTCTGCACACCAGTTTCCTGGCTTCTAAAAATTGCAACAAGAAAAAAATGGCAAATTATATTCTGCTATGCATCCAAATTTTAATAAAATGGCTTTAATAAAAAAAATTTCTATTTTTTCCTCTGTTCATTTCGAAAAACTATTTGAGTCTTTTTTTCCTGGACAGAGCTGAAATGATAGAGCTTGATTATGTTTCTATTTGCTAATATCTGAGTTTCTGTGCTCAGTGAGCAATATTTAACATCTCGTAACTGTGGTCTTTAGAGAAAGGATGCATTTCTTTCCCTATATAAATTTTCCTAAAAAATTTTTCAATAATTGTTTCACATGCAGATAAAAAGATTGTGTTTAAATTTTATTATTCCTTGACAATAGCAGAGGTATGAGGTGAGACTTTGGTCAAGTCCACTGTCAAATGGCACAGTGGCACACTGTGGCACAAATGGCACACTAATTCAGTGGCAATGCATGAGGCCACATGTCAGGTTACATAGGATGACTCTTATAGAAATAAGCCTCTTTTTTCTACAGAATGCTGAATAACTGCAATCTGATTGAAAACACTACATATCAAGCAGTAATGTTAAATGTTTTCATTAAATAGCAACTATTAATTTCTTATCTAATTATAACTTCTACTATTTTTTGTCCTAAATTATAAAAAATATTTCCATATCCTTAAAAAATAAATAGGGCACCCTGGGAAGATCTGAACAATACAGTACATGTAGAAAAAAAATTACTTCACATGTTTTCCATTGCAAGGATGGAACTGACAATGTGTCTGTTAAAATGAGATTTTCACCATAATCGTGGGATTCAAGAAAGCAGCCATCTTTCTATGGTTAGAAATATTTCTATCTCTTTCTTCCTCAGGATGGAAAAATATCATGTTACAGCAATCTTCTTATATAGGTATACAGAGCCAGTCTGAAATGCAGATGGTCCATAAAAGGAAGGTGTGCTGTGTATTATAGCTGCATTGCCATGTTATAGGATAAGTCACATCCCTTTGTGAGTGAGTGTTGCAGCCTGTTATTTTGTTATTCATAAAAATCCTGGAATACATAAATATTTTTTTATTTAGAAAACTTAAAACTCTAAGAAACTGACTTAACAGAGGCTGGAACATAAATCCAAAGTTATGTCCATATTTGGGCTTTATTTTTGTTCACATCTTTTGATTTCAGGACATTTCTTAAATAGGAAGGAACTAAGATATCAGTAGATGAATTTTGGAAATTTCCTTTCAGTAGATGAATATTTTCTGGAGCAGTAATGGTTTATATTAAATATTATCCATTCAATAGAATAATTTGTGGGAACCAGAACTACTGAGAATCTAGGAGACTTAGAGTGGTTTCCCTACTCTGGTGAAAGACAACGTAGCAGAGAGTGGTTACTGGCCTTGGTGAGGAATGAGTTCTTAGATTTGTCAAGTCAAAAACAAAACACAATGTTAAGACTTACCTGGAGAAGAGCTTACTTGAGTCAGACTAGAGAATAGCTCTTGCTGCCTCCAGAGTCCATAGGAAAAAAGAAGTTGTGGTGAAGGGTACCACGATTATCCTTCTGTGGTGGAGGATTATGGTGGGATACTTGTAGAAAACCTCATTGCTAGGTTATGTCTATTAGCTAAGACAAAAGGCAGCACTGTCCTCATGCCTCCCATACGTTCTCACAGGGTGGACATTCACAGCATTCTCACTGAGTGGATTTTCAAAGGTGTTTTTACTCTCCTTGAAAGAGCTATTAAACCTTTACATTTCACAGAGACACAGTGTTAGACAGGCATGATAGTGTGCAGAACCTCACCCTTGTGCTTCTTCATTTACACAGTATGCATTTGTTCTTTTATTCAAAACTCTCCTTGGTTGCATCTTCATTGGCATAAAGATCTGCTTGGGCATCATCAACAAACACCACTGACTTCAGTAATGACAATTTGGATGAAAGCTAATAGGAACTGCAAGCACTTTATAAATGAGGCCAATGTCAGAATTGATATATAACTGCAACCATCCATGAGGAAAATAGTACAGACTTGTAATTTTTAATATATGTTTTTTCCTACATTTAAAATAATGGATTTAAAGCAAAAAATTCCCACAGGATTTAGGTTGCCAAAGCACTGCTACTTAGCTGGTGGTATTTACGCTGATGATCCCACTCTGCTTGCAATTCTCTTTCTTCGTGGCCCTATTGCTTGCAATACTTTGTATGCTTTTTTTTCCCCCTGTTAGAATACATCACTGATTCTGTAGCTCTTTGAAGCATCTGATATGTCACCTTCTACTTTAAAACACTTGCTTCCTAATAGGAAGAGTAAGAATCCTCATTATACTTCTATACATTATACTTCAAGTGAATTTTGGTCACAATAAGGACTTGTACCAACAGAAGACAATGAAAAAACAGGGAAATTGCTTCCTAATTCTCCACAAGTAAAATGAGATTTCAGAGTTTTTTGTGGTCAGTGCACAGTTACCTTCAGTGTGAATGAGGAGCTACTATTCTTACTCCAGTCATTTGAAGGGAATGATCCTTTCTTAAACTGAAAAAATGAGGCTCAGAAACAAGCATAAATTCAGACTAGGACACAGCCTTGCTGTATGATGTCATGCAAGCATTAACTATTTCTGTCTATGCTGTTTTGCAATAGAACTACTTCTTTCTTGGTTTCTTTACTGTCTCACTCAGCAGTTCTGGGCTGCTTTAACAGTCTGTAAGGTCAGTGCTGTAACATTATTTAAGCTCACTTTTAGATAATTTCTAGTAAGAAAATCACCATTGGTTGATTTTTTTCCTCTTCTAAGTACTTCAGAAAATATCAAGTGAAAACAGGTAGAAGGTTTAAGATTAGGGGTTTGGTATCCAGATGATGTAAGTTTTGAATTATCCATGGGCAGTTTGATGCATTGAATAATTCACTGGCCATGCTGTACAATGGCATTAAAAAATCAGGAACTCCTTGTACTATCATTCTGGAAAGTTTCTTACAGATAACTTTCAGTGCTTGAAGACAACATGTGAATGCTGGTTTTTTTTCAAACTAAATGTTATATATATTCATGTCCTTTCCTAGTATTTTTATTAGAACTGAATTTTAATTTGCACTATGGCATATACTTAAAAATTACTTTTTCACCATGACTTGATGTAAATGCATTTTGATTCACATTATCCACAACTAAAACTGCTGCTTTAATTATAGGGATCTTATGTGTGGAAGCCAACTGAAGCTCAGCTACCTTTTCTTACTGGGATCTTTTGATTCCCATGAATCTGCAAAGCTGAAGTAGGATCTGTCAGAGACTGAATGAGATAAATGTCTCCAGATTCAATCCTCAAATTTCTTTTATCCTCCCTTACCAAGCTCAGAAGTTGCAGTCCTTAGAATTGTACATGCCTCAGTAAAATGAAGAATGTAAAATCAAAGAAATAACCAGGTGATGAAACCAAATTTTTGATAGTCATGGTATCAGTTTTGGGGGGATATCTTTTTCTTTCTTAACAAAACATACATAAACCACTCTGACGAACAGGAAACATGAAGATCACAAATAAATTCTATGATTTCTGCTGTGTTTTTGGTTGAAGGAGATGATGGATGACTGAAGCTTTGATAATGGGTCGAGTTTAGCATGACATACAACAAACTGAGAAATGCCTTGTTATTTATTAGACAACAAGATTAGTGGTCACTTGATCAGAAATGTCTATCTCAGCAGTTACTGAAATAACCTGTGGGAAATTTAGCTTCAGGTAATGTAGTAGGAGCTGTTGGATGCTGGAGCTGTATTACTTGAAAAATCTAACCTAGCTATGAACATTGCATGGCTGTAACTCTGGTCCTGCCAGAATTACTCTGGTAACTCTGGTATTGGTCTCAAGAGTAAAGGTGAGCAACCTAGAAGTTCTGGTTATTGAAATGTTTACTTAAACCTTCCTTGTTCTGTGAGGTTTGTCTAGAATGATCCATCATCTTGTTGTTCCTTGATCCTTTTGGAGATATTCCAAATGTAAACTTTTATTTCAAGGATGACTGTCTCTGTGTCTAGGCTGGTGAATTATAGAAAGCCTGGCACGCATCCCACTGCTGCCTGTCTGCAATCTAAATAAATCTGGAATCCCATTTAAGAGATTGGGAAGACATGAGGCAACTGTGGGATGGATTCTGTGGCATCTTGCTTACTTATAAATTATAATCCATAGTGCAAGCTAAATGCACATGGAAATCTGTGTCTCTTACGCAGAAACACCTGGATATGGAAAGGTTTGGGTAAGGTCTTATAGGATTTTCACACTTAATGAACCACACAGAAGACATAGAAGACAGCAGAGGCATGGAGTAGGCCTTGGATGATTAATATTTTTCAAATAACAAACTTTTTAATTCAAGAACAAACCATTTTGATGTTTTCAACAAATAATAATAAAAAAAGGTAGTAAAATTTGTGGATCCTCCTATAAAGGTTTTATCCCTACTGGTGGCTGAATAAATGTTGGAAATCTGGCCTCTTCTAAGTATATTGAATTTCTCCTTTTCTTCACAGTCTTCCTTCAGGCAAAAAAATGGAGATCAAGTCCTCACAGGGAACCTTACAGCAACCATCTGATGACTTCTGAAGGTTTTGTTCATTACCCAGTTTGTTTATTTGGTACACTGCTCTCTGCAGGTCTAGCACAAACTCACTGGACAGTATCCCTCAGTGGAGTATATATTAGGTTATGAACTATAATGTCACATTGAGTTATGTCATATATGACACAACATGACCCTAACAGATATGATGGATAGTGATGAGCAGAAAAGGACATTTCAAAAACTTCTGTCAAAGTAAACTTTTATTATTATTGTTTTTAAAGCTGACCTTGAAAAGAGCCACATTTAAAAAATATGATTTTATTAGGGGGCAAAGATTTTGCCCACAGTGTAATCAGATAAAAGTCATTAGTGAAAAAGCAAATATTTCCCATCATGTTATAGATTCCATCCACAAAAGGTAGAACTTCTATGACTATACATGTCCAGCTGCTCTGTCTGCTAGAGGAAACCAACTTCCCTTCCGTCTGATGTGTGAGGTTTTTTACAAATCTGGAGAGATTATGCTAGATATATATCATATGCTCCCTCTAGCTGAGATTGTTTTATACATATACATGTATGCTTTCTCTTAAATGCCCTTCTTCAAATTGATGGCTCCCTAGTGGGCTTTTTAACACTTATGTGGTGTTTATCATCTTTAAAAAATCTTTTAAATATATGTGATTGTACTTAGCTTCATGAGGTGAGAGTGAACTGAATGGACAACAGATCTGTCAATGCTGTTTAAGGTTAGTTTTACAGGTCTCAATTTTTGATTATGCAGTGAAACTTCCTGCATGTTAACATCTGATATAAATCCCATGACACTTGTTTCAGGGTCACGCTGCTGGATGATATAAGTGCTGTGTATGGAATCAATGGCTCTGAAAGAAGAAATGCTTGTGGCTGTGCTATTGTTACTCATAGTGCCAAAGACTGAAAGGTGATTCATGGTGCAATGAGCAAGTTAAAATGTATTGATTGTTATGAAAATTGTCTTTCTGTAGTTCATCCTTCTGCTCTTGCCTCCTCAAAGCATTGTTTAACTTCCATATAACACAAATCCACCAATTTATTAATTTGTTTTTCCATTGGCAAGTAGGTTCCACTTCCAGTTTGTCGCTATATCAGATATATCTTCAGAAAAGAAAATTATTGTAAGAAGATTTAATTGCCTTGGAAAAAAAGTCTGTGGCTTAAGCCATTTAGCATATTTTGTAAGTCTGAGACTTTTTTATGACTTAAACATTTTTGTTGGTGTTTGCTATGAACAACTGAAGAAATCAAAGTTAGGGGTCAATGCAGTGGGCTTGCTTTTGTTGCTTCCTTCTTAAAAAAACATTGTAAGTTAGAATTTATTAATAGGAAAAAAGCTGCTTTCCTTTTACAAAATTATAAATTTGTCTTTCAGAATTAGAAACGTTATATTTGACTTCAGTAGGTTTTGGACCATAGTAAAAAAAAAACCCTAAAGGTATGAAGTTCACATAGCTTTTAAAGGGAGGTGTGTATCATGTTTTCAGATGTCAGGGGTTTTAGTATGAAGGAAGAATATTTCTTCAAGGCTTGGAGTTTTCAGTATCCTAAAACTAGTAATGTCCTCTGATGTTTCAGCATACAGTCTGTATGCTGTGGGTATATTTTCCTCCTGGAAGGCAGGTCAAAAATCCCCACATAACTTGATTGACATCTGTAGTGAAATTGGCATTGCTCATTCTAGTTCTGGGGTTAAAAACATATGAGTTTTGGGAAGTAAATGTGTATTTTGGGCTTTGGGCTTAAACATTCTCAAAGGAATTCTCTCTATTTGAATCTGAAATAATTTGTCAAATTAGCACATGACTGACATTGCATGAAACACATGCTGACATTCTGCAATGTGGAGTACAACAGAGTCATTGAATTGAATTACTACTGCTAGGTGAGGCATGAAAAGGCTTGAACAGCATTGCATGAGTGTGAAGTTGCAAACCCTATAGTAGAACATGAAGGAATTGATTCAAGGGTTTTTTTAATAAGAGAAAAGGAATTTAATTGTCATTAAATTATGGCAAAGTTTATGAAGTATTGTTTTCCCATGTGTATTTACAAGATCAAAAAACATATGAAAATTATGAAGGCTGGTTTTAGTCCACTGTTTCCTCTTTTAGAGTACAAATACAGTACCAGTTTACCTTACACAGAAAAATAAATAAGGCATCCTTTGTTTCAGTATTTGTAATACTGGATCTGATGCTTGCACTAGCAGATTCAGTTCTCAAGACAAATGTATACTTTAACCTGAATGCCATGAACTATACATAGAAGAAAAAGAAGAATTTTTTTTTTTTTTTGAGGAATGCATGTCAATAGTGCACTTCCATTCCTTTTTAATCTGATCAACTACTGAGATTTGAGGTTTTTTTTTTCTGAAGAGAAGTGGTCTAACAATGACTGCTGTAATGAGAATTATCACTTAGTAATCAATTCCCTTTCCCAATGTTGATATGCTAAAACATTAAACAGGTTTTGGCCACAGGGGATGAAATATGTTGAAGAATCTGGGCTCAGTAGCTAATAAAGAACAGAAGAGTTGACAAGAAGAATTAATGCTTCTTAAGCTGGGCAGAAGGAAGTTCTGGCTCTTTTAGGCTTGGGGAGATAGGTTGTTTTGATATTGAAGGGGATGCACTAAAGTTCTGATACTTCTCTCTGGTTTAATCTGAGATAGGAAGTTTTGAATATAATAAATATAAATGTATTTCCCAAACACCTGGAAGAGTGGTCATCTTCTGGCAAATTCAAGGGAAAAACTCAATGACTGGCTCTGACAGTTTCCTGCAGATAACAGAATTGAGTCTCTTCTTGCACAGAAGTATTACCTCCAGAGTACTTACTTGATACCAAGATAGGTAGTCAGGTTTAAATCTTCCACTTAATTTGTGATTCTTCTGTCAGATGACAAAACACATCACCAGTTCTGTGAAGGGGTTTAAGATCATTTGGATCCATAGTACTAAACATTGAGAGCTGTGCTCTGGGCTAAGTGGAGTTTTCTGTCCAAGTGAATAACGCCTTTAAGTAAGGGGTGCAACAAAACCAGGTCCATGAGGATGGGTTCCAGGCAAAGGAGATGGCAAGTTCAGCTAACTTTTACTGTCTTATGTTAAACAAGCCTAATAATTTAAATACACAAATTAAAAGTCACATCCATAAGGTATTAAAAAAATAAAGCTAGATTAAACTCAGGCACAGGTCCCACAGCAATCACCATTCCATATAGCCTAGTGTAAAAGTATATGTTTAGCTTCATGTCCAGATTTTCAAAACTTAGCAAGCCCCTGCAAAGCTCAAACTTTGGATGTAGCATACACATTTCAATCTCAAAAGAAGTTTGGCTGCCAAAAAGAAGTTAAAATTACTTTAAGTATTAGTCTTCCTAAAGTCTGGCCTTATACATGGGTATTGTACATGTTTAAATCTGTCCCTCAGTGATATCAAACAATGAACCGTTTTGAAACTACACACTGATGAAATTGAGAACGACTGTTTATCTTGCAGGTAACCAGCACATACATTCTCTGGAGGCAAGCATCTGGTAATGTTTGCAAAACCACTAATTTGTTATAAATTTTATACAAAGTGCTCCTTTTGAGTGAATGTGTTAGCTCTTGTACTGTAATGACCAAAATTTGAAGAGACAGGTGAAAGTATTTTATTCACAGTGATGTATAGTTACTTACATAAACAGCTGCATTAGAAATCAAAATAGATGTTTAAATGCTTAAAGTATATCTTCTGATGCTTGCACAAATTATTAGCTGATAAATATTCCGAAATTTTTCACAACCCTCATTTCCAAAAACTGAGATTGGATGTCATCTTTTCCTTTTTTAAATCATCCTTTTTTGTGTGTTTGTTTGACAAGATTACATCATTTCTGAATAAATGTTTAATTTAGGTGTCCTCCTTAGTGTTGTAACCTTTTTTGGTCCATTTGGTCCTGAATGTTTCATGTATGTACTCCAGTTCCTCGCACAGGTCTCTAGTGAATGCAAAAACGGAAACACATTGAAACTGGATGTTCTTTAAAGAACTAAATATGCAGCTAACACAGAAAAAAAAATCCATATTTGACTGAATTGTGAAAGGCACTGTGTTGAAAGTTTAATGTGTGTATCATGCATCATCCAAAATAAATTGTCCTACTTTAATGATGATTTCTTAAAATATACATTAGGAATTTTAGTGATTAAATGGACATTGTCAGCTAGGTAGCCATGCAATATTTTATTAATTTGTTTTTTTTATTTTTATTTTTTTTTGTGGGTTCAAGTGCATTTTCCTATTTATTGGAGGGGTTTTTTCACTGCATTTACTACATGAATACCCCTACCAAGTTAATTGCCTTTCTAAACCTACTGCACATTGCTCTGAGGAAAATGGTTGAATACATAGGGCAAATATAGCATGAGTTGAATCATCAGCCTGAAGAAATTACAGACACCAGTCAAAGAGCTTGTCCAGGAAAGTCGATGGTACTACCTATCAATCAGATAGGCAGCTGGCAAGTGAACAAAACTTTAATTCTTTATTAGCCAGAGTTAACTGAGGAAAGAAGTAGTGATCGTGTATTCCTGATAAAAGCCTTCAGAAAATGTTTCCTTTTACAGAGACACACCTGTGCAGGTGCTGCTTATTCAGCATATGAGCTAGCCAAATTAAACTTGAAAGAATGTCAAATCCATTACAAAATGTTCTGCAAGTTTTACTTAAGACATATAAACATATAGTCTTGCAGCTATTATTCTTTGCTACAGGTCTACTGCAGACACAGAAGAGTTAAGCCATGAAAAGTCACAGCCTAAAAAATTTCACCTTAATCCTCAGTACTTTCTTTATATCAGTGTCACCTGGACATTTTCCTGTTGAATTGAAATTTGGTTACTATTGCTGTGCAAAGTTACTGCCCACTCTCTGAAGCTAATTAAGCAAAGCTAGCTTTCCAGAATGCCACAAATAGGGAAACGTTACTGTATGCATGGAGAGGACATTAAGACTATCATCTTATGATCTAGATTTAGAAATCTGGAATTTAGAATCTAGAAAACAGAATTATCCCTTAAAAGAAATAATATGAAAATTGTTTGTTTGTTTTATCCAGGCAAGAAAAGCTTTATTACATTCCTTATGTGATGCTGAACACATAAGCACATCAGTCAATTATTTCTGAGATTTCCTGAATGTAGTCAAGAAACTGGAAAAAAACCCCAACCTGGGTAGAATTATTGCTGTTACACTATGAGTTATTTTTGGTAAGGAAAACAAGTGGACACAAGGGATCACAGACCTGTAAATTGCATTGCTGTACTGAGCAAGCTGAATGATTAATACACCGGGAGTTGACAGTCAGTAAGCAATTAAAGGATGATATGTTGATCAGTTCTAGGCACAGTTGATTTATGAAAAAAAAAATACAATACATAAATGTCCTCTAACCAGATATGTCATAGAATGGAATAAGCATACATATTTTAAGAAATGAACATTTAGGTACAGAATGGATTTTATGTACAAACTTGTGTAAATTTTAACAAGTAGGATCTACGCTTGAAGGTGATGAAATGGTTACATTTTACCTCAAATGATTTCTGGATGTGGGAAATATATCAGCATGTTGAATTACTTGAAAAGTTCATGTATGTCGCATGCCCAGAAGGCAGTGATCTGTTGACAGGAAAGCAAAAGGGGTCAAATAAATTTACCTTGATTTAGTTTTCAGCCAGGTTAAATTTTCACTGCTTATTGGGGCAAATTCCAACATTTGCAATTTTTTCTAGGGTTATGTAGTTAATTGTGTTAGCATCTACTGATATAAACCACTGAAGACATAAAAACACAGTTTTGAAGCCCTTTGCCATTTAACGAAACACTTACTTCCTGGCACTTTTGTTCTTCTTATACTCTGTAACAGAACATGAACTATTTTTCCCTTTCCACGTTCCTCATTTATGAGAATAGTTTTCTCTTCTCCCCACTCCCGCCTGTGGGATAGCTTAAGGAATTCTGCTTCTAATCTGCTTCTCATTGTACAGTCTGTAAAATCTGTTTATGTACACCATGGAACATGGGAAACTTTTCCCACAAACAGCTTTTACTTAGTCGGTTCTCAGTGCCAGCCATTCTCAGATTGATTTACTATTCCCAGTTCTTGTGACTTGCTTATGACATTTATCTCTTTCTGTATGTAGCTTCAAAATATGTTGTATCTGAATTTCACTACTGAACTGGAGTAGCCTAGAGACATTGCTCATACTGTAGTTTATTATTATCACCTTTTATTGGCACTGTTAGCATAATGTAAGAAAGAAGTATTTTTTTCTAAAGAAGTATTCTTTTCAAAAGAAATATGACTACATGGTTGTACAAAAAAATCAATGTCTAGGATGATTTAGAAATTTGTGTTCTTGTTTAATTGCAGTCATAAAATCAATGAGTACAGGGTGAATTTATCACGTATCATTGTTATTTTATTTTTGGTGAATATCAGGTTGCTGAAGCTTAAAATTTAGTTTTGCCAGTAAATTCGGTCAAACATTTTAATTGCAAGTGGAGAAGAAAAGACTGTGAACATGAACAAATTCAATGGGTTTAAAATTTGAATATGTATCCATAGGAAATGTCTATTTGTACTTTTCTGGCAGTATCACTTGCATGGTTCTGCCACAGTTCTACAAGGTGGAATGAGGAGGCTTGGTTTGTTATAGAGCAACTGACAGCACAGATACTGAAAATAGCACTGGGAACAAACAATCAAGAATGATTTCCTGAGTCAGGGCCATTCTTTATAAAAACTCTATCAGCATAGACCTAAACACATCAGAGGACTTGGGCAGAGGTTCATAATATAGTGAGTGAGCCTGTAGAGATGTCTTCCAATCTAAAAAGTTCTGCAAATCTTGAAAGAGCTCAGTCTGCTGTGCAAGCCACACTCCTATTGCAAACATCCTGTTAGAGCAAGACCAGCTCAACATTGTCTGTTGTCATTTAAAAGGAAAGCTGATTTGTTTAGATGCTTTAGCATGAGTGGTAGAGGTTGCCAGGCTCACATAAACATTTACCTTTATTTAGTGATAAACCCATGGCTGGGAAGCTTATGGGTATTTATATTTGGCTGTGGCAGTCTTGTAATTATTTAATAAGGCACACTAAAGATAAGGTTATCATGATATAAGTGCCTGTAATCCCTCCGGGGTGTAATTGCCTCATGATAACCTCATCCCTTGAAGTTGTCTCTATTGCTAATATGAAAAATGTTTGTTTTCAGTGGGAACATATATTTTGCAATGGGACAGCATTAAACTGTCAGATCAAAAAGTTAAATAGCATTTGGAATGAGCAAAGGGTTCAGATGGATTAACTCAGCCCTTATAGATGGTTGACCAGACAAACTGAAATAATCCAAAAACATTTTAAATGAGTGACGTTTTAAGTTTGGAAGCATCTGAAGAGAAATAGCTGTTTTCCCAGAAAAAAAAATGCTTTAGGTTTCTTAGACTCTACTAGTGAACCTTGAGATTCATAAGAATCAGGAAATGTGTTTCAAAAGACATAGTTGTAGGGTTTTTTGGAAGAGTTTTTTGTTGGTGGTGGTGTTGTTTTTGTTTTGTTTATTTTTTATGTGGTTTTTTTTATTTTCTTTTTTTTTATTATTTTTGGTAATGTTAACATCTGTATATTTTCTTCAAAACTCAATATTTTGAATAGTTGACCAGCCATTCAGTAACACAACATGGTGTATGGTATTGTAAATCATGAGATAAGCATGAATAAAATGCACATGCTTCACAAATAGGTCTTGGAGGACATCTGTTATACTTGTTACTACAAGGAATTTTCAAAACACAGAAGTGCATTAACATTTGAAATGTACCACCTGAAAACTAGGAGAGTCTGTCATGAAGACCCCAAAATATATAAATAGCACTTTCCTCAAGACTCGAGAAATGTATGGATAAGAGCACGCCTTAGAGAGGCACAGAAATACTGTTCCTGAAGGACACAAGTCCAGGTCAGGCACTCTGCTTTTCTCTTGCTTCAGGCATTAGCTGACATAAATTTGCACCGCTGAGCAGTTGCTTACAGACGAGTGTATGACAGGCATGCACATTTTGTGTCCCATTTTGCTTCCCTAAGAAGCCCTGTGGCCTGCTTCTACAGGCTGCTCTGTACATTCTTGTGACAAATTCACTGTGAGGTCCAGCAGAGAGTCACCCCCTGCAGCTCCTGAGGCTGGAGGGACTGCACGGAGAAACCTTTCCCATCACATGAAGGGTGTTACAAATGGGAGGTCAGCATGGCAGGCTCAGTGTTTAGGTTTCTGCACTTTTTATAGGCTCTGGCTAGTTGTGTGCCTGAAGATGGAAAATATTTGGAAGTAAACCAAAAATTTCGAAACTAACCTTTTATTTCCTTGGGATTTTTGGCATCAGTGGCTCTTTTGGCTGTGTCTGAGTGGAATAAGCTGTGTCTTTGAGTTTAGTACATTATACAGTAACATATTACACTTCTCTATTTTTTGTGCCTGGGAATTTCACCTCATCCATCTTTCACAATGTTCAGCAGAGACTTTTAAAAATCCCTGAGCCAGCTTTACGCAATTAATTGGAGACAGAGCCAAACCCTAGATCCTGATTTCAAACCTAAATCCTTGTTCCGCTTGAATCTGATGCTATGCCGGGCCTAAATTAAACACAGAATCTAAACAAAGAACATCTAACAAAACTTGAATTTAAATGTTATTTGCTTGGCTAAGACTGAATATTTTGAGTGCAAATTTTGGCCATTCCATACCTACACTTGAAACAAATCTTACCAGTAAAAGAATAAGTGAGAAAAAAAAATGGCATGCTTCAAACTATTTCATCTCAGTTAAAGCTATATCTCATTTCAATGTTTAAAGCATTGAAGCATTTGAAGGTATATTTCATTTGAAGGTTTTGCTGTTATTTTGGTTTGGTCATTAGTTAAAGACTCTTCCAATAGCTCATAGGTGTATCTAGATCCCCTGGTCTTCCCTCTTTCCAGTATTGAAGTGTTGACCACAGTCTGGTCATTTGCTATTCCCCTAGAAGGACTAGACAGCTTTTGTTTACACAGAAATGTATATAATAGGAAAATACATGAGTGATATTTTTTGTCTTATTCTATATTAAATTGTCATATTTATGGTATTTATATGTATATATATTCATGTTATTTATATATACATATTATGTTATTTAAAATTATAATGAGAGTTTATTATAATTTTTATCCATTTTTATTATATTTCCATTTTAGCTATATTATTCTAAGTCAAAACATTAACAGCCCGTGTTAGCTCATAGCTTTCATTTTTCCATCTTAGTGTAAGTCACACTAAAATTTGTAGGCAGAAGTGTATGAGACCTATAATTAATCTAAAACTAATTAACTGTTTCTCAAAGTGGGACAGTGACGTTTGGGCTGTTTCCCTTGAGCACTAGTGCTGCTTTGGAGCCCTCTCCTGGAAACTCTACTTGTGAATTGGGAAGCAATTCATGAGTTGCTTTTCATTTGGAGTTTGCTTTAAGAGTATGAATTGGAAAGTTTACAGCTGTGCAAATAGTAGAAAAAAAGATTTTTTTTCCCTCAAGTTTGACTATTTTCTTATCTCTTTGTAATTAATAGTGGGAAGCCAGCGGTAAAGTCATGATTGTTAATGATGTTGACCATATAGCTCCTTTCTTGATGCTTGGCTCACTTTTTTCAAGTGTCCTGATCTGCCCACAGAGACTCCAGGAATCTCAGTTCTGGTAGGTGTTTTAGCCTGATTCACTTCAGCTTCTAACACTGATATCCTGACTTCCCAGACACTAAAGAAAACAGCTCATTTTATAATATTTTTCATCTAATATTTCCAGTATTTGTTTTACTATTTCATCCTACTTGATTGTTTCTGTAACTGATCAGATAATGTATTATTATTTTTCCTTAGGCTTAAGATTCATTCTGTATACACAAGATATATAACTGGTATCAGTTTACTCAGTGTTTAACCTGATTGCATATTTTCCACACATGAAAACAACAGGGATTTTGAAAGGCAAATATAATGAAACTTTAAAAAAAACTCCACACAACATTGTGTGCTACCTCTCAGTGATTCCTAAAGAATTTGTGATTTATCTTTCTTTCTAAGCTAAACAAGAAATACCATCAAAATTAATCAAATTTTAGATTTCAAAATAACCATTCTTGAGGCTTCCAGAAAGACAAGATTAATGAGTTCATGTGGAGAGGATATAATTAATTCTGTCATCTTCTTCTGTGTCATTGCCATGTACAGAGGTACAGGGTAATCATTGGGCTGCTTTTGAATATCTCAAGTCAGAATGTCTGTTTATACTGCGTCATAGTATCTCTTTCCAATCTCATGGAAAACAGGGTAGGGTTAATTATTTTATCTATTTTTTTACTTTCTTCAGGTCAAAATTGAGCAGAAACATAGCTCTCATCAGGAAAATATGAACTGATTAGTGTTCCATCTGTGGCACGCCTTGACTGCCAATGGATTTTTTAATTATATTAAAATGATGGACTTTGTACTTTGATATGAGAAGTGAAATAGGAAGCTAGTTTCTAATAATTGCTTTAAAATGTACTTTGGAGGAAATATGGAAATATTAGCATTACCAGTAATACAATCTGAACGAGCTAAATGGGAGGTGTAATGAAAAGTTCAAGGCAGGAGGGAGCAGGAAGAATATTGAAAATGTCATTGTAGGCTGGCTGAGGCATCATTTCCCAAATGATACTTTGGCCTGCCCCTGCTGTATTTGAATACCAAAGCAGTGAGTCTGTGCTGATACTGATGTACTTATTGCCATTGCTCCTCCTAGTGCATAGCCACATCCTTGATATGTGTTTACAGATGATAACCACAGCATAATTACATTAATGTCTAAATTAAAATTGACTTTTCCAAATTTGTTCTATCTTCCAAGATATTTCTTTGCTCCTAGCTTTCATGTTGGAACTCCAGTGAAATGTGCAGCTCATAACCTGTGCTATATTGTTCTAAAGAGCCACAGTCACTGAAAAATACAGCTTAATTAGCATTTTTGAAAATATGCTACAGAAGAAATAGGAAGAACTGTTAGTTGATCTTGGAGATTAAGTCCTCCAGCCTTAGGACTGTACATCTGAGAGCCACAGGACACTGCCTTGGCTGCACATTCTGTATTTTCCCATTCCAGCATTTTAGCTTTTTCAGATTTCAATTTTTACTTGAATATACTTTGGTGAAAAAATTAAAATTAAAAAGCATACTTATTTTCCTTCCTGTTCTTTACTATGATCTTTAAAATAATAAAAAAAAAAAGTACTGCAAAGAGCCAAAATCATTATTTTAGCTCTTTAAAGAACACTATTCAAGAGTGATTTGGAAAACCCAAAAGTGACTTGGGTATAGTTACAATACAATATAGCTACAACGAATTAAAATTAGGGTCAGACATTGAATAACAAATGTGTGTGATTAGATGTATAAAACTAAGTTCCTAAGGGCTTGACAGTTATCAGGTTTGTGCTGTTGTTTATGTGTTGTGTGAAGGATTAAATTAATGAAAGTATCTTGTGTTACATGAACTCGAATAGTTTATCAGGCAGAAAAGATTTGGTGTGGGAGAAAATTACTGTGAACATCAAACCCTGTGAGACAATGGATAAATCACATATAAGATATAAACCTGCAAGAAAAAATTGTTAGCTTTGTAGCTCATGAAAATACTTGGAATTTTTATAAACTGTTAAAGTTCATAATCTAGCTCTTTCTAGCTGTATGAATTTTCAGTTCTCTGAAAACTGGGTTTCCTTGATTCCAATGAAAGCCAGATTTAAGACAAAAACAATGCTCTGAAATGGAGTTTAAGAAATAGCTGCATTAAAAAAAACCTTACAACTACAACAGTTTTAGTATTTAATACCTCTAGTACCACTTCAAATCTTATTACTTTGGATAAACAGAAGGCATCTCCAAGAACCTACTTTCTTTTTATTTATATATCATCTTCATTAAAATCCCAAACCCAAATTTTCTGTCAGTCTACACCTACTTCCAGAGTTACTGATATGTTTAATTCAGGTTTGCTTTTGTCAGCCACCTAAAATTTTAAATCCATTACCTTTTCTGAGGAATATTTGAAATTGAAATAACTAATTGGCAGACAAACAAGACATCTATAGCACCTAGCTTCAAATGTCAAGAGAAAACTTCAACGCACCAAAGCTGTCCCCAAATTTCTGTTCATTTTCTAAAAATGGGTAGCAAGCAGTGCAGAACACAGACTTGTTTGTAGTGTTACTAGCCTTTGAGTCCCTATAGTCCTGACTGGCCCATAGCCAATCTGAAGCCCCAATTAGGCAAGCACAGAATTCCATTCATGCTTAAAATTCATAAAACATACAGTACATATGTTGAAACTCTACAAAAATAGTGTGGCTTACTTTTATTACACCCTGATATCTTGTTTTCTACGTTCTATTGCTGTCACTTACTGCCTTTATGGGTAAGTGACTTAATGATACTTTATCTGCAAACAGTTCTCTTGTGTCTTGTTTTATTTTTACTAACATAAACCTTTCTGTAACTGTGGCTTTCTGTTTTAGTGAACACAATCCTACAGCACTATCTCATTATATGACCTCGTAATGCTGAAAAATTTTAGGGGGGAAGTTTGACTGTAAAGAGACTCTGAAGGCTGTGTTTTATTTTATAAACATGGTGAAATCCATATTAGTGAGTTTCTCTATTTTATTGCTTGCTCAAGTATCTATGTCATCACTGACATCAGCATTAATTATGATCTGGGTGCTTCCATAGGGATTGCATTTCCTTAAATAAGACTAAAATCTGAAGGATCAGCAAACAACCTTAAAAATATAATTATACATTGCATAGCATACAAAATTATGGCATTGTGCATTTTCAGTAAGAGATTCAAAATAGATGTTGTAAGAAAACAATTGGGGATGTTGTTTCTTCCTTAGTTTAGGGTTTTCTAACCTCTGAAGATGTGTCTCAGACCTCCATCAGGCTCTCCAGAAAGGCATGGGTATCCTGAGGGGCCCATGCCATATCTGCCAGTTCTTTGCAGATATTCTGGATCCCCTAGAGGGTAAAAATGGCATGAGATGCCTGCATTTAGGCAACTGAATCTCACCCTTGACGAAGTCCATTAACATGATTTGACCTTGGGTCAACATTCCCCAAATAAAATTATCTGAGCAAATGCCAGAAAAGTGGCAACATGTACCAGGAAGCCAGGAAAAAAAAAAAAAAAATTAACACACAGTAGTTGCTGAATGGAAAGACAGAATTATGTGTAAGGAATTGTTGGAGAATGGTAGTGAAAGGATACAATTAAAATATGCTTTTCAAATGTTGGTCTCAGCATTTGAGAGTGTTGAGATTTTCAATCTATGCAGAAATTCTCTATGGAGTTAGCAAATTGATACCTTCTGAATGAAAGCATTAGTCAAAGGAATGCTTTCTCATCTATTGCATGTTTTTGATGGAGAAGTTTACTCTAAGAAAAGTCTAGAAAACAGGGATAAAAGATTCTCATAAAATAGCGTATGCTGCAAAACCATGAAAACAATACAAGACTTACAGAAATAAATGTTTACATTATATAGAGTCAGCAAAAATTCTCTTGGTGAAACAAATGCAGACATATCTCAGGCATAACAAACTGAAACCTAATTCAGCTTTCAATCCTTTCAAAAATTAGCTGTATGCAACCTTATCAATTAAGACGTTACTTTAAAATTAAATGCAAAATTACAATTTTTGGAAATATTAATTTTTTTAGCTTAAATTATTTAATATTTTTATGCAAATCTATTAGTAATCTGGACTGACTGAAAGCTGCAGTTCTTACATTAACTCAGGTGCAGTCAAGTTAGCATTTGTGTTTTAAAGCATGAAAAAATGTACTATTTTTAAAGGCAAAAGCCCACAGCTATTTTTCAGCCAATCATACAATGTAAACATTTTTTCCAACTCATTAATATGTCTTGGGAAAACAGATTAATATTTGTAAATAATTATTTCAACATAAATTAATGAGTTCACTGTTGCATATCTTTGTATATATTGCCTCACCAAATTAATTACATTTATTAATAATGTTTTTCTCTGGGGAGACTTATATCAACCACTGAAGTGATTTACACTGTGTTTTGGCAGTAAGTATCTTACAATTTAAAAAATATTGTTTCATATTTCAAGATGTCTGCTCACAAGAGTAGCTATAGGTGACAGTCTTTTGAGAGGGTGATGAGGAAATTTTAAAATCTCAAAACTGGTAAAGTGTTCTATATTTGTAATTTTACCATCGGCACCTCAAAATACAGATAAGAATCTTTGGAAAGGAACATTAAACAGGAAGATTTCTAAGTACTGACAAGATAATAATCTTTTGTTATCGGTTGCTGCATTGGAGTTATGTTACTAGTGCAATGTAAATTAATATCTAGCAAATTAAATAATCCTGTACCTATATTAAAATCCATAAGAAAGCTAGAATAAATACTCCAGAGATGTCCCATTTCTAATTTCTGGCTAAATTTAAACCTTCTTATATGTGTATACAGCTAAAAATGCACCTACATTCTGTGTGTGATAGCATGAGTATATGTTTGTGAATATGGGATATCATATCTAAGGCACAGGAACTGAACACTAGAAGCAAAATTGTAGTAAAAATTTTTTATAAAAGTATTATCCCAAGGAAGAGTTTTAGAGAATTCAGACATGAAAGATGTTCACAAGAGGGTGATTGTAACCCTAATGCACCATTTCACCTAATTACTATAAAATATTGTAATCTTAATGCATCATTTCTCAATAGCTGGTCTGAGGAGCTGGGAGTAAAGCTTCATTCCTGAAGTACAAGGTTTCTGAGAGGACATAAACCCTCTACTATGAATAATGATTGAAAGTAACACCAAAATTTTTAGGCAGAATCAACAGCACAGGTTGTATTTCTAGTGGCATGAATACATAGTGAAAATTTGTCTAAATATTTTAGTTACTATTTTTCCCATTGTATTCTACTCATGTGCCCTGGGCAAACTGTTCAGAAGTCTTAAAATAATGACTATCTCAAAGCATCATTTCATTGACAGAAAAACTGAATTATAGAGAATGTGAGGCATTTTTTTCAGAAATGGGGAGTGACTACATCTCAGATGAAGTCACTGGGATTCCTGGACATTTACCTTTCAGGAACTGTAAATCACCCATGGGTACTGAAGAAGTCAGTGCCCAGACCAAAAATAGAAAACATTTTTCCTGTGTTGCAGGTTTATGTTAAAGCCACGAGTCCCTTCTTTGTATTTATCTGCCAAAACCACTACTGTAGTGATTTCTCGTTATAATGTCTTAAATTACAGAGTAAACCAGAACTAGATCATTTTGGTTTTGCTAAATGGTTTTTATATAGATTGTCAGATTGGACAGACAATTCATGTCTTACTTAGACGGAACCTGTTTTTTTCAGAATTCCTGTGGATGTTACATTTAAGGTTGCTAATTGACCCAAAGGACACTTATTTTGAACAAAAATATATGTAAGTTAATTTAGGTCTTTTGTAACTATTTCACTTGTTTATATATTAAGGGGGTTATTTCAGGTCAAAACGTATTTCTTTCAATAAATTCAGAGATTCTTACTAAGAAAATAATTCTGTCATAGCTAAAAACAAGAGCTTCTGATAAGCATAGCTAAGATTCAAATGAAGACAAATGAGTTTAAAATATGAAAAGTGGTGGCAGACATATCACAGTTTAACTAACACTATTCAAAAATATTGTTGGTTTTGTATGCAATCCACTGTACAGCTCTCAATGAATATGCCATCCACCTACTCCTGAGAATATTCATGACACTGCTGCTAGACTGTGTAAAGTCACTGTCACTAAACTATAAAGGGGAACAAAGAAGGTTGACATTCTCATGTGCAGTTCTGCAAATCACATCGTATCTGACAGAGACTTCAGCTGATACAATCATTTATACTTTGAGTCCGACTCAGTATTTAACTCATTCCTTGCCTGATAGGATGTTTAGAGTTATTGTGCCTTCAGTAGATTTCTAAAAGTATTTACCCAGTTAATATCACCAATATCAAATTAGTGATTTCAGATCTTGTGCATAGACAGAATATACAAAGCCCAAGAAGGGTGACAGCAGAGTAAATTTTTATTTTGAAATTAGAATAATGATGCAGCATCACATCTTATCAATCATATAATATCCTGAAATTATGGTGCATTTTAAAAGGCATTCTAATAATGAAGGCTCTAATAAGATCTTTTTCTTAGAGTCATTCTACCTAGTGCTTCTCCCAGGCAAATCTCAATCTTTGTGCCAAACAGATCCTTGTTGGGGTGGGCAGGCTGCACGGATCTCCCAGTGCAGAAGTAAAGGCTTGTACAGCACAGGGTGCAGAGGGGATGGGAACATGGTGTGATTGAAGGTCCCTCTGCTAATGGGCACCTTGAAACTATTACTGATTTAAACCAAGTTCTAATGGATGATATTAGCTTTTCACTGAACTGTTTCTCTCAACCAAAACCTAGACCTTTTCTCTTTTTTTGGTTTGTTTGTTTGCTTTGTTCAGATTTAATTAGGATTCAAACACAGCATCAAACACAGGCATGGGAATTGATGTGTCAGACACAGGCATGGAAATTAATTATACCTTGAAAAAAACTTGATTTGAATGGGCATTCAGGTAGCATTTAGGTACAGCATGACAATTTAAATGGTGTAGCTATATTTAATGATATTTAAATGGGAATACTAATGCAGAAATGTATGTCTCACTTGAAATTTGACTCTGAGTTTTCAGTTTGCCTTTGCCTACAGTTCAAAATACTGTTAATAATTGAAAAAAAAATCCTCCCCCACCCAAAAGAAAAACAAACAAAGAAAGAAATAAACAAACAAACAAAAAAAAACACAACAGAAAACTAAAAAACCCACTAATCACTGATCTGGATTGCAGCTACCTGGGTTGAAGTGAATTATCTTTCATCATGTCACAGCTTTGGAGAACTAAATTTGTCTTGTATGGTCTTGTCATCTCTGTATGAAATTTAACTCTACTATTACCAGTAGGGCAACTGAGAGATGTCTTTCATCCTTAAAACTCATGAAATATTTACCAGAATATATGTATTTAGATTAATCTATTCACAGGTTCTTAAAATCCTTGTGAAAATTATATAAAATCTCTGAATGTGGAACTAGTATTAATGTCTAGTCATGCACTATATTCTTAAAAATATTTGTGCATCACCAAACTTTTGTGTGAAGGTAATAGAAGTAAAGAAAGAGATATGTTTGAAGAGCCAGAGAGAAAGAAGAGTAAGAAGAAAAGGTGATTCATTCAGGCTTGTCTGGACTGCAGAATAAGTTCAGAATCTGTGCATAAGAAGTCTGTCCAGAAAATATTTTCTTGCATACTACTGACCAAAGTACCACAGTCAATCAGATGCAAAAAAAACCCTGGATTCATAGAGATAGAATATTTTAAATCAGTGCCTTGTGTTTTTCTAAGCATCAACCAAGACATAGCACAACATGGAGAGAAAGTCAGATATTATTACCTTATTGTTTTAGAAAATGTTTTTTTTCTTTTGCATATCCAAAAAAAAGGAATAAATTGTTATCTTACAAATAGGAAAAAGTTGATAGTATAATTTATTCTTGAGAAATATCAATCCAGGAAACATCTAATGATAAAAGATCCACTCTTCATCTGTGCAGATTGGTCACTGAAGACTTAGGACTACGTTGTGCCCCATTAATCACGTGCTCTAACCTTTTTTCCAACCTGGTAATTTTTTTCCAGCAAAGAGCAAATAAGAAAGTTTTTATTTTATATCTCTTCTTTTAAAGACTATTTGAAAAACATTTGTGTTTCAGTTGGAAACTTAGGACGGGGACAGGATTCATCCCAATTAACCCTTAAGCACTCAACTGAGGCAGCTGGATATGCTTCCAGTTTTCCAAGGTTCTGTGAAAGAGACAGGCATCTCCAGTGGGTAATTCAGTTGACTTAGGATCTCTCTCTATAGTTCCATTGTTATTATAAAGTTTTTAAACATTAAGTAATATTTATATCTGTTTACATAAATTATCCAAATTGCTATCTCTAGTATTGTGTACCAAGCCCTCATTTGTGAACTGGTCTGAAGCCACAACCTGGGAAAAGCAGAAGTTGATAACTTTTCAGAGTTTTAAAAGGAAATGAGATATGATTTTTTTAAAAACAAATATTAGTAAGACTGAAAGATTTAAAATAAAATATGGGATCTTTAAGTCTGGGAGAAGAGTAAGGGGGATTTGTAAACAGCGAAACAAGAAAAATGGAAGAAATTAACAATCATCTCCTGTGTAGAAAACAGAAATTTCTCTCACTGGTGCAAGGAAGTGAAGAAATCTGTGGCCTTTTGTCTTTAATTTTATTTCTTTATATAGTGAGGAAAGTCTGAGTCTAAAAATTTAAGTCTCTCATATACAACAATAAGAATTAAGAGATTTTTCTTTTCCTTCTTCACTTTGTCAGCCCAAACTAAACTCCAGAAAGTCTGGTGAAAATGAGTTGTATTCACATCTTTCAAATCATTGCTAAACAAAAGTTGTACTTTCTCCTTCTGGTAAAGTAACTAGTGTGTCTCAACATTTTGTTTTTCCTGTTCAATTTGCTTCCAAATGTATTTTTGTCAATATTCTGGAAATAATTAAGAGTCCTTGGAACCCTTTGAATGTCAGGTTAAAATCTCTGGGATACTTTCTTCCCAGGAAGCAGTGTAAGTAAATTACAGGGCTCAGTATGTGGTTTATGGTTAAAGATTCCCATGAAATAGCCTGCAGCTCCTTACTTCAGAAACATTCAGGGGTTTTTTTGTGTTATTTAGTTTCACCTTCCAAACCATGGGAAGAGGACTGGAACTATGGCAAAATGACTGTTTGGGTTGTTGGGCTTTTTTTTGTGTGTGCTTGTTTACTTGTTTCTTTGTGTGTGTGTGTGTTTGGTTTGGTTTTTTGTTTTTGTTGGTTGGTTTAGTTTGTTTTTTTGTTTGAGTTTTGTGGTTTTGTTGTTTTTCTTTTTTTAATATTACAATAGATCTTGCTAATCAATTAATTGGTAAAGTACAGACATAATTACCTCTTTCTGTGTCAATGCTCTGATAACGCCAGCATGTAGCTGACTAGGTCTGGATGAGTCACTTGTCAAGGTAGGTTAAAAATAAAATAGCAAATAACATATCTTAGCTGAGCTAGCAAAGCTACAGAGTTTTGCTGGGGATCCTGGACACCGAGCATCTTATGTCAGTTTATGTCAAAAGCTGAAGGCATGGAAACCTTGTGAAAACAAAATAATGCATGATTATATAACCATCACCTTTTGTAGGATGTACTGTTGACCTGGGAGCCTAAGAAAAGTGAAGGTCTATTTTCCATACATAAGCAACATATTAAAAGATATGTGGTTGTCCTGGTCTACAATACAAGATACATATTCTATTACTATCTGAGAAGGGTGATCATCCTTGTCTCTGTGGGAAATACCTTCTGTTAATAGGCCATTGAGTCCTACTGTATAACTGAGAAGGGTGATCATCCTTATCTCTGTGGGAAATATCTTCTGTTAATGGGCCATTCAGTCCTACTGTATAACTGATAAGATTACATCATCCCATTGGGAGATGCTCCAGCCAGTAGGACGAGCCAAGCTTTCCCTACCTAAATAAAAAATGAAGTTTAGAACACCAAAGACAGCCTTTTTCCACTGGATTCCAGAGGAAGAACCAGGTTTTTCCACATTATTGCTGGACTCTTCGGAGGAAAACTGCACCTTCTACAATACCTCTGCTTTAACTGAACCACATCTGTAATCCAGGAGGACTGTAGCCACCATTTAATCGGACTGCACCAACACCCTGACTGACAGGGTATCAGGTTGTATTCTGACTCTGTCAGTGGTTTTATTTTTTTATTATTGCATGTATTTTATTTTTCCTTTTTCTTTTCCTTATTAAAATGGTATTACTGACTTGAAGTCTCACTGGTTTTGCTTTTCAAACCAGTACAGTGGCATAGGCTTTTCAGGAGCAAGCATCTTTAAAGGGTAAATTTAGTTTTTTATACTAATATTTCAGGCAGTCTTGTCTGAGTCACAAGAGGTGTAAGGATAGACATTGAATGTGAGCTATTCACTGTTGCGTAAAGAGAATGAAAAACAAGCAAAACTCCCTGGGTCTCCAGCTGGTCCTTGGGCTGTTATTGTAGCTCTACGTGAGCATCTGCAGATTGCTAAGACTAATGAGATGTTAGAGGGGCATCTGCAGATGAACTCCTAGATGTTCAATGGAGTTCATTTCTTTGCGCTTGTTCCTAACCTAACGTTTGTGGGTTGGAGTATTTGCACTTTACTTCAGTGTGGCATTTGAATATGATTTCATAAGTAAATGAGTCTTGGGACACCATCATGCCTGTGTGCTTGAAACTGTTGACAGATTTAAGCAAAATTTGACAGACAAAAGTTTCAGACGTATTAGGTTTCTTTAAGTTTAATAAAAGTTTGGTTAGATGGAGGAGGGAGACTTTTGGGCATGAATTACTTGCCTGAGCATGGACTGTGCTAATATTTGTGCTATCCTAGAGTTTCCTGCCTAGCCTCCAGCTACCATAACAGAAGGTTATGCCTACAGAAGCCCTCTCTGACTGTATCAGGTATAAATAAGGATATCCCAGAAAGCATTAGTTGCCTGTGTTTAGGCGTACTCTAAACCTCCAACACAACCTTCCAAACTGATGCAAAACCAGTATTGTAACTCAAGTACTATTAAAAGTTAGAGAATCTACACTGAACAGACTGCTTAGAAGTGCTGCAACTAGCCAGAAGGCTTCTGGTTAGAATTTGCTACTGCCTAGTTTTAATGTGTATAGGAAATCCTGCTTCCAGCTTTACGTAGAATTTTAACAAGGAGATTAATAAATTTTAAAATATTCTCTGGTTTAAAAACCAGGATTATCAAATATCACAAAATTTCCAAATTCAGAAATATGTCTTGGGACAAATTTATCTTCCTATAAAAAAGCTGACATTCATTTATTTTCAATTTATTGCATACAGCTCTTCTTTAAGCTACTTTTTGCTTTTAACTAGTTGAATTTATTCAGTGTAACCACTTTTTAGATTTGCTGTTTGTTAATTTTTTTTTTATTATTTACAGGCAGCTTGCTGCATGTATATTTTTATTCTGATTTGTGATTACGTTATTTAAGGACCACCTATTGTAAACTGTTCTAAACATGTACCCCCACACATATGCATGTAAGTAGGGAAGTTTGCTGGGAAGACTTGTAATATGGATTCACTCAAGTGGAAGGTCAGGTTTTCCCATAGTATGCCTCATGAAGATTTTTTTATAGATAAATCGCTCTATTCTAAGTTGAATTAAAACCAGCTTGCATAAACCTGTCCAATACAGGACATTTTAATAAATATTATGGAACTTTTCCAAATTTTGGCGTATTCTGTAAGATGTGGTGTTTTTTTAATAAAGCAGAAAAATAAATACTCTGGAGAAAGGTTCAAATGAGAAGATTTGGGCCGTGAGTTTTGAAGTTAGCATTCTTTATAAAATATTTATTAAATTATTATTACATAATGTGGTTATTACTGCAACAGCTCTGTGTAGATACTCCTGCGTCAATTTCTGCCACAGCACAGGTTTTACTCTGATGTCACAGAACACCTTTGGTGTTGCAACCACCTTCAAGATAATGCAGCAAAATTTTGCTGAAATCCCAGGCCCTGAGCAATCTTGGGGAAATCACTATTAGAGGAATCTCTATTTTCTTAGTAAATAGAGTTTGCTTCAAATCTGATTACTAAATTTTCCTCAATGGAGTATTTACACCTGAGTTTTCTCTACTGTGTGTTTTTCTGTATGGAAATAAGACTATAAATGCTTTTTCCTTCTGGGAAATTTAGTGCGCTCTGTACCAAACATGTAGACTTTAGTTAAGACTTTCATTGCAGTTAAGACTTTCATGCTTTCATGCTTTCATGCTTTCTAGGGGTTGCTTTTGTTCTGGTACAAGAAAGGGGATGTTTTCTGTGCATGTTTCAATGTTCATGCAGCTGCTTTTAGGGAAAAGGGAAAAGAATAGGATGTGTCCTACCTGGAATTCAATGAAAAAGCAGGCAAAAATGGGAACCTAAAGCAGACTGATGATAATGTGACAGATTTAAGACTAAAATACACTCTACTCACTTTTTAATCCTTTGAAGTTCCTCAGATCTGCAGATTGCATTGGCATCACACTGACACCACCAAGTTTCAAGAGAGGTATGATTGCAATTCACATTGCTTTTTGTTTTTTTAACAGCAACAAAGCAGACAGAGAGAGCAGAGGGGCACTATCTCTTGCTTGCAAACCAGATGAAGTTGGTAGATTTAATTTTAGGTTTACCAATCTCTTCCATATTTATAAGGCTGGTACAAGTTAGAGCAAGTTAAAGAAAAAGAGATTGAGTGGAAATTTGTCCCTCAAGCTGAGCTGGAAACAGTGTGGTTTTTTTTAAACCTGTTTCTTAAGGCATAGGACAAGGTCTTAGTGCAGTCATATCCTGGAATTCTTGCAGAGTGGTAATGCTGTGAAAAGAAGCAAGAATTATTAACAGGACCTGTGAAAGTTGGTATCTTTCCAGCTCTCTGTGCTTTAATCTTCTGTCTATTAACTGCTGCAAATGCTACCTTGGCATATATTACAGGCACATGTTAATTTCTCGCTTTCTCTCTAACAGCACCCCCAATGGGATATAATACAATATTGCTATTTTACCTGGCTGTGACATATGACAAGGTAGATCATACCCTTCAGTTGCCTGAAATTCCCAAAAAGCTTGAGGAAAATAACATCAATCATTCATTGCTAAAGTATCCATAAAGAGGAAGCAGATTGGCTTGTTACACTGGGTTACTTCTAGTTTAGTAAAGAACAAAAAAAAGTACCTCAAGGATTCAGATTTGGTTTCTTTAGTTCTGCTTTGTGCACAACATCTCCATTGTGAGCTGGCAAATGAAACACCATTACTGGAAAAAATCACAGGCTCTACAAGTTGATCTTAATGAAGCACAGATTTGTGGTGAAGTAGTGAATTGTTCAGCTAAAAGACAAAACAATATGACTTTCTTGGGTCACCTAATGAACTAGATTCTTTCCTTGTTTATTTCAGAGCAAGATAAAGAAAGAAATGAATAAATTATCTAGATCTTAGTAATTTTAAAAAATAAAGCAATTTGATTTTTTTTCCACTCTAAATTTTTCATTGAATGAAACTTTCAGGTAATATTGATATCAATTCAGCATTTCACTCAGCTGATCTCTTCCTTTGACGTGTTAAAATTAGACAGGAATTTCTTGGATAATCTCTGAGTGCATTGTGCTTGTAAAGAAAGTTACAGTTGCACACTCATTGAAGGGAAAGGTGCTAGGTGTCATAAGAACATTCACATGCCTATTTTGGATGTCTAATATTATTCATAATAAGTATGACAGGATTCAGATAATGCTGTCTAATTATAGTGTAATGAAATGTTTTGAGAGAAGATTTGTGTCATACCGTTTTTTGATAAAGATTTTAGGCAGATGTTACTCAGACTTGACAGTGAAGAAGGATCTAAAATTGGTGTCTAGAGGCTAGAAATGATGATCAGGTATTTTCTGGGAAGCTGGGAATAGCTCCTATGTGTATAGATCTATCTACATACGTGCTTATGTAAACACATAATGTATATATTTATATATATGTACACACATCATATATATATATGTATTTATTATCTTGCTAGCCATATAGTGTAGCAGTTATGTGGACATGATAATGTAGACTATATTATCTTTTAAGAAATCAAGATGTTATTTATGTGGGATTTTTGTGACCTATAATGCATCTGATAGAGCTATCTATTAATAAATCCCCTAACTCTGTGGGCCTCTTCAGTAACATCAGTAATATTTTAAATATATTATTATGAATACTATCAAAGCAAATCTTTATATATGTTGAATTTAGAGAGTTGAATATTCTATATTCTGTGTTGCTTAGCTGTGACAGTAAAAGTATTCTAATCCTATTGAGGACTTGTGGTAGCTAATGCTGGCTAGGCTCTTTATTGATTCTAATTTAGGATGATGTTTCAAATCAACAGATGTGGGCATAGCAAGGAAAAAATGAACATATTAAAGAAATCAGTAGAACTACATGACTTGTAGAAGACAATAAGAGGTGCAAGAGTTATGAATTAAATTAAATAATATTGACTCAATATCAGTCCTGCTGGCTTTTCCGCTTGAAATTCCAGCATTTGTAGGATCATATATCTTTCATTCTGGAAGTTTCATTTTTAGCCCCTCAGAAATTCACGGAAGTTGTATTCTAGGAAAGCCTTCCACTTGGGTTTATCATCTTTATTTATTTATTTTCTGAAGGTAAAGTCCATATTTTTTATTATTTTTTCATTCTTTACCTCAAACACAGAGAAGCAGCATCACTAGACAACAGAAAACAAAAGCAATAAGTGCAATAATAATACCTACAAAATTATAAAGGTGTACTTCAACATCCTGGCAAAGAGAAAAAAAGATGCACAAATACAAACTAAAATCCTCTAGTTTATGTTTAATTGCACTCTTTGGAAAGATATTAAACATCTATTACACAAAAATTAATTAGTTAATGATTAATAAATTAATAAGCAACATTTTGGTTAAAAGGAGGGAAGTAATTAGTTCCACCAAGATAAATTATTGCTTTTTGATTTCAATAGCCTGGAGGAAGCCTTTCAACTACAAGCCATTTCTTCTTTTTTCTATTATATTTGAACATTTTATAATGAGCATTTATGTCTTCACAGCCAGCATACTAATATGGTCTCTATTGTTTTTTCCAAGTTAGTAATTAAAGCCACAGATGTGTTTCTTAGATCACTGATGTTTCACTCAAATAATTGCATTGGGTTTGGGCTGAGTGGCCAAAGCCTGCTGACAGGCTGGGCAACCCTCCTCCCCCCAGTGCTGTTAGTTATCATTCAGACAGTGGCAGCATGCCTTGGGGAAGTCAGCAGTCATGTCACTCCTGCTTGCCATGGTTAGGAGTACAACAGCTGTTTACCCCATAATTCGTTGCATTAGTTCTGGCAGGCTTTAAGAACGGAAAATTTAAATTTATTTTTGTACTCTCTGCATCTGTAAGAACAGTGGGAGGATCCAGGATGGCACAGAAGGGTCACTGAAGTCTCCATTTGGAATAGAGATGGGCTTGGGGTCAAACTCCAAGGCTAAATTTGAATCTAAATGTTTCCCTGTGCTGAGCGCTCAGGACAATCACTGTTGTGTGAATTAGAATATATAATAAAAACAAAATAAGAACTATGGTTTATCGGTTGTTCAGATTGCTGTTTTCTAATTTTCTTGATGTCTTCCTTACTGCTGTTAATGATTTTCTTTTTTAGCCTACTCCTGCACCTGCCCTTATGGGGTAGCCTTACAATGCAGGGTAGCATTACAAAATTAGAGTTATCAATGAGATACAGGTGAATATAGTGAATTTGTAAATTTTCTTACCAGAAGTTTTGAATTTCACCCAGGATATGGAATTTCATTTTGGTGGGTAAAAAGATTAAGAAGAGAAAGGCAGCAAAGAAATTAACAGAAGTGAAGATCTCTCTGAACTCAGGAAAATGGAGAGTTCCCAGGATTCATCTTAATATTCTTCTAAGACTAATAAAATTTTCTTCTTAATCACAAAAAAATGATTACATAGAAAGCTTAAAAACGTCTTCTCATCAGAGAAAGATTGGTGTGATGTACTGTAACACGTTACTTTTGCTACCAAGCTTTAACTGAACTAGAAAAATTGACACAGGTAATCTTGTTTTTCCAGACTTGGGTTTTTAATACTCCAATTACTTCACTTTGTTAAAACCAAGGGCATAATTTTTGCCTCCCTTCCAAGTTGTTAATACTGTGCTGGGAAAGAACAAGACTAAGACATAGAAACAAAACCTCAAATGAATGCAGGTTCACTACCACTTGTGAGTCACTGAGGGTGTTATTGCAGAAAAAATTATATTCAACCCTAACCTATTTTATGAGTGATAAGGTAAAAATGTAAAACCCAGTAATTTTCAAAAATTAGTAGATATTTCCTTTGGGCTTACTAGGATGACACTAACAAGAAATATGTATTCTAAAAAGTATATTTTGTCATACTGAAAGCTGTGTAAAAGAAAAATCAATTTATCTGAAGAAATAAAAGTATTAAAGTAACACTTGGACTTCTCATGTTTTTCTTAGGGGGACAAAGTTTGCTACGTAAGCATTTTGGCATTTTATTTCACCCCATCATCTTCACTTAGGGTCTTGCCTCACCTATCCAGGAATTCTAGCTAAGGAGAATTGATATTGTCCTTTTTAGATAAGAAGCTCTGGGACCATCAAAATACCTTTTCTAATGAAGATGTCTAGATTTTAATTAAAAATGTATATTTTTTATCTTTATGTCTCATGGAAAAAAACAATTTTCAGGCTCTGCTAAGTACTAAATAAATTGTGTTGAATTTACTTTCACACACTGTTGCAAATTTGGGTCTAAGTGGCTATTCACCTAAATAGATAACAGTTCTCTCATTTATTTCACATAGTGAAGGATCTTCCTGCTGTGTAAAATTATTTTTGTCATTTTTTTTCCTACCAAAAGCCCTTAAATTTTTTATATCTCAATTTAAATAAAAAATTATGCCTCTTTAGGTAAAATCAAGGGTTAAATCAAATACAAGTATGCATTTTCACCGAGTGTGGATTTCTTGTTTTAGGAAAAACATATTTAGGACAGTCATTATCAGCATGTTTACTATTACACAGTACAATTAACAGTCTGTTGAATACCTTTGATAAACACTGGCATGTGAATTGTGTGCAAGCTATACATATATATATGTGTGTTTGTGTGTGTGTGTAGTGCTTAACAGCTTCATGGACTTTGGTCTGTCCAGCTTTGGAGAAAAAGCTCCAAACACAAAACACTTAAGAGTTTTGCAAGTCATTCATACCTGAGTTTAAGTTTGGAGGGGGTTGGCCTTGGCTGGCTGCCAGATGCCCACCTAGCTGCTCTCTCCCTCCCCCTCCTCCACAGGGCAGGGGGAGAAAATAGCATGAAAAGGCTTGTGCTTCAGGATAAAGACAGGGAGATCACCTACCAATTATTGTCATGGGAAAACAGACTTGCCTTATTAATTTAATTTATTGCCATTTTAAATAGAAGAAAATAGTGAGAAACAAAACACACAATTTAAAGTATCTTCCCTCATCCTTTTCTTTTTGTTTCTAAGCTCAACTTCACTCCTTCATTCCCAATTCAACTGCTTCCCTAAGTAGAGCAGGGACACAAGTAATGTCATAAGCTAGAGAAGAAGGCAGATAATGTTTTCTAAAGGACAGATAAATAGTGCTGGTCTCAGAGAATTTCAAACTATTGACAAGCCTAAGTGTTATGCTTGAGCAGTCCTGAAACCAGTGATGCACATGCTTACAAATTTAGTAATTATGGTGTAAATGTTTGAATACTCCTGCTGGATAGTAGACATCTGAGGCAGACTTTTTTTAGGAACCCCAAATATTTCCCTTTGTAAAAATGTGCTTATAAAGAAAAAAAATTGAAGAGTTTAAACAAGTTTGATTCACAACAGATTTTGAGGGGAGGGGGGTGTTTGTGTTTGTTTGTTTGTTTGTTTCGCTTTGCTTTTTGGTTGGTTGGTTGGTTTGGTTTGCTGGTTTGGTT
This sequence comes from Cinclus cinclus, assembly GCF_963662255.1. NCBI lineage: Eukaryota > Metazoa > Chordata > Aves > Passeriformes > Cinclidae > Cinclus > Cinclus cinclus. The sequence continues at coordinate 16,240,790 of NC_085050.1, read as the reverse complement.
TTGTGGGGTATTGTATTGGGTTTGAACAGTACTGTGAGGGCTGCTAAGGGAAAATGAACCCTATCTCAGTCAGACCCAACACAGGTATTGGTGGGTTTTTTTAATGACTGGTAACCTTTAAAGATGTACATATTTTATTTATCCTTTGTACTAGTACAAAATGGAATATTTTAGGAACAAAAAGGAAACTGAGAAAGGGTAAATAAAGCTTTTATTTTCCATTTCTGCATAACATTACAGAGAGATATTTACTTCTGTGAATGCCTTTCTAGCCATAAGGATGTACTTTTTCCCTTTTGGCTTCTCTCTTCATGGATATTCTGACTGGAATGTAAAGTTCAAGTAAGACAAACATATATCCTTATCTGTATGTAAATGTTGGCAAGAAGTGTTCAATGAAATTAATAGCTTCTATTTCTCAGAGATGATTTAACTTTCATGTATTTAAATATGTAGCCATTCTGAGTGATTACAGCATTTTTAAAATTGTTTAGGCTATGAGTAAAATCGTCTGTTATACTTAAACTCCAAAATCTACTTGTCCCTTAGGTAACAGCTGGGTAAGTCTTTCTGAAGAGACATCTATTCTGGGAAAACTAAAAATAAAACAAGGTTGAACTAGGAAATATCTCACAGAACCACTTTTTCAACTGCTTGAGCTCTTATTTTCTTACTTTTTTTTGAAATTTGAAAAAGTACTACATTAGGCTCTTAGTGTATGTGTAATAAACAGAATTCCTAATACACCCTCTCATCTTCTCAGTACCACAGTAAAAATAATAATAATTAAGTATTATATTGATGAGTATTTAATAAAATCTCATAATGGATAAACAGATGATATTTTATTTCATATGTAATTTCCTTTTATCTGGGAAACAATTCCTTCGCATGACACTATTTTTGACAGATGATGAATGTTATGGAGTTGATGGATGTTGGTGACAAAGAACACAAGAGAGAACCTGCACCAATGGACTTATCAGGCATAGACAAGAGTAAAATATGTCTAACTTAGAAAGAGCTACAAAACCACTACTTCAATTAACATTAAGCAGGAGTGGCCATGACGCATGGCTGAATATCCTATAACAATTCAAACCTGCAATAAAATACCAAAGTCACAATTCTAAAGTATCATAGGAAGACAGAGTAGATGACAGTTATAATTTATGTTCTAGATCCCAAAAAAGTGAAAAGTTTGCTAACATATTTGCAGACTAACTGAGGAAGTAGACTATGCTCTTATGCTCAGATGTATACCATCTTCTAGTATTTCTTGACTATGACACCGATATTCCATATTTTAAATCAAATCCCTTGATTTAGATTTGCTATCCTAAGGCTCACTCTGTAACTTTATTTCTTCTTTTCATCTTTTCATATGCATATTGAACTTCGTCTTGAACTCATTAAGATTTTTGCTGTATAATTGAAACACAGAATATCACTCTTCACATTATTAGTAACTGTCTTCCAATTTGTCATCAAAACATATTTACAACTAATTCATAATGGTTTTGATCTTGTGGTGCTATTATTTTGTAACCTAAGTAGTTCATCTCTATCTTGGTATTTATCCTCCAAAATTGTTTGAAATGTCATCATATTCTCACAAGAAGCCAACCCATGGAAGCCTGTAAACCTCACTTCACAAAATAGAAAAAATGCAGATCTCTTTACCTTGTATTATTAAATTTAATTCATTTTTGCACTATTCAATACTCTCAATTCATCCTACACAATGATCCTGCCATCTTCTGTATTAGACGAAAGTCCTAACCAGTATAGTCCAAAATTACAAAAACTCTCACATCTTTCCTTTTCTGTTTCGTTGTACTCATATAAATCCTGAAATTTCTACTTGAAATAAGAACCTCCTATGGGGTGGCCATTCTAATTTCTATCTAATTTCTGTACCTAAATTTAAATAGATTGATTCCACAGCATTAAGTTATCTAACATATCAGAGAAAGTTGTACTATTTGATACAATAGAGATTTCATAAAATCATGTTGAAAATGTATCATACTCTATTTGCCATCATATTCTAAATGATTCTTTACATCAAAATTCATTGTCTGACTTAAAATAGTGTCGATGTCAAGATAACAGCTTAATAACTTGCAGCACTTTTTTCCCACTCTGTTTATGAGGAGGGGTATTGTCCTTCTTCCACCACAGAGTATTTACAGATCGGTCAAAAATCATGCAGCTCTGGCAGTTTGAGCCTGGCCAACACCCACTCAGCTGCACTAAGAAACTCTTCTTTGAGAATGGAAAAAAATAGAAGGTAGAATAGGAGATTTGTACATTGAGATAAGACAGTTTAATAGAGAAAGAGAATATCTGAGTATTTGTGTTAACCTCACTCTTCTGGCAGCAAATGGAAATCACAGCACCACAGAAAGTGCTGTGGTGGAGATTAGCTCAATCCCAGCCACACAAGTGGCATTGAGTAAATTCTCCAGAAAGCACAGTCCTGAGAAGAGAATTTGTGTCAACAACCTTAGAAATAGAGTGCTTGAACTAATCACATATTCTACACTTAATAATAGAAAGATGATTGTTTATATAAATGTATTTGTTCATTGTTCTTCAGAAAAATGTTCTTTCCCTGTCACCTTTGAGTGGATAGAATTCAAAGCTTATGATGAGTAGCAAAAATTTTGAGAGTGGTAAGAAAGGGACCTAATCTTTATAAAGAGTAATGCAAATGTGAGTTCATTATAAAATATAACACGGCAAGTGATGTGCAGCACTTGTAAATATGAGGAAATTTTATATGTGCTCCTATCTTCCTTGTCTTAGGCAGAAACATTGTATTCAATTGTATTAATACTTCTTATTTAGACATAGCATTTTCAATTGAGGTGGAAACCAGTCACAATTTGTATTCAAATTTTATATTATTTTTCCAGTTTATATGCAATAAAAATGGAATTTTCTATATTTATTTATATTTAATTTATATATTTATTTATTTATATTTATTTATTTAATATTTATATAAATTCTACTATAGTTGTTCTCACAGAAATTTAATAAATAAATACCATGTATGAATAAATGTAACCTCATTTATAGATGATTTTTGGAAATCAAATCCTTTGCAGAAATGTAAGTTGTAGTTAAGAATGAGAACTTGTTTATAGTGAATATCTCATGAAATAAAATACATCAAAAGAGCTGTAAGTTTCACCTTTGTTATTCAGAGGAATACTTACCTAATCTTTTCTACTCTGCACTTGACTGACTTCTATTAAACCTTTTCTTTTTGCACTACTTATTTTTAAGTCTGGCTTGGGTCTGTTTCTTTCATGTTTTGTTTGTGTTTTTGTAGAAAGTTTTAATTTTTATGTTGAATTCCCATATTTTAAGGTGTAGATGGCTCTAAAATAATCTAAACGTTTTTAAAAGGTGCTTGAATGTATGGTTTACCTGTTGTTCAAAAAGAGCTATTCTCAGGTGAGCTACCCTGAGTACAACTTTCAAGAAGAAAGACTTATCTTTCTTTGCTTGTAAAATTTCCTGACCCAATTGGTTACACAAACAGAATTCTGGATATAATTTGCTTTACTTTGCTTCAGCTAAAAACTCCTTTGAATTACTTTCCTTCAGCTAAAAATTCCTTCCCTAATAAAGTGATTCAAAGTATTCAGATTTCTCTTGCATGAAAACATATGCACTTTTTTATTTTCTCCATAACTTTTATTTCACAGCTTTGAGACTAGTAATACTATTTAACTAAATTTATGTCTCCAGGTTACTGAAGTTCTAGATTTCTAAAGACAAGTGCCTCATTCTGGCTTCTTTTATAACTTCTTTCTGAACCAAGATTTTCTGAGATTTGTATTAGAAATATTAGATTGGAAATGAACATGACAGTGCCAGATCAACAGAGTGTCTACTTGACAATAATGTTTCTGCAGTACATTATTATGAATAATACATAGTTAACTTATTTTGCATAGTCTGAAAAGATATGCAAATCACATTAGCGAATTACCTACAATTTCAGTTGTTTTGACAGGGAAGGTAAATTGTCTTGGCTGATACTGCACAAAATTGATGTGCAGGTTGCTCACATTAAATCTTTATGATTATTTTTAATTATAAGATCTGGCTTTTCCTTATTGAAAGGTATTTTCATATAAAATGTCTGTACAGTTGGATACCCCATGCTCTTAGCACTCTGTTATCATTGTATCAGAAACTATTGAATCTAACTATCTAAACCTTTCTTACCTCGAAGTCAAAACTGTAGCAGGGATGGGAAATGAAGACTTACAGTATGGACATTTGCAGTGTGCTCAGAATTTGCGCCAGCAAATGACCCAGCAGGCCTAAGCATGACCTAGCTGTTTGGTCACATCCTCAGCCTCACTAGGACAGGAAGAGCAAAACAGAGTAAGTCAAGAGAAAGATAGTTCAATACATGAAGGAAACAGGAAGGAAAAAGTTGTGCAAAGGTAGTCATGTCCGTAAGCAGACAGACACCCAGACAGCCTCCAAGCAATTTTTACCTACCTCAGAACCACCTCCCCTCAGTGTTTATTGCTGAGCATGGCACTATATGGCATGGAATGCTTTGGCCAATATAGGTCAGTCCAGCTTGTGTCTTGTCTGAACATTTTGTCCACTCTTGTCTGACTCGCTGGGATGACAGTGTAGGAAAAAGGGGAAGCTCTTTTGCTGTACACTTGTACTGCTCAACAATAACCAAAACACCAGTGGCTCATTAAGACTGTTTTAGACACATACCCAAAACACAGAAACCTATGAGGTCCTTTGAAAAATTATAACTACCTCTGAGTCAAACCTGATTTACAACCCATCCTTACAACCTGGTTTATCTGTCTAGCCACATTCTATATAGATAAAATAAACTCACATAAACACACTGCACCTATACCTCTTTAGATCTCTTAAGCTCAGATGAAAAATATCACACAAGAAAAACTATGTCATCCACAGACATCTAGTTTTCACAGGCCAGTTTGACAACCAGCTGATCATTAGCTGGCATTACATCCCCATGGCAAGAAAGACCAACAGTATCTTGGGCTGCTTGATGAAGGAAGCAGGTAGAGGGAAGTGATCAGCTCAGCACTGCTGAAAAACATCTGTAGTGCTGCACCCATTTCTGGGGTCCCCAACACAAGGAAGACTTGACTTGACTGCAGTCTAGTGGAGGGCTGTTAATGTAGATTGGGAGTGCAGTATCTGTCAGATAAGGAGAGGTTGAGGATAGGGGGTCTGATACTGGGATTGGTTGAGAGTACTGAGAATTTAGCCTGGAATCCTCTCAATAGTGTCCACTGATGGCACATGTAGCAAGAAACATACGCTAAAATGCATGAAATTCCACTGTGCACTAAGAATTTTTTTTTTTATTATTATTATTGAGTGAGTGGGCTGTTACCACTGGCACAGGTTGCCCAGAGATATTGTGGGGCTTCCATCCATGGAGATACTCGTAATCAATCTGGACACACTCCTGGACAGCCTGCTTTAGTTGTCCTTGTTTGGACAGCAGAAGGTTTGGACTACATGGTCTCAAGAGGTACCTACAAATCTAAATGACTGTCTGATTCTATAAATTCAGATATCAGACAGAACTACCATAGACATGCAATTGTTGCTCAGAACAGTAATAGAGAACATAAATTTTATTTCAATTTAATGTTTGTGTTGCTGTTATTGTTGCTTTTTAAAATCAAAACTAAAATATTGACTCAGCTATATTAGATTAAGGTGTTAGAAAACTTGCACATATATTTTATGTGTAAATGATTTCTCTGTTTAAATAATCTGAAGTCAATTGAATGCATGAAAACATTACTTAAAAAAAAAAAGAAAGAAAGGAAGGAAGGCAAAATGCAAGGAAAGACACTTTTGTTACCAAGGAGGAAAAGTGACCACAGTAAATTGCAAAATATATTGTTAGATCTCTTCCTACAACTCATTTAATGCTATTATATGTGGAAAAGAGAACCATCAGCTGAAATCACCTTTATTCTTGCTTACATAAAGAACTAACTATTTTAAGTCATGTTGAAATAAGCATTACCAACTGCTGTGCCAAGTATTACAGCAGTGAATTTGGCATATAGAGTAATTGCATGGGATATATAATCTAACAAATTTCCAAACAAATATTCTGGAAACAATTACAAGTAAGCAAGCAACCCTGAGCAAAGACCACTGAAGTTTTAAATTGCATTTTGGTCACCCACGACCATTTCAAAAAATGTTCCACAGAATTTTTATGCCTTGAGCAACAAAAAGGGAGTTTTGGCTGTCTTTCCAAGTGAGAGTTTAATGTTGTGAATCATTAGGAAGCATACACATTAGTCTCAAAAATAATTGTTTGGTTTATAGTCACTTGAGGCTATAGTCTCAATCAGACCTCAGCTGTGGTGGGCTAGGAGAACATACAATTCAGTATAAATACAGTTTGTTGATATATTACTGACAGGAGTGTATGTTACACCATTAACTTCCAAAACACACACAAAAATTGTTACAGAAGGAAAAATATTGCTATAGCACTAAAAATATATATTTCAAGTTATTTTGAAAATAATCTGATAAATTCATAGATGCATATTTTAACTTTTATATTCGTGTGACTTAAACATATTTAAAAAATAATAAATATTTTAACAATAAATAATATTTTTCACAGAACCTAACCTAGTGTTTTTTTGCCAGGGCTGGGCATGTTCTTGGGAGGACTAAAATGATGTCTATTCCTATTTATTCAACACACAGTCCTTCAAATATATGCAAAGTTATTAGAAAAACAAAATTCTTAAAAATGTCTTTGTTCTGAGTATGCGTGATTTCTTTCCTCTGTAGAAACAGCTTGTCTCTTTTTTAAGCAATCACACTCAAAATCCTGTTTTGTTGCGAATTGTTGTGAAATTGTGACATAAAGAGGACCAAGAACTTGAAAGTTGAATCCCAGGGTATAGAAAAAATCCTTTGTTCCTACATAAATTGAACAACTAATAGGCAAATATTTGTTAAATGTTAGCATCTTCAGCAGCACAGTTCTGAAAGAAGTCTCTCTACAAAACTAGAGTATTATTATTACTAACAATACTACTTTTAAATAAACCCACCAGTTCAGAAAAAACCCCCAACAAACAAACGAACAAATCTGTGGGAGTCAGCTTGACCGACATCCCAGGCCAGAGCAGTATTCTTACTGAAGAGTTGCTGCTCAGCCCTAAGCCTTGGGAGGCATTTGTTTGGGTTCATAACAGACTCCAACAAAAAAGGTTATCAAAAATTTTGAACTGTTTTTAATAATGTTTTATAACCCTCGTTTCCCACTGGATGCCATTATTCCCAATTATGTAATCCCTTTTCTCCTCCCAGTTCTGGAAAGTTCTTGCATCTTTGTGCCCCCACTGGTTCATGTTTGCTTCCTTGTTCCACCCCATCTATTGGCTCCTACTCTACATTGCTCCTCCTTTGCACCACTTTTCCCTTTACTCATTGGATTCTGACCCTAGACCCACCTCTCACCATCCCATATATGTACCCTAGATTTTCCCTCACCCTTGTCTTAGACCTTTGACTCCTATAGTGTATGTACGTGTTTTGGGTCTCGTCCCACATTTTCTTCTATACTTATTAAAGTGTTTAGTTCCAGAGTTTTGTCATGGACCCGTTCCTCTTTTTGCCACCCTTGCCCTGATATCAGGGAACCTTTAAAGGTTAGCTGGGGAGACTACCCTCAAGTCTTGCACCTCAAAAAACCCTGACACAAACCCAATCTGGCAAAAGACCAAATAATATTACTGTCAAAGCCATAACTGGTAGAACAATTTCAAAATATAAATCCAGACCACCTCATAACCATTGGGTTCAGTGTGAGTAGGACAAGGCAGCCAATTGTGCTATTGTATTTTCTAATGATGAAGATCCCTCTCTGAATTAAGACGATCAGTGTGTCCCCCTGTGCATTCAGTAGTAGAAATGGTCTTGGGGTGTTGTTGTAACTGTTAGCCAGAAGGAAGGATTTATTTTATCTTGTCCTGGCTTAGGGCAAATTTTGGAGGAAACTTCTGAATGGGATCCCTCTAGGAAACAGATTTAAGCAGTCCTTCCCCTAACTAGTTCAGGTGAATATTTCTTCAGAGAGAAGTGCAAAAAAACCTGTTTATTTAACAGGCACAAAAATGAACAATACTAAACAGCAAAACCTCTCGCTCCTCCAAAGAGATGACAAATTCAGCAGAGTCCCTTCCGTGGGTTGCAGCCCGGCTCACTCAGTCTGTTCTCAGTCCCTCCAGAGCTGGGAAATGCCCAGGCCAGGCTTGGTGGGACACAGGTGTGAGCTCCCGGTGCTCCTCCGGGTTTTCAGTTCAGAGCAGGTTCCAACAATTCCAAGAAAAAGGAAAAACAACCCTACAGTTCAGGGAGCTTTTTTGTTTCATCTATCTAGAAAAACTAACCAAAAGCAAAGGAGAGCTTCCTCCTGCTGTTTACTGCAGGCAGCACAGTCTGTGTGAAGCATGTGGGGGAGCAAGTGCAGTCTCTGATAACAAACTCTGCACCTCTTCCTTCTCCTTTTACTCTTGAAACTAGTTTAAAACTGCAGAACTTAATATTCAGCACCAACAGAACAGACAACTGGGGATAGAAGCATCATAAAGTCACTCTAAGACATCTCTGGATATTTTTGCTCTGCTAAAGTATGCAACTGATTTTGGTCTTAACAATAAATTTATAGCTGATTTCTATTAAAGGAACTTTAAAATATCTCTATCACCTCTGTGAAAACTGAAAGACTAATATCAACCAAATTATACAATAAGAATTCTTCAAAATTATTTAATTACTTTATGAATTGAATTAATTTTTAATCTACTAGCTCTTGCAGAGGGAATGTCTTCCTTCTGAGATGCATCAAAAAATATTATTTTGGGTCTTTGATATTATACTTCAGTAAACCTGTCTTATCTATATCAGTGCATCAAAATAGCAAATGGGAACACAAGAATGGAAGAGAATATAGGAATATCAAACCTGGCTCCTTTAGAGAAATCACTGGTAGACACACTTATATTACATTATCTTAATAGTTTACAATGATTCAAACAGTAAATATTTTATATTCCATGCCTTACAGGCAACAAAACATTTCCTAAAAATCTACAGCAAAGTCAAGTATATTGGTATAACCCCTAATAGGCACAGATGTCAAGTACACTGTTCTGTGAGTATTTAACATTCTGTTATGACTATAAACCAACAGATAGAAACACAAAGTGTGATGCACTGTAAACAGATGGTATTAATTTGTTCTTTTAAAACTTACCTTTGTCCAGTAAAGAGTAGACACATTTCCCTCAAGTTTAAGAAATCTTGCAGAGTGAACTAGAAGTCAAAAAGGATATCTGTTTTAATGAAAAAGTTGTGCTTATTTCTAAAACACTACTTTAAAACTATACTTTACAAATAACAAACATGATTGGGTCACAAAACTGTAATATCATTCATTGCAATGCTAACAGGCTTTTTTGCAGTTCTCTTTCCTTTTCCCCTTCTATCGTGTTTATTTGTTCTTATTTCTGTATCATCAAGCCAAAGTTGTGGCTTCTGAATCTTAGCACTAAGAGAGGAAAGGAAACACACAGAGGACACTTAGATGATCCTCCTTCCACCATTATAACCCTGCCAAACTCATAGTTCTGTTTCTCTTTATTTTAACCATTAGATGATACACTTGTAGCTAATTTGGTTTTTCAAGAGCTAAAAAGAAAGAGTTTGGAGTAAAAGGAGTCAGCTAGATAAACGCAAAACAAGAACAGGATCGCTGAAGCAACATTTGGAAAAAAAAAAAGTGTGCTTTTATCTGCTTGTCCTATATTCCAGCCATTAAGAAAAGAAAAAGTAGGAAGCACTATGGCACTTGCAGAAAGTTGCTCCTCCCCTGAAACAGAGAATCCTCACTGGCAGTTCTTGAACACTTGCCCTACTACTGATCTAAAGGCGACCCAGCAGTGGAGAAATATTCCCTTCTCAAATTAGGAATGTCCTCTGCTCATCTCAGTGAGTGTAATGGTATAGAGGCCAGGTGAGGAGATGGTTTGGCTTTTTTAGGAGCTCTTATCCTTGCTCTGCAAGATGAGCACAAGTTTCTTCTCTTTTTCCATTCATTCAGCACAGTGGCAAGAAGTCTCTTGGTGCTTAATTATTCAGAATTCACTGATGCTGCTGTAGATTGCCTGTGTTATTCTTGGCTGAAGGGAAGTCTCATTCACTTCGGTCTTGGAGGCCTTTCCTACTTCTAACTCTACAAGATAAGCAGTTGAGGGTCTGCTGAAGGACAAGGCTTCAGGGTGTTCATTGTTCAGCAAATGCTGGAAACTGTTTGAAGTGAAGACATTCCTTTTCCTCTCATAATTTCTCTGTCATATGTATGGACCTTTTTATCAAGCAACACTTTTTACATCTAAGAATATTTATGAAGTAACAATTAATCTTAATCATGCTGTAGTTTAACCCCATTTAAGAAAATTTCCCACAAGGCTTCTCACAACTATAGCAGAAACACTTATGACAAATATTTCCTTCACTTTAGCAATCACATACCAAAAGCAATAAGCTGCCTTGTCAGATACGCATTTTTTCAGTTTATAATGTTTTTATTATGAATTGTTGTGCAGATAATATGCATCTTGGATGGAGGAGTAAGTACACTGTAAAATTGTAAATTGTAACATAATTTCCTAATGCATAAATTCATTATTGAAATATAAGAAAAGTGTTAAAAAACACCATTTTTTCCTAATTCAATTTCTAATTAAAAATTGGTAGTTAAATTACTCCAGAAGACCAAAATTAACTAAAAAGTCGTACAAGACTAAAAACTGCCTGAGGTTTGATGGCTACATACCCTGTTCTAAACTCAAATTATTTATCTAGGTTCACACAGAGGCAACTAGAATTGAAGTGGATGAACATTTATGCTCCTGATAGCTTCAAAGGACCTGGACTAGTGTGCCAGGGAGAATGAGTTCCAGGCTGTTCAGTGAGGGAGGATGAGCCAGAAGCCAAGGGTGATCCACCAAAGTGATGCCCAATCCAAGAAGAATCTGAGAGTGATGGGTAGAGAAGGGTGCCAGGTACAAGGTCGCACAGCACAAACAGCAAGGCGAGAAACCAGGCTCAGGGTCTGTTCAGGAGAAGAGGAAGGTAAGAATCAAATATTAACATTCCACCAGCATCAGTGGGGACTGATGGTCCCATCTGAGCTGAAACATGGCCAGGGCAGAGTGAGGCGGGAGGGCCACATTAGGCTGGGCAGGGACAGTCAGTCCATGAGTCCTGTCACAGTAGATACTATGGCCCCAAGGGTTTAAATGGGATTTGAGGACTATACTAAGGTGGTGTTGATTCAGCTGGAGTGGAAATTATGTGCTCTGTATGACTATTTTTAAATTAATTGTTTTTCTTCTTAATGTAATGATACTGTAACATGAATCATCTTTTACATGCAGAGTTGCATATAAGTACCTAGAATAATTAATTTTAAACAAACTATATAAACTTCAGTTGGGAATTTGTCACAAGTTTTATAAGGAAGAATTTGTATTCCTTACTAAATTGTATTGCTACAAAGCGACATGTGAATGTCACAACCTTATGTCAAGCACTCTTCTTTGTAACAGGGTTAAGATCTTGCACTGTTTGGGTATGGCCTGCCAGTTCATTATACTCTGCTTTTTCCAGCAATATTTTATCTGTTGAATGCTGCCATGGGTATCATGCATAAGAAACTTGGCCCTATTTGCAATATTATGCATTGTAAGTGCACACCATATAAAATACTTGGGGCCCTTTTGTTTATCATTGCATGAAGGCATACCTTCTCATCTCATCATATCAGGGCTTGCTGGGACAAAGATCTGTGTAGTTTCTCCTTAGTGGTTCAAGAAGCAGGGGAAAAATGAGTTCACCTTGACTTTTATAAAGAATTCGAGCTCAGGACAGCTATCTGATTTTACTGTTTTCAATGAAGATATAGTGCAATACACCTTCATAGCTTTTGGGGCTTCTAACTGGAAATTACAATCTGTCACATAATTTTCACATAGCTGTCAATAACTGTCACATAACTATAACATATTTATATTATAAATATAATATAACATATTATATTTGACTTTCTTATTGCCAGAATAGAAAAAATGAACATGGAGATAGAGTTTTCAAAACATTCCCAGATTTATGCTCTTACACAATGCACCATCATGAGTTTGAGCTAAGCATTCCTGTGTGACCATGTAATACAATGTTTTAGTATTCAAAGTTGGTATCCTTTCATCAACAACTGTTTTTGTTATGATGTACAAAGCATATAGCCTAAGGAATAGACTTCCTCCTGTTTCCATTCTACTGAAGTGGTTTAGAGCCCAAACAGCAAAGCTTTATCAGTCCTAGTTGCATATCAGCATATTTGGGCCCTTTTTGTTCCTACATAGTCCTAAAGGACTCTTCTGAGACAGCGCAAGGTGTGTTGTTTGGAATGAATGAGAGTGAGTCTCCTATGAGGTCTGAGGACACTGTTTGCAGATGTTTGGTGAATGAAGCATCTCTGAATCATAGTTTACATTCTACTCGGTGTTTTTCACCACTGGCTGTATCCTAAAAATCCTCAAGTCTTTTATAGCTGTATTTTAACATTGCTTGTACGGAAGTAAATTTTTTATTGTAAAAATTACTAGGCTAGCTTAGTTACCTTAACAGAGACAAAGCAACATAGATGAAAGGTACTTCAGGCAGTCATCTGTGGATTTGGTAGTTATGGGTTTCTCAGAACACAGTCAGCCATGATTTACTGAAATTGTAAAAGGTATTTGCAGTAGATTTTCTCTCCAACTTGGATGAAGACCATGTATGTAATGCACTATTAAACTAAATTCTCATTTTCTAGCCTAACATATTAAACAGGTAATTCTAGATTTTGATAATCATGATAGTGGTCTGTGACTCAAACTGTTTCAAAATTACATACACCAATGTGGATTACCACCTTTTCTCTAGAGGAAATATAGAACAGCTGGAAATCAAAAGCTCAAAACCAGAGTCTGCCTCTGAAATAGTACAACATAGATCTGTGTTGATAGTACATAAGGAAATTAAATTTGGACACTACGCTCTACCATAATATTTTCTCAGACCTAGATCCTCTCTTTGGCTTTACTTGCACAAAGTAAAATCATCCCCATGGCAGCAAAAAAGGAGAAAAGAAAGGAAATAAATTTTGAGTTTGGAGTGGAATATGGTGGAGCTTGCATGGAGAAATGGGGCAAAATCAAGGACAATTTTGGTTCCCAATTTTACTGTTCTTGTAGTCAAATTGCATATTTTGAGACAACTAAGATCACAGGGTGAATCATGAATCATTCCAGCAGTTCCTGAAAGTCATTATATAAATAATTTATGTATTTATGTTTAAAAATCCAAATCTCTTTTGCTTGCATTTTACTAACTAAGCCTTGTCACAAAAATTAAGAAACAAAAGTTCAATTAACCAGTTCAATCACTCTGTATAAATGTAAAGTGGCGCCAGATGTCAATTGCATCATTATTATTACATTTTTTTAATAGTATTTTACTTTACTTTTCCTATTTAATTATGTTCTTACATGTTTTCATTCTCTTTACTGTAATTAATACCATGTTATCTTGATCCTGGACCTACAGGGACAACAGACAAGTGTGGGTCTCCTTGTCTCATTTTTTTCTCTGGGAGCAGCTTGTGGATCCCTTGTAGTTACCCTTGCAGACACACTGCAATGCAATACAAATAGGGAGGACCCATCACACCTTTCCTCTCTTTCTCCTCTCCTGCCTTTCATTTTGTTGCAGAGAAGTCATGGTACTTCAATTCATTCTACATAAATATTTGCAGGCGTAACTGGTATCCATGATGATCTATCAGCACACAGATAGTAAATTTAAGTCAATTAAAATGCAAGATAAGAGTCTGCATTTCTAATGTGTGTTTAAGAAAAATATTCCCAAACTGAAGCAAAAGCCTCCCGACCTTAATACATCTGAAAATTTTCTACAAACGTGAAAAATAATTGTGTTCACAAAACCTGTTGAATATGAATGTTCACTGCTGGTTTTACTCCTCCATTAAATACCTTTATTTTGAGTTTGTTTGGAATGGGAATGTATCCACTCTGGCAAATTCTGGACATTTCCATGGACACATAGTTTTGTCATTTTATTATTTCTGTTTATGGTTTGTCATAACAAAGCACTTCAGGATAAAATATGATCTGTGCTCCATTGTGTCTTTCCATTTTTTTTCACTGGTGTCTCTATATTTGCAGGGGGTTTTTACCCACTGTAAACCCTGATGTTTCTTCTATTCTGCAAAGAGGACATCTCTAAGAAACTGCTTTTCTGTCTTTTACTTGCAACCAGGTATTCTTGCTAATTGCTGTTAAGTGCAAAATTTTCATAACTGAGTCATTAGATTCCTCTAGACTTTTTAATGTAATAGGCTGTCATCAAACAAATGATATGAGATTAAACAGTCACAAGGCTTATAACTGAGTAATCTAAAAAATGTTCAAAATGATTTAATACCTTATATCAAACTTCTGACATAGTGATAAGTGAGGTATGAGACCGATCAACAGGAAGAAAAGCCATTAATTCATGACCAGTCAAATTACTGTGTGTCATTTAATATCCAATTAATCAAAGCTGTATCCTGGCACCTCAGTAAAAATCTTACAACCTTCTCTTCACAGTCAATTAGTTTCCACAAGTCTTTATTGGATGTGGTTTAAACAAAGTTTAACATTGATGTTTCTGTGAAGCAAATTACAGAGAAATTCACATCATTCACTTCTATCAGTCTTATGCACTACCTTGGAAATCTGCAGCCCTAAAGAGAGTGCAATGACTGAAGTGCTCCTGTCTCTGCTCTACATCTTGGGTGACTGTTGAAAGAATTGTTTATTTCTTCATTTCCCCTCTCCTGCAGACTGTTGTGCAGGACAATTGTCTTGTTTCTGTGTACCCTAAACTAATCTGGAATAAGTCTTTCTCCTACTTTGTATCAGACATATTTTCTTATTTTATGTAAATTTTTACTTGCTTATTAACATATCAAAAGAATATCCTGCTTAAAACATACCCAAAATTTAGAATTGTTCAAAAACCTCTTGATTATTTCAGCCAGATCAATCTTAGTTTTTCAAGTTAGTTAATTAGTCAAAGCAAGTCAAACTTAGTTCTTGTCTTGAGTAGCACTATCTTTTGGTTTCATTCTCTCCAAAATATTTCTGCTATCCCATCCTTCAGCCAGCCTTAGTAGACCACATATTTTAACAAATATTTCACCAAAAACTATATTTTTTGTACAACAACATACTAATCCTGTGCTATTACAGACAAATTAATACAACTCGTTAAGAACATGCCTATCCTACTACATGCTGTGCTCTTTGGCTTTCTGCTTGACTTTTTTAGCATACAGGTTCCTGTACATAGACCTATACTTTCTGCTCAGATTGTTAGATCTCATATTACTTTCCAATTCTTCCTTTTAGGCCTTTATTTGTATTCAACTATACTTGCTCGAAGCTCCTCTCTCAATTTTCAATTGAATTTTGAAATCCTTTCTCAGGTGGACTGATTTCTGGGACTGAAGAAGCACATCATGCTTTCATATTTCCCAGGCATTGAGAATAAATTTTTTGCTTTCTGTATTTGTCTTCTTTTTTTCTCATTGGAAAAGTAAGTTCTGCACATCATCCACAACCATTTTCTAACGTGTCTTACACTGTGACATTTGTGGATTTCCTTGCCTGCCAATATTGACCTGATTTGAAAAGCTATCTGAAGAAATAGCTGGATAATGTTTAATAGAGAAATTCCTGTCTGCTCTGACTTTTAATTGAAAGTTGTTTTGGTTTCTTCAAGCAACCTCAGTAGAATAACTCTCTTTTGTTTTGTTTTTCAGTCAAAATAATTTCAAATACTTATGTTTTTGTGAAATTCCATTAATTCCTTACTCTTTCATCATTCTGTTCACAGACCTACTTTATTTTCCCGAAGAAGTCTTCCTTTTCTACCATCTTTTGCCATTCCAATCCCAATTAGTTTCACCTGTAGTATTTCCTCTCCTTTAGAGATATGATGTAATGCCTGTAAATTGAAGCACATTAAATAAATTTTGGCATATGTGAAATGTTTTAGCTATATAAAATTCTGTTTGTTTTAATAACTATTTGAAAATATAATAGTTGAATTTTAATTGTTGCTGATTTGATAATGAATGCAATGCAAAATATTGTATATAGGAGGTCGACAGTTAAATAAATAATCATATATTTTTCCACCTTTTCTTTACAACTTTTTTCACAACTCTTTGTCTCCCACAAATGTATGAGTTTAAGAACAAGGGGTCACATTAATTCATTGAATGATCAGTATAGCCATGTTCTTTTGCAATGCAATGCATGTTCCACCCAGGAAGAAGCAAGTCCTTGGCATGTCTTCATCCCCTGTTTCTACTCATTTTTCTGCCATGTAAGCTGTCTTGTAAATATGATGACCTGAAGTACCCACATCTCAGCCTTCTCTGAGTGGCTGCTAAGGAGCAGTGATATTGAATGCTTCACAGAGAGAAACATACACCCGGCACTTACCACATCCTTGCAACTGTGCTTTGTGTGGGCAATGTAGAGGCAGAACATGGTAGATTGTTTCACAGCTAAAAACACCAGCAATGGTAATTAAACTTGTTAATACTTGAACATCAATAATTTCAATCTATACTTTAATGAACATAGAGAATTCAGAAATCATCTTCAGAAGCAGTTTTGTGTTCTGAGTACTTAGGCTTCCCTTTAATGGGGAGATATGAGCAATATTACCCAGATTCCTCTGATATAGTATTATTTATCAAATGATAATTTGTTTAGTGATGCAGCATAAGGATTTAGGGAAAAAGATATACCACACAAGTATCATTGAAGTTTAACATTTACATATTCTTCTCTTTCTTAGTGTCGTTATTGTTGTCTTAAACATGTTTTTAACTATGAAGCTGCAAAGTCTGTATTCACTTTATCCACTTCATTTAAAAGAAAACAATTTCCAAATGAGTTACAGAAATCTGACAAGCTAACAAAACATGCAGTGAAGCAAGCATTACTGAAATGCTTGAGAGATTCTTTGACCAAAGCAAAAGAAAAAAAGTCCAGTCGTGCGCAAATGAGCAAATGATAAGAAAGATGGATGTTACGCTGACCTCCCACTCACTGGAATTATGTTCCCAGTTTTGTTACTTCTATGCAACTGTTGGCAATGGTCAGGTGGGAAGTCAGTGCCTAATTGCATCAGACCAGGTTCTGCCATGAATCACAGAATGCGTAAGGTTAGAAGGCATTACAGTGTGTCATCTGTTCCAACCTCCCTGCTCTCACTTGTTTGAGATGTTTTTCAAGATTTCTGGCTTAAATAAACTGCCTCGTTCTTCTATCTAGCAAGGACCAGCTGCTAGTCTCATTTCCAAAAGGTGGACATTGCTACCAGAGAATAGAGGAAGAATGTTTTCAGGACATCCTTATTAATCTCACACCTTTTGCTGTGGTCACATTCAAGCAGCATTATGATGTAAACTCAACAAAGACCTAGCTAAATACTGTGAAATTAAGAGCAAGGCAGGCAACATGCAAAATGAAATCTGGATCATAATGAACAATGATAAACACAAAGGGTAGATTTTAGCCTCTAGATAGTAGGAAAATGAGTAACAAACAAGACAAACTGGAATTCTTGTTGGCAAGAAAAATGTTACATCAATGGAACCAGTGAAATGAGTTGGGGGGGGGCTCATTCAGTTGTCATCCAAAAGTCATGTAAGTTTTATAGAAAAAACAGAACGTACAGAGGGCATAACAGATGGCATTGCTTACAACAGGCATTCTCTATTGTAAAACTATGAATAGCTTGGGTGGTTGTACCCTAGAATAATTGCAAATAAGCACACTCATGAACATTGCCTGGAAAGGAAGATCTGTAGTAGTTTGTGACAGAACATACACTCATATGGAAATCATGATCTATTCGTTTTCTGTCCAGACTATGCAGAAAGAAAAAAAATATATAATGCAGAACTCACATTCAGAGAAATGTTGACGGTTTCAGGCAGGCAGTAATAACACATCATTCAAGCATTTAAGCAATCATACAGGATAATTTTTTAACACAAAAGGTATTGTAAGGTATTTTCATGGATCACACAATATTGAATTCCATCACAAGAGATAATGACAATGTAATAGTCACTCAGATAGAAATTGATGGTTGAATAGTGGTCAAAACTTCTATTCAGTGTAAGTAAATAAAAGAAAATCAGGACAAATAACAGAAATAGGCCATGATTCAAGGAAGGCAGATTCTCACATCTGATGAAAATTAGGAATATAATTGATGCAGAGGCTCACTTAAATGGAAAAAACATGAATAAGAGGTAGGAATTTTTCAATATGATTTCAAGATGAATTTTAAGTCATTTAATTTCAGTGCAGGCATGTTTTGCAGAAGAATTGGGAATCCAGGGTGAGTTTCTTGAGCCAGGGAAATGTTAGGGAAGTGCCAAGACTTGCCAGGAGTTGGCAGCTTGCACAAGAGAAACTTTCTAGCTGTGGGGCTGAGAGTGATGGTGGCTGCCCCTCACTCCTACAGGGAAAGCCCTGGAGAACACAAGCAACCAGAAGTTCCATGACCGCAGTGGGTAAAGGGTGTGGCACATCAGCCAGGGAGGTTCACATAACAGTTTGAGTAAGAGGGAGCCTTTTTGGAGGAGGAACATTCCATGGTCTGCATGCAATGGGAGGGACCTGAAGTACATACAACCCAGTAACTGGGCAACATTCTGTAACCATCTGCACAGGTCAAGGGCACTTCTGCAGTCTCAGGTCTGACCTTCACCTTCTTCCTTCAGCAGGTTTGAGTGGAGACATCAGTCACAGCCAGGATAGATGGTACAAAGTTGCCTGATGGAACAGCGACTTTGATCTCAGATGAGTGCCCACCATCCTGCTGTGATGTCCAGGTAGGATGACCTGTGGCAAAATCTTTCTCTTGGGTCAGGGACATATGGAGGACATGCAGGTAGCTGAGCTCCAGGAGATGGTAAGAATGTAGCAACAGGGAGGCTGAGAACCACTGAGACAGAAGTTTCCAAGCTCATGGAACATGCACTTCCATGACCAAATACCAAAAAGCTCTCCCACAAGCACATGCAGGAGGGAGACAAGATAATAACCTGCAGAATGGAAACTTGCAATGGCAAAGACCTTCAGGAGGAAGTGACTTCCTCCCAAAGCCTGTGATGCCCTTGCAGACTCACTTCACTGCTCTGCAGAAGGAAGAGGAAAGACTTGTCATTTCAGGAGAGATGCCGGAGCCCCATCTGCTCCCCATGTAGCAGGTAGCACAACTAAGAAAAGGCAGGGGGTGATAGCTGTAGACAGCTCTTTTCTGAAAGGTGTGAAAGGTGTGAAACTCCCCATTTGTTGACATGCCACACTATCTAGAAAAGTGTGCTTCTCACCAGGAGGTTGTTTCAGAGATGTTGCTGAGAGTCTATGAAGTGTCACACAATTTGCTGATCCTTATCTGATGCTGTGATTTCACATAGACACCAGTGATACAGCCAGGATGAGTCTAAGGATTGAGTCAAGGATTACGGAGCCCTGGGTGGGACAGGAAGGGACTCTGGAATGTGGGAAGTGTTGTAAATCCTCCCAGTCAAAGATAAGGGTTAAAAAGGCCAGCCAAATCTAGCAAATCAACAAATGGTTACAGGACTGATGCCACAACCAGGAGTTCAGCTACTTAGACCATGGGACTTGCTTTGAAAAAGCTGGTCTACTGAGGGGGGATGTGGTCTCTGCATCAGAGAGGAGGAAGAGAAGAATCATAGAATAATTTGGGGTCGAAGGGATTTTAAATCGTTTAGTTCTGACCCCCTGACCATGGGCAGGGACACCCTCTGCTAGACCAGGTAACTCAATATCTTCTCCAAATTGGTCTTGAACACTTTCAGGAATGGACCATCCACAGTTTTTCTGGCCATCCTCTTCTGGTGCCTCATCACTCTCACAGTGAAGAATTTCATTACACATTCTAATCTAAACCTGTCCTCTGCCAGTTTAAAGCCGTTACTCCTTGGCCTATCACTTCAGGTCCTTGTAAAAAAATCCCTCTTCCAGTCTTTTTGTCAGTCTCCTTTAGGTACTGTGAGATTAAAATATCTGCCTGGAGCCTTTTCTTCTCCAGGCTGAACAATGTAACTCTCAGGTGGTCTTCATAGGATCTGATCATCTTTTTGGCCTTCTGGACTTGTTCCAACAGGTCTACATGTTTATATGGGGAGCTCCAAACCTGGATGCAGTATTCCAGGTGGGTTATTATGACAGTAAAGAGATAGGAACACCTCCCCCAACCTGCTGGCTGCTTTGCTTTTGATGCAGCTCAGGTCATGGTTGGCTTTTTGGGCTGTGACTGCACATTGCCAGGTCATGTTGAACTTATTGTCAACCAACCCTCCCAAGTCCTACTCCTCAGGACTGCTCTCAATCCATTCTTCACGCCAGCCTGTATTTATGCCTTTTATTGCCCTGTCCCAGGTTCAAAACCTTGCACTTGTCTTTGTTGGACATCATGAGGCTTGCAGAGGCCCACCTCTTAAACCTGCTCAGGTCCCTTTAGATGGCATTCCTTCTTTTTGGAGTGTCGACCACACCACACCGCCTGGTATCATCAGCAAACTGGCTCAGGGTGCACTCAATGCCACTGTTTTGCCACAATGACAAACAATTTTAGTCCCTATACCAACACTGAGGAATGCACCTCATCACTGCTCTCCACTTGGATATGGAGCTGTTGACCT
Organism: Cinclus cinclus; assembly: GCF_963662255.1. Taxonomy (NCBI): domain Eukaryota; kingdom Metazoa; phylum Chordata; class Aves; order Passeriformes; family Cinclidae; genus Cinclus; species Cinclus cinclus. The sequence goes on along the minus strand of NC_085050.1, from coordinate 16,219,834 downwards.
CAAGACTTTAAGTGCGAACATGAAGCCAATTCTGTATCCACTGAGTGGTCTATCAATCAAATCTTTTTCTTTACAGTTTAGAGACAAAGATGTCATGCAGAACAATGTGAAATGCTTTGCACTAATCCAAGCAGATGGCGTCAGGCTCTCTTGCCTTACCAAGTAACACTGGAGACACATTGAAGAAGGGTGACAAAGTCTGTCAGGCATAAATTGCCCTTAGTTAAGCCATGCTTACAGTACAGTCTATTTGCTCCATGATGTTTCCTGGCTCCAAGGTGAGTCTGACTGGCCCTGGGTCTTTCTTTTCTCCATTTTAAAAATTGGGGTTACATATAAACAAATTGTCAAAAGAAACAGTGGATTCTGTACAGGACTTCTTTATTGTCTTCAGATCAAGGGAAGATATGTTTCTGGATGAGATGCTTTATGAAAATGCACTTTAACTAAAGTGAAGCAGCAGGGTTGAAAGTAAGGTACCTATATGAAAGGTTATGGTTTATGATATAAAGCAGGTCAGACAAGATGATATTTTGATTTCAACAAGCATTAATATCTAGGATCTATGAAAAAAAGAAGAAAATATAATAACCATCCATTTTATTACGTTTCTCTAAAGTCAGGAAGCACAGGTTGCCAGAGGTGTGATAAGACTAAACTGACATTTGTGCTGCTGTAAACTTTTATTGTCAAAGATGGCAGGAAAAAGAGGGGTTTTAATTGCCGAAGTGATTCCACAAAGTCTGCCTTGCTTAATTACTTATTTATTTATTAAGGAAATGTAATAGCAAAACTTCATTGAAAATTGTATCTGCAGGGAAACAACATTAAATACTTAAGTACACTGGCCACTTGTTTAATTTTCATCCCTGCTATATTTCTTTAACATCAGGGTAATTTGTCTTTTGCTTAATAAATAAGACAGAAAGTGAAATTCTGCAGTGACTTGGAGCAGGCACAAGGAAAACACTTCATGTCTCTCATTCATTTTCTTTCTAATCCCCTTCAACCATGGATATTAATAATAAACTTTTATTGTCCTTTCATGCCTATGGTATTCATGTGCCTAAGATATTAAGGGAGAAAGAAAATACTTGCTTAAATTGTTTATTTAAGGTGTTGATTATTTGTTATTGATTGATTAATTTACTGATTGATAACTTTTTACTTAAGATACTATATTGAGAACTCTGGATAACAAAGTTCTCTGTCTGATTGGAGAATAAAATTACTCTTCAATCATTAATGTTAATACTAAGTGTTCATATCATGATAGCGAGTGAGCACTGCAATAAAAGTTTAGTAACTCCGAGAGTTGGATGATAAATTGTCCTCTGTTGTGCACAAAGAAGTTCAGAAAATAAAAATGAAATAAGGTCGAGAAGATGAGGGTATAAATATGAAGGCAGGTACAAGGAAAAAGAGGATCAGTTCTGTGTATATTTAGTGTTTTGTTTATACATTTTAGTTCTTGTTTATATACATTCTTTTTGAAGAAGATTCAAGAACATTTTTAATTGTAAGAGTGAGAAGAGTAAGGAAGAAAATCACTGCAAAGGGATAGTTGATGCTTGCCAGTTTCTGAGTAACAATCAATAATTAAGTTAGCCTTGAGGAAATGTCTTTAAGAAATATTTGAAGGTGAGTATATGAAAGCTGAGTAATGATAAAAGATGTACTAATTAGTTAAATATTGGAAAGAAAGATGAAAGAAATATAGAGATCATTGTTCTGAGAAGTAGTTAATTATGTGTGTAAATTTGTTAAGTATATTAAGTTATCACTTTGTACTTAGCCATGTGAAGAAGGGAGGTTTCCTTGACCCTTAGTGTTTAATTTGTCTGTCAGTGCCTCAAGATAAGCTGAGACCCTTGTGCCCAACCATTGTAAGCATCCTGTTGGGGGAACTCTGCTCTGAGCAGTCCTGTTGGATAGGGAGGTGGTTTGATTGGCTTAGTCAGTATAAGGGAGAACCCTCAGCTGGTCTTCCCCTTTTATTTGAGAATGGTATCTGCTGCCAGCATCTCTTAGTGTCCATGAAGGACTCACACTAACAGTTCATGGAATAGCACTCATTAATATATAATTGTGGCAGGTTAAGATTCAAAGATTGTTGGTGATAGTATCTGCAAAAATTCAAAGCAATGTACAGACAAGCTGTAATCCACGATACAATATTCAGCCCACACAGAGTATGATTCTTTCCCAACAGGCTATGGGGAAAAGACATTTCAGCCCATCAACTGGTCCCAGCACTTATAGTGGAGTCTTCCCTAACTTTTCCCCCTTTTTCAACTTTTATACTATTTTTTTGTGTTTAGGTGGAGCTTGAGTGACCCTAGGAATATGTATCTTTGTTACTGATTGCTGTAATATTGTCTCACTTTGCTTTTAAAGAGAGAATCAAAAAGAATATACATCATATGCCTTCTAAGGGGTGATGATAACTTGGAGACAGGTAACTTTGGGATGGAGATGTGTTTTAATATTACAGTTAGGCTCTAATGAACCAAGGTCATCTGAGGAGAGTGATTTTGCCAAAGGTATTGGCTCAGCAGCAGGACATCCTCCCTTATCTGCCCTGGCTGAGAGGCACCGTGTGGTTTATCAGCTGCAAAGTATCATTGAGCTCCTCTCCCTTCGAGGATTTCAACAGAGCCTGGTGGCAGTTCTCTGATCCACTCACCTCCATTCCATACCCTTTAGGTGGTGCTTACACTTGCAGATCATGCATATGGGGAATCATCATGGAATGGGTTTTGAGCATGCCAACTGCGTTCCATGCAGGGAGCAGGAACTGTATTTTACCATGTAATTTCTGTACTGCAGTAACTCCTGTTACAGGTCGGTAACTGACCAGTTGTAAACAGAGATGTTGTAAAATTTAATGTGACAGTTGAAAAAAAAAATTTCAACTGCTCAATAGCTATAACAAATTTCAGAAATTATAAATAAAAGAACAGATTTTTGCTGGCCATGTCTAAAATACTTTGCTTCTCACCATCATGATCCACTTACAGTAGTTACAGGATTTTATATTAATACCTCAACTGCTATTTTGCCATGGAAATATTCCACTATACCTCCTGCAAACACCAAAAAAACAACTTATTTTTCTGCAAGCAACAAAATGAAATTACTTTCACTATCTTTCAGTGTACAGTTTTAGCTGACTGTAAAACACTCATTAATTGAATGAGAAGGTAGATGGCCTTTCAGGTAAATGAATAAAATAAAATTTTTTTGTTCCAAATTATTTCAAATTGTGTGGAAATTCTAAGATTCAGTGATCCTCTCCTGTAGACATTTTTCATTTGTCATTACTTGGTCAACTATTCAGTAGACCAATATAGAGAAGAGTTTGCCAGAATAAAATAATTCAATCAGAAGACAGAATGTATCTTCTATATTGCTAAAATACTTCAGGAAGAAGCCCAAATTTGAATGAAAGATTCTGACTAAAAAAGAAAACATGGTTCTGCTCCTACCATGGAGTTCTGCTGATCTCCCAACACAGCAGAGCCACCAGTTTTAAGGCCTCCTGAATCTATATATATTTTTTTTTTCCTTAGCTTAGTCCTCAAGACTTAATGTTTTAGTGAGGGTTTTCCTTAAAAAAAATTCTATCCTTCTTCATCACTGTCTCTCATCATCTTCTCCTTGGGAGGGCGGCTGGGGGCCCCTCCAAAGCAGAATCAAAGAAAACTCCTGGAGTTCTTTTTAGCTGGAAATTCTTGGACCTGGAGCCAGACATCTCTGTAACAATGCTTGGGGTAGTGATGAAGAGAAATCTGGCATCTCTCTCTAAAGTCTCCTTGTTAATATCTTCAGGCTGTGTGGACAACTGCCAAATGGAACTTTCACCTATAGCCATTATCTTCAATGTGTGCGTTTGTGTAACTTTCGCTGGAGAAATCCTAGATGTTTGTATGCAGCACTTTTTGAGTAACAACTAGAGAGAACCACATGTGTAAATAAACATTTTTGTTCTCTCTGTGCGTAGATAAAAACAAGGCTCCAATTGAAAAGCAGCTTAAAGAACAGCCTTTCCTTTGTTACTTTACAGTAATTTGTTGGATACACAGGAGAAGACAGACGGGAATGGGAGTTACCCTGTAAAATGTTTATATCTGTGGTCTGTGCATATATGTTTTTGTTATACTTGTAATGTATTTTGTTAGGCAAGTATGCAAGACCTCCTTGAGAAAAAACTTTAATTCACATGTCAGCTTTTCTCAGGGCATGTAATGAACTGCAATGAACATGCTGTTTTAAACTGATAAAAATAAAAAAAAAACCCACATGAATCCTTTTGTATAAAAATACACCTTTGAAGAATTGCAAGTAAATTCTCTCAAAGGAAGGAAAGAAGAAAGAAAAAGTTACTGTTGAGATTAAATATTTTTTTATCATGCTTGAAGTATTGAAATTTATTTATTGATCAGTATATAATTTTTTCCAAGAAATACTACAGAAATGGCAAAAGTTTGAATTACATTCATTTCATCCTGTGTTTTTATGTCATTAAATTTTTGGAGGAGCCATAATTAACATCTATTTTCATGAGAAAATGAAGTAAAAATCCTTCCAGAAAATTTTGAAAGATATAGTTTTAGAAACTCAGCCAGCAAGTAAGACAGTGCCATGTGAAATGAGTGGCCACAACAGCTCTGATGAAACAGAGAGAAAATTAAGAAAACTTAATTTTTGAAGTAGATGTTATAAAGTAATTAGATGCTAAAATTACACATATGAGTACTCGGTATGTGCAGAAATGTGTATATAGAAAACATACTGATTGGATTTGTATCCTCAGATATATTTAAAAAAAAGAAAAAGGTAGTGTCTATTTAGAGACAATTAATGAATAGAAAAAGCAAGTAAGTTTGTATTTTTCTAAAGTTTCCTCAGCCTTGATCCAAGAACTTGTGTCAAGCTAAGAACTAAGAAAATAATATATGCAAAATCATAATAAACAGTCAGTAATCCAAGATGATCTTTCCTATACAGAACGAAAAAAAAATCCAAGAGGAAGGAGCACATTTTTAGAGCATAATTCCTTTGACAAGGCCCAATTCCTGATTCATTACTTCATGTTTCTTAATCTTGGCAGTAGAATAAAGTCAGCAGAATAATGTTTTAAAGTCCAGATACACAACACTTCAGAGTTCTTATCATAACTTCTCTTTTTATGTCTACATAATTTACAGTGTTTACAGATGGAAGTAATTTAATACCAAGATGATCTTCCATCTAGCCTGTTTCCTCTCAGTGACCTTATGTTTACTATAAGAAAACACCAACAAGGTGTCTGATTTCTCTGTAGAAAAATGGCAACAATGTTAAACAAAGAGATTTTATCCAACAGAATCATAATTTTTCCACCATCCTCATGCATTAACAGAAATGCTCATTTGTTCTAGGGCAGTGTTTTAGTAGACGAGAGAGGCAGTTTGGCTTTGTAGCAAAAGATGCATTTAAATAAAATCTAAACAAAAATGGTAAGAACCACAGGTTTTATATTTTAAATGGATAGAGTTCTAGTTGGAAAGGAGTTGATTACATATTTCATATAATGACCTCACATTCAACCAGCCCTTCCTCACATGCCCCCTGAAAACATCCTGCTGTGGTTCCTGGCATCTATGAAAGGTTGGTTGAAAGTTGCAAATTAAGCATATTTCCCAAGGGTTTGGACTGAGAATAATGGAAATAAGATCTCAGAATTTTTTTACCCATCCTGGAGCTGCAGTCCAAAGGCTAAAATGAACCAATCCCAATATTATAATATGCAATTTTAGTAACATAATAGGTTTTTGTGGGACATCTCTAGAGTATTTCATTGTTGATAAGAAAGTTGAATCCTTAAAAAAATATTTGTCTGGCTTTTTCCTAAACAAAAACAAGCCACAGTGTCATACTTAATAGAAATGTAAATTTTTTTGTAAATGAGACATGAATGTCACCTAGGCATTCAAGTACAGTAGTTCACAGAATCACAGAACATGCTTAAATAGAAGAGAACACTGAGTCTAACTCTTAGCCCTATGCAGGACCACCTGAAGGATCATACCATGTGCAGGAGAGCATTGTCCATATGCCTCTGGAGCTCTGGCAGGTGTGGTGCTGTGACTACTGCCCTGGAGAGCCTATTTCCAATGCCCAATCACCCTCTGGGTGAAGAGCCTTCTAAAATCCAAGTTAAGCCTCCCCTAACTCAGCCTCAGGCCATATCTTCAAGTCCTGTCATTGGTGGCTACAGGGAAGAGACCAGTGCCTGTCCCTCGTCTTTCCATCACAAGGAAGTTGTAACTGCAGTGAGGTCTCCTCTCAGTCTCCTCCAGAGTGAACAGACCAAGGAACCTCAGCCTCTCCACATAGATCTTCCCCTCAGGGCCCTTCACCACCTTGCTTGCCCTCCTTTGGATGCTCTCAAATAATTTATTATCTTTTATTGTGGCACCCAAAGCTGCCCCCAGTACTCGAGATGAGGCCGCCCCAGGTCAGAGCAGAGCAGGACAATCCTTTCCCTTGCCCTGCTGGCTGTGCTGTCCCTGATGCCCTCCAGGACAGGGTTGGCCCTCCTGGCTGCCAGGGCACTGCTGATTCATGTTCAAATTTCCATTGATGAGTACCCCCAGCTCTCTTTCTGCAGCACTGCTTTTCAGCATCTCGTTCCCCAGTCTGTCCGTGCATCCAGGATTACCCCATCCCAGCAGTACAGTTGGTGATTGCTCAGCCCTCTGATTTGTCTAGGTCTTTGCAGGGCTTCCCTTACACCATCTTCAGAGCAATGCATTGAATCAATCAAACTCCCTATTTCTCTCAATAGAAAAATCTCTTTTTCCTACTGACCAAGAGGAGAAGTATCTCATTGCAGGACACTTAAGCTGTCTGGCTAGCCTGGGAAGATCTGTGAATCAAAGTGTTTTGTAATCAAGTTCCTTGTGAACTACTAGAGTTTAGAGATTCTTGTGCCCAAGCCGACATCATGTCTATGATAATGGCAAGGAGAGAAAGCTCAGAAAGTTCCCAGTTTAGACATAGCATTGTGTATCTTAATGATTACATAGCTAAAATCTGCAAAAGCCCATAAAAACATTGCCTGCTCTACAACACTCATAACTTCCACAAATGATATAACAGTGCTTTTGTAATTTCCTCTGAAAGGTGAAAAGAAAAAAGCAAGCATATTCTTTTTGTGGTAGAAGATAAAAACACTTCCCTTTTCCTATTTTCTCTTTCTTTTTCTCTTCACACTTTTAAATCAACACCATCATTCTTACAAGAAAAGTGCATTGTATAGATAGGACAGTAAGGCCCTCATAATTCACTTGTAGTCTTTTGTCTGAGATTTATTGGATTTTCTATCACAAATAGAGATAAGAATCACATTCCACTTCTTGCTCTTTCCATGACACACTACTGGATCTATGCTGATAAAACAGGGATGGTGTAATTTGACAGAGGACATAGAATATACTAAGAAATGTTTTCATTTGCCTTCTATAAACTGTGTGAGCTTCTTCTTCAGGCAAACTATCCTTCAGTCATTTTCAGCAGTCAGTCTGGTGCTATTTATGTTTATTTAAGAAGTATTCATAACCTTGATATAACTAGGAATTCACCTACTCCCCCATTCTGGTTCTTGAGAAATAGTCCTCACCTACCTGGTCTTTTGAAAAAAATCTTGTTTGAAGTCTGGACAGTAACCAATTTTCATAATCTCTGGTTTCAGTTCATTTGTTTATATTGATTCAGATTCCATGAATTTTGGCAGGCTAAAAAGAAAAAAAGGTCATAGAAAATGCAATGCATTTTAGCATTAGATACAAATGATTTTCAATCAAATTACTTGATCCAACTTCATTGGACAGACTTAGATCTGATTTTTATCTCTGTTGCAAGAGGTGTAACCCTCCAGATTCAAATTGGAGTGCTCAGATTAAGTAGAGGGTAGGAATTATCTTTTTCCTTGTTTGTTTATCTTCTTCAGCATGAGTTGAGCTGTGTTTTTGGTATATCAGATCTGGCCTGAAGTGCTCAAACAGAAAAAGCTATCATTCTTCTGCAAATCGTGCCTCAAGGTTGTATAGAGATGACAACTTTCCAATTATTTGTCAAGGAACTGGCCACAAACCCAGGGTGTTGCCCATTTTATTGCCCATATCTGTGAGATAATAGTGGTTTTATCAAGACCCCCCCAAAAATCCTGCGCTGTGTAAGCTCTTGCATAGTGCAAAACAAATGAGGGATCAGCTCAGTCAATCTCTAGAAATGTAAATTCACCTCAGACTCAGTCAACTTGAACATCAGAGACCTAAATTAAAGAAGACTTGGACAGAGTTGTTTTCTAGGAAGCATCACAAGGACCACAGCTGAAGGTGTATGTTATTTCTTTAATATCTTTTCTCATATACATGAGAGTAATTTCCTGCATAATGATTTTGTGAGTCATATTTAAACTTGGTACTTCATGGATTTCACCTTAATCACCATACAGGATTCTTACATGTTTTACATACATCCACAGAGAGATAGGTTTTCACACATACAAGTATATACAGACTGCTGATGAGTGATATTTTCTCTCTTCCCTATACTTTGTGCCTTAATCAGAAACAAGCAGCATATGTTCAGATTCACATATTGCAGTGTTTTGCTACTGATCTTATCAGTCCTTATCTCCCAGAGGAATGGGACAAAACCAGGCAAAATGTTTATATCTATTTCTTCCTATTAGTTGAAACCACCCACCAGTTAAGGCTAATACATTTCAGATGATGTCTGCTGTGCTTCATTCTGCTTTCATGACCAGAGAAGTTCTTAAGAGAAAGGAGATATCAAGAGTGGGTGGACAAATTAATGTAACAAAAGAGTAATTAAAATTTGTTATATGTATGATTGATTGATATGATATGATATATGATATAATATATTCCTTCAAAAGAAGGAACTTTTATTATTATAAAAATCCCAAACAACAATGAAACAGAGTTCATGATGTATCAAACAGTTCTGCAATTATATTTTATCCTAATGTTTTGAGCATGTTCTAGGTTCATGTTACCAATACAACTGATTCATGATACTGTATGTGAAGATCAACCAGATTTAAATATCAGTCTGCTATTTTTCTTCTTTGGTTGTATCTTCATTTGACAGATTCAAATACAACTGAGGCCTGACTGCTGTTCAAATGCCAGCTTTCTTCATAGTAATTTTGGGCAGTATAACCCTGCGGGACTTGTACTGCCTCATAAATAGATTACGTTACATAAGACAAAGATAAAATCCTCAGTGTAAATTATTTTAGATTAATTCAATATAAGTACCTTGCTATCATCCAGAAATGCATGCAGAAGTGCATGGAGAAAGGAAACATTTCCTTATTATTATTTTAAAAAATATTTGCATTTTCAGATAAGCATGCTCATGACACCTCAGTTTCATTTTTCTCAGTGGTATTATGCACTAAATTTGTCCACTTTATATAACAATCAGAAACAGATAAACCTGCTTTAGAAAATTTGACACTGCATGTGATGCTAGGATGGGAATCTCACAGGGTGGACCTTGTTGAAATGCACTTCTATGTCTGGTTAGCTTTAGACTTTGAAATAGTTGGTGTGTTATCAACCTCTTATAAAATTATTTTTTATCCCTTATTATACTCAATACAAAATTTAATAGCAGGCTTCTTTGACTTTTATCAGATGAATAAGTGAAAAAAGGTGAGCTTAGCACATGTCCTTCAACTGGATTTTACCAACCTCTATAATATTCTGTGGTTTTGGTTAAAACAAAAACTGTAAAACTTTATCTCAATATATTCACAGACAAAACTTAAAATGGAAGATTAAATGATCAACACTAAGAAAATAAGCTTTACAAGGCAAAACAATGTGAAAGTAAAAACATTTAAAATGAGAAACAAATGTTTTCAGTAAAATAAATGTTGTGGGTTTTTTAAAAAATAGGCATTCTTCATAATTTTTTAGGATGAGAATTTACACCAGTATTTGATTCAGTAACTCTTAACCAAAATAAAAGCTGCATGTTACAAAGAATTCCCACCAGAAAGCAGTGATCCTTTTTTATCTGGAACACACAAACACCATATACAGGTCAGATTTGTCTGAGAACAGAAAGCATTTAACTCCCAGAGGCAACATTTTTACTTTCAACATGATTAAGCTGTTCACATTTTGTTAATCCATACTAAAAATTTGTGCCTTAAGTAAGATATGTCTGTATCAGAAGTTTAAAATGTCTCATGGCTTCTAGCAGAGCTCTGGGAAGTGGCAACCCTTATATTTTCCTGTGTATAACACATAACATCATGCAATTCTTTCCTGTGACCAACTAAGTGGGTCTCCATCTGATCAAATTGGCATAATTCCTCTCAGCAGCCTATTATTCAGAGGAAATGTTGCTCCTTTTCAAAATACATCTTACTAAGATATTTTGAAGAATATCTCAGTGAAAAATGTCCCAACATTGTTACCTTGAAAGGATACTTTCACTGGGTTTGGAGAGGATAGAAGGAAAAAAAAATTGCTAAAACTGCATTTTAACTATGTAAAGGTTTTGATTTGCAAAGGAAAAAAAAGATAACTAAATAGCTATATATATATTTGTGTTCAGTGGAACTGGAAATGACTTGGAAATTATTTTTTCTTAAAGTTCTTTCTAAAACTTACCTTATTCCCATTGGACTGAGTGAGACCCTGCTCTTAGCCCAGGGCTGAAGCTTTCCACCATCCTCTGAAGGAAGGTAAACCCTGTGCCAACATCCAGCTGTGACATTTCCAAGGTGGGAGATATATCAATTTCTAGCTTTGATTGAAATAGAAAGAAGGAAATTAAGTAGCTTAAACAGGCATCTAGTGGTGCTTGAGCTGGCAGGTACAGTACAGCACTAGTCCAAGACCTGAGCTGCACCAGCAGCTAGACACTGGGTATGATATGCTAGAGTATCTCAAATGTAACAAAGAGGGGGGAAAAACCAACAAAGAAAGAAACAAATAAAAAAAAACCTAAACCAAAACCAACCAACCAAAAAAAAAAAAAAAACCAACACCTTGAAAAGCTATTCTTCCTTGCTTGACCTTACCCTTCTGCCTGGCTGGAGTGTAAATATATTGTGGTCTCTTTCCTGCAAATGGGGAATCTCCTTGTTTTATCAGCATAAATGAAGTCACTGAAACTGAACCATGCCACTAGTCAGAACTGCTCAGGAAAATTACAAGCCTAGTCATGTCAATGTTTGTGTGGTTTCATATGTATTTACATATTTCTGCATAAATCAGCTGAATAAGTTTTCTCACATATATATTACACCAGTTTAAAGCAAGATATTAGTTTTCTTCTCGTCAATACTAACACACCAAAATGAAAATGCTAAATATTTAGGGTATTCTGATTCCTGGGGTGAAATAAATATTACCTCACTGCCATTTAATAAATGAAAATATATTTCATTAAAATATATTGCGATGAATAATATACAAGCATGCACAGAAGAGCACTGTATTATACTGTCATTGCCCCCACACACATTTCCCCTTAGAGACTAAACAAAGGAAAAGAGACTGAAGTACAATAAATGATACTCCTGCAAATCAGCTTCTCTCAGACAAAACTGATATGTGCAAGGTTTTCTTCTGAGGGAGGGAGTACCATCTTTCTATCTCATGCTACCCAGCAAATCAAATTTTTTTGCCAGTAAGCCTTGTTAACATTTATATCACAGCAAAAGAAGTCCATATTAACAGCACTGTATTGTGGTCATTCATTTGCATGGAGTTTCTTTTACTTTTTTTCCACCAGAATTATTATTTTGCTCTGATGACAAATATATGGATTCAATTCCCTCAAACATCTATGTACGGCACACAGTTAAATCCACAGGCCATTATTCCTTGTGAGATTAAACTATATGCTTCATAGAGGTGAAGTAAAATTGAAGAGTTTTCATCTTTCCCAGGGCACAAGTCAGATGCAGAAATTCACTTATAATAATTTTAGTGTTTTTTGACAAATTCAGGAGCATAAGGTCAGCTGCATCCTGTCCATGTGTGTGTAACTCACTGGTGAACATGTACTACAGGTCTCCATCTGTGCCTACTCTCCACAGGACAGGATTGTACTAATCCATATCAGAAAGCTTGATTACAAGCTTCAGCAGGTTTTGCTCTGAGTGCTGGAGCTCTTCTTCCAGTCCCCTGTATGACAGCCAGGGTAGCAGCTGTCACCATCGGCTCAGAGTACAGCAGATCTCCTCACTTCTGATGAAAGCCCCAAGACACTGGTTTAAGAGGTGTCCTGTGGCCCTCCTGCACAAATCTTCTCAGGATAAATTGAAGAAAATCCACCTGCTTATTCTACATCCCCTCCTTTTGGGGCTACCTTAAGGTCCACCATTCTCTTTCAGTGTCACCCTTTAACCATTACACTCACAATGTATGTCTGCTTACAGGTTTGTGCTTTTAATTTGTTTGCTCAGACCTTAAATGCTTTAAAGCATTCCCACTGACTTCAGAGGGCTATAGATGACGTACTGAAACACATGCCCAGCTATTTTCTTTTCCTGGACAATCTCTAGTGAACTGTCTTTATACTCTCTAGCCATACCTTTTTCTATGATTTAATTTTTGGCAACATGTTCATACAAATTTTTATATCTGTAAGTTAATTAAAAATGTTCAAATCAGTTAATTTCCTATACAGTTGGGGACTTATAAACTTGACTTCTCCAGGAAAGTTGTCAGCAACTGTTCCTAAACTCTAGGAAGCCACTGTGTTGCCCAAGCTTGGGCAATATTAATCTCTGTCAAGACTTAACAGGTTTTCCATCCACGTTCCCACATCTCACTACAAGACAGTAATTGAGGCCCTAAAGGGAGTCCAGAGTAGGGCAACAAACCTGGTGAAGTATCTGGAGCACAGGACTAAGGAGGAGTGGCTGAGGGAGCTGGGGGTGTTCAGCTTGGAGTAAAGGCAGCTGAGGGGAGATCTCTTTTGCTCTCCAAAACTCTGACAAAGGATGTCATAGTCAGGTGAGGTTTGGATTCTTCTAAGTAGCAAGTGACAGGATGAGAGGAAGTGCCTCAAGCTGCTCCAGGCAAGGTTCAGATTAGATTTTTTTCATGAAAAGTTTTGCCAAGCATTGGGACAGCTGCCCTGGAAGTTTTCAAAAAGTAGATAATGGGATTTGAGGACATAATTTAATGGTAAATATGGTGGTGGTGCTGGGTTGATGCTTGGACTTGATGATCTTAAAGGTCTTTTCTACCCATAAAGATTCTATGGTCATTTCCATCTTTCTGCTCTTGCTTTACCACTATTTCTATGGACTTAAGGCAAGTAAGGCATCAGAGAGTTCATGATGTTCCTCAGCATCTGGAAAAGGTTTAACTGTTGGTCGTGGAAGATTTTTGTGGTGACAACCTCCTGCTTGCGAACGTGAGAACAAAATGTAGTATCCTGTTACTGAGTAGTAACTGTGCGCAATTCAAATTATGCATGGGTAGTACAAGGGCAGGGAATCACCTAAAATAGCCCCTCCTGAAGAGTTTTATTAAGTTTGGCTGTATTCTGAGTAATTTGTCTATGATGGTTTATATATCAAAACTTTTGAAATTATTTTCATTTGCAAGTTAGAAAAGATAATTCCATATAATATAGTATTTTCCTTCTGAAAAGCTTCTTTTTTTTTTGTTAAAATGTTCCAGAATAATCATTCTCATATTTATTGTGCCTAATTGCACTAGAGTGAGCATATTATTCTGAAGTGCTAAGATAAAGGTTACCAAGGAAGAAAATGTATTTTTTTTTTCAGTCTTGACAGTCCCTGGATAATTGCTATAGTACTAGCATGTGGTTCCACAATAAATTAGAAAGAAAAAGTTGTAGGTGTTTTGGAGTTTTTTAATCTTGTTTTTTTGTTAAAGATAAAAGAATTTGCCATTAAATTAGCAATTTGATGCCATGGTTACTTCTAGTTATTCAGGTTGTTTTAATGAACAAACATGTTGATTTTGCCTTAACCTATTCCTACTCAGCTACCACTATAACTACAGATTTTGTAGGGAGGTGGGAGTTAGAGTTTTGCTGTGGGATTTTTTTCTAGCTTTAGTTCTTATATTTAGATAATTTTCATGTCTCATAGACTGTGTCAGCATTACAGAGATTGCAAGAAGAATTGTTTACCAACCATGCAAATGGTTGAAAATGTATTGGCAAAGGGGAAAAGCCATACTTAAAAGTCTTTACCAGAGCCTATAAGCTAAGGTCAATGTTATTTATTTCAATTTTCAGAATGTATTTTGCAAAATCCTTTTGAATAAAAAGCTCTTCTGAATAATTCCAATAACATAAAAGTTATAAATGAAGAGGAGAATCAAGTTCCCAGGCTAAGAACATATTATAAATTTCCAGCATGGAAAATGGTCAACAGTGGGAAATGTCATGGTTCTGTATTAAGTACAATGTTGTTACGTTGATCAAGCATCGGGGGAAGATGGTGACTAATAGAATATATACATATAATAGAACATAACTCAAAAGTATCCAAATCTTAAGAGAAGCTGCATGGTTTCTGAACATTTTGGCTACGGTCCAGTAAAGCTCTTAGCACTTGCTTAATTCTAAGTGCCTCAGAGTCCTCACTGCAAAAATTCTGGCTATGCAGCATTCTGTTTTATGCTTGTTAGATGTTGTCAAAAGTCAAGATTCCTTTTTCATAAAAGCTTGCTAGCAATTTTCTTTCTGTTAACATATGATTAGCTGTTTATTGACATGATTTTTATTTCTTTGAAGTCCCCTGTTTAAAAACATAACTGATGTAATATCTTCCTCAAAAATTACTAGCATGAAATTTTACAGAAATGAATTAATTCTTCCAAATTCCCTAATTTGGGAAGGAGAAATTCCTGATAACATTATCAGCAAGAGCTACAGCTTGAACCTGTCTACCAACTTAAATGATTCTTGGAAAAGCATATGTGGTTCTAACAATATAAGTGTTCATCTGGAGGGTTCTACAGCATAGTTGGCCTGTCACAGAGCTAATCCTGGTCCCATGTACAGCAGCATAATTCCACTGACATCAATGCAAAAAGCACCCTGGCATTACCAAAGGGGCTGTTTCTGAAAACAGTAAAAAGACAAAGAGCATAAAAAAGAGGTTAAAAGTAAGTGAGATGTCCACTATTGACTCATGAATAATATTTCTTCCAAAGGATAATGTTTTTCATTTACAACCCATGATTACATACTAAGGTAGGGATTTAGTGGAAAAGTCTCGCCGTCTCAAGTACTGCTCAGTCCATGTAGTAATACATACATATTCTGAAAGGCACAATAGGATTTTGTGTAATATGTTTTGTCACAAACACTTGGTTCAGCCCAATGAATTGACACTAATTTAACTTAGAAATACCTACAGTCATTTCCTTTTATTATGTTCTACTTCTAGTACATTTGCCTACAGTGAAGGGAAGCAAGGGCAAACACACATAACTTAATGTCTTACCCAAACCTAATAAAGATGTCTTTTGCTCTAACAGTTCTGCCTTAGAGAGCCACAGATGGGCAGGAGTAGTTCTCAGGGGCTTCTGCCCTGAACATTTCTGGACATGCTGCATAGGGACAGCAGAGGATGCTGTCTGTCCCTTGAAACCTCTGCTGGAGTTGCTGACACTTGCCTACTCAGTACCACGGAGATCTTTGGGTAAATCAAACAATGTATTTGTTATATCTATCTATCTATCTATCTGTCTGTCTGTCTGTCTGTCTATCTATCTATCTATCTATCTATCTATCTATCTATCTATCTATCATCTAATCTATCTAATCTATCTATACTATCTATATCTATCTATCTATATCTGTATCTAACCTATCTATATCTACATATATATACAATATATTTCTATATTTGGATAGCAAAATTTGGTCTGTAGCTGATACGGTGATGCTGTTTCACTCTTGGTTTTCTAACAGGGAAAAGTGTTGTGTGTTTTTGCAAGTACAAATGTTTTAACAGAATGCATCTCATATTTCAGTGATGGTGATCAGCAAAGAGATGGAACCCCCACTTGCATGAAGAGACAGGACCCCCATTTGATGCAAGCATGAAGCCAATTTATTGATTTCACACATTAGTATGTGTACCTTTGCACCTATAGCTAGCTAAAAATAGCACAACTGGTGTTTCTAAGTAACGTTACTTAATCAGAGCTCTGCACAGAGCCTTTGCACAGACCTGTACAGACCAGCATAGGCATGTATGGTCTTACATGATTTATCTTAAACAAAGCACACCAAGCACACCTTTTGCTTCTGCATTCAGAATTCTGCCTTGGCTTGCCAGGGCTTGTGGCCTACCAAACTTTGTACATCCACTTCAGTCATGAGTTGAGCAGTGCTCTGAGCCCTGCTCTCCAGCTGTATTTCTACATTTCAGTGCTGTGGCAGTCTGTGAATTAAATAAATATTGAAAACTTAGAGACCTGTAGAGAACTGTAAAAAAACTTCTTACTCTCCAGGAGATACGGATTGGCTTCTTTGAAGTTTCATTTATTGTTAGCCTGAGAGGCTAACTTTTTATTTATTCTGTTTTGGAGGGAATTTACTTGGAATTATCATGCTGCATTAAAAGATTTTACAAAAAAACTGGAGAACTTTATGCATACTCATTTTCCAGTAAAATTATTTTTAGAGCTCGCAGAGCACCTCAATGCTATTTTCCGAGCATCTCGGTGCAAAATGCCATAAATTTTCACATATTTCTCTACTGTGAAATGAGATCCGAGGTAGCTATAATTTTCTGTTGCCAGAGATTCATTTCTTGCATGAGATCATTTGACTGCTGCAGCTTTCTCATAACACTGAGAACTTTACATAGTAAAGTAGTCAGGTACATCACCCTGTAGTACATATTGTATGTCCACTGATAAGGAGCTATGAATTACAGTTCTTTAGATCTCTCCCTGCCCTGGCTTTCTGCCTCAGCATTTGGAGCATAGTATTACACTGTACATTAAGATCATTCTACATGCAGCAATTTAGTTAATAAAACGCTTTTGTATTTGTGTGTTTCTACTGTGGATGTTAGCTAGTAATTTTTCAGTCAGTTATAAAGATCAACTATAAGACTATATAGGTGATTTTGAAAACATAAAAAGAAATCTTATTTAGCACCATTTAAATGAGTGTAAGGAAAAAAGGACAATGAGAGATATGAAACAGAATTTCAATGTGATTGTTTCTTACAAACACTTTTTCATTTTCTCTCACAAACCTGAAGCACGATTGTGATTCAATTACCATAGTGGTTCTAGGATAGAAGTACCTAAAAATGCAGGCTGGGGACATTCCTCTTATTCACAAAGCTGTACTTTCAGAAGAGTAAATACTATGAAACAGTCTGTTCCAAGACCTTCATATGTTCATATATACAAATCTGTTACAATGGATACAGATGCATTTGACTATACAAAGCAGATACACAATTTCCAGTGGGGGGAAAAAAAAAAAAATCAGTGGATGGAATTCAATGAAGGGTATGACTTCTAATCACGTCTAACACTATTTGAAACATGGCCTGCTATTGAGCTAATGGTAGATTCAGTTTCAGATCTGAACTAAACTGATCAATTATTTTTTTCTCTATATAAAAATGATATTAGAAATTTTTAAAAATTATTAAGATTTGGGCAGACATCGTGCAAATACTGAAATTGAACTGGATGAAGTTTCAGTATAGGTTAAATAGATATTCATTGTTGTTTGGTTTTGTTGTTTTGTTTTTTTTTTTTTGAACTGGCATTAGGAAAATCAGAGTTTCCTTTTTTTTGAATTTCTTGTTGAAATGTTTTTAAACACAACTGCAAAACAAATTCTTGCTTTCAGATTTTAAAAAAGAAAAAATATTTTTGTTGCTTTCAGCTAGAATCGGAAGTTTTTTGTAAAAGGTCTTATGTGATATCTTTAAATACTTAGCATGGAGAGAACATATCTCATGTTTGTTAAAACAGAGAATTATAGAAAGACTGAGTACTTTCCAAAAATATTTGGAAAGGTTTTTCAGTCTTTTCTCTGTTAAAAAACAGTGATTAAAAAAAGAATGCATGAGTATCAGCCATCTAATATTAAAAAATAAATACAATTCATTATCTGTGTGCTTTAACCAACAAGATATCTCCAATATTTTTGCACAATTGATTAAACAGTTTTAATTAACATATATGAAAATCAGTATGCAGAAAAAAATAATATTTTCAGAAAACAAAGTGCTTTAAATCTGTTAATCAACAGATTAATTAATCTGTTGATCAATAAAGTATTTGTAAAATACTTTAATAAGTAAAATTATTTGCAAATATCAATTTCTTTGTTGAAAAAAAGCCAACAACATATTAAGGACATAAATCTCTGCACCACTACGATGTGCATCTTTAATAGAAAATATTAAAATAAAATATTAACTCTCAGTGAAAGTACATACTTGCTATGTTGTATATGATTACTATATTCTTTTTATGTTTGTTTTTCTGGTACCTGAAAGAAATCAATAATTTCCAATACATTGTGAAGCAAGTTTATCCATCACTCATTTTTAATTTGCTACCTGGCACAATGTTATCTCAAAGCATGCCTTTGTAAATAAATACCTTCCTTGTAAAGACAGCAGCTAGAGCACTAACAGCCTTGATTTTTAGTGTAATGGATGTACCCCAAAACTGTAGAATTCAAATAAATTGGATTTTAATGCTAACAAGTGTAGAACCTTAAGATAAAGAAACAACATAAACTTTTAAATTCTGATGTAAACCTCTCAGTCACTTAGCTGGATTGCAAAGCATAATCAAAGGACAACATGAGGATAATGATCTGACAGTAGCTTATTCCTTCCCACAGATAGTGCCCTGGAGAACAGGAACACAATGAAAATCTGTTGGATTCTGAGAGAAAGTCCACTATCACCTGGATTAAAAATCAAATCAAACTAAAAGAATTTTGCTCTCTCAAAAACATATCTACCTCAAGAACCGCCCCAGTCAGGGTAGTGTTTGTAGCCCCTGCAGCCATGTCTGAGCTGTTGATTTCACCAGTCGTATCAAGTGCTTATACTTGCTGAGACATTCAGCTGATGTTGCTCTTTATACTGCTATTGATGCTCAAGCATTTTTAAAAGTAACTCAGGTTTGTCTTCAAGCCATAACCAGCTGCAGCAGAGGCAGAGAGGCAGCTAAAAAATGGAACATCTGTGGAAATTAAGTGTGGAGGCAGCCGTTTCTAATCAATCTCAGGGCATGTCTGCACTGTCAGACTGTAGCATGATGGAGAGATACTGAAAATAACAAAGGTTCTGGAATGAGAACAGTAATAGCACATGTGAGTATCTACATGGATGCAAGCTGCATAGTAATGTAGCATTTAATTCATGCTTTTAATGTAATCTTAATTGTATTTTTCTGTGGTAGATAAATCAGGAAGAAACACTCTTAGGAGGAGAGTCTTAATAGCTACAACAAGTCCATGACTGAGGAGAAAAAACTCTTGGGAGAAGAAGAATCTTCATGTGGGAGAATTTGGGCCAAATAGAGCAGGGCCCTGATGCCATAAAAAAAAACCAAACCAAAACAAACCAAAAAAAAAAAACAAACCAAAACAAAAAACCTCTGGGCTATTTACAGCGGAAGAACACTAAAAATGCTTTGCAAAACAGATGCTATGGGGAGCTGAGATGAAAAATAAATGGGTGGGAAGGAGAAAATGGAATATCTTTTCATCAGCTACCAAAGTCTTTATTCCTTCCTCCCCATTGTTGTTTGTGAGATGGTTGGGGTAACTCTGGTCCACAAAGCAGTAACTTGATGACACTAATAATGTAGTGACAGCTTGCTGTGGAGTCTGTATCTGTCTCCCTCCAGCAAAGCTTTCTGTTGGAAGGCTGCCCTTTTGGAATCTCATACACTTTTTTGCTACTGTTAGCTGTACAGTTCAAAATATTTCTCATAGGAAGTTCATGAAATCATATTATGTTTTTTTACACACTGTAGTCTGAGGCTGTATTATTTCTGAAGTGCTCTTCCTCTGAAGTTCTGGAAGTTCAACCATATTACAAGAGAAGTCAGGTCATTTTTAGAGCCCTGATAATCAAAGTGTGCAGCCTGGAAGATGCTTGTAATAGTTTCTGAGATGTTGATAAATAAATTACCAGAACGCAATCTCCAGAATCAATGCATATACTGGGTAGAGTGAAAAAATAAAGAATTTCCAGGCAATACCACCACACATGGAGCAAATCTGAATTTAATTCTGAATAGTAAATAAAACAGCTCAGTGGCTGCTGTATCAAAGAATTTATATTAGCAACTCTGAATGAGTACATTACTACATGAATTTATTTTTTAAAACATGTAGCAATTACTCTATTTTTCATCATGCAAGTATTCATAAGCTCCAAAGAAACCTTAGCCCCTTGCTGAACTTTGCAAGAAGAAAATACAAAATTCCCCTGACCAGATAGTCCTATAAGAAGAGAAATGATTTAAAAGTGCCAGGAGGCAGTCCTAAACATTTACAAGTCAGAAGATAATTTTGCAAAGCTTTAATGCTTTATAGCAAAACACATTTGTTAAGATCAATTGAAGAGTTAATTCTGCCCTCTAAGCCACAGTCTTACCCAAATCAGTGCCATACTACTATTCTTTTACTCAGTTAAGGAAATACAGAAAGAAAGTATTTTTCTGAAAACTGGGCGAAATTTGGGATTTTTGTGGGTTTTGCACATGTGTAGATAAAGGTTGGTAAGAAAATAATAGCAATAACAAACTGAATATTTCTTTGATTTTTTCTTGCTTCCTTCAACATGCTTTTTAAGATACTGGAAGCATGCTGGGACTATTAGATAATACTTTTTCTAAAAGAATAAATTCTGCTAAGGTCTTGGAATCCTTAAATATTTCATCTTCAGGGTATAAATTCACCTTTGCTATTATTTTATAATCTTCAGTTAAGTTGAATTCAAAAATTTGGCCAGTTATTTCTATGCCCCAGAAGGGAAAAAAAATAGCAACATAGAGAGCGTTTATAGAAAAATTATTAATGTAGCAAGACATTTTATATTTTACTCTACCTTGTTCTCACGCAGACACTACTGTAATTCATATCTTTTATTACCTGATGAAATGGAATACGGTGCACGGGTCCCAGGTCTTATGTGAAGCCACATGTGAAATGATAGTGTCAGAGAGCAGTAGGCTCTGTAGGGTTAAGTACACTGTTTCACAGCAACAGGACATCCTTCCATGAGGAACCCTACAGAAAACTGCCTATGGAACTCTCAGATATTCAGCCATGACCAGAGTCAGGGCCTCCCTCATTTTCCCAAGGATAACTTGAGAACTGCCCATATCATGATCAGCACAGCTACAGCTCTCACATAGTGCTGGCCTTTTGGATTTTCAGTCACAGCTCCTTCTTTCACTTGAAGTCTCTCTGACACTACTGGCAAACCCTCAAGACAAGAACTGCCAGCAGATTGAAATCTCACATCCATAAGTCATAGGGAGAGCCTAGAATTGCCTTTCCAGGCATAGTGCTCCAGCTGGCTGCTCTGTACACATGGATGCTTCTGTCACCATCAGACCACTTGGAAAACTACCCAGTGTGGCTGTGCTTGCTCACCTGACCAACTCCTGCCCTTCCTCTCTTGCCACAGTGAAAACAGGCTGCTTCAGACAGCAGGAATATTTCCGAGCTACCAGTGCTAGAAAAACAACCTTCGCCCAAAAAACCCGAGACCCAACACAGTCCAGAAGGAAAAGTCTGTAAAGCTTACATGAGCTTCCCGTTTTGTGTCTACTGAATGTAAATCATTCCTCAGACTGTTCTCTTCCCCTAACATTGAGCATACATTCCTGATCTTGGCTGCAGATTCAGCAAGCTATGAGAGAAGCGAGATAATTTCTGCAAGCTGGATAAGACACTGCTCATATTTTGTTCAGAAGAAACACAAGTCAGTGTGCATCCTATGTTGTCCCAGTTATGCACAGTTTTAGGATAGACTTGAGAAACCTTACGGACAACACCCTCGTATCTTCTTACTTATAAGAATGTCTTTCTTCCTTCACCCTGCGGTTGCATCCTTGATCTTTGCTGTGAGCATGTCCACTCACAGGCACTGAAATGTTCATTAGAATATTTGGCAATGATCACAATGAAAATTTCTAGAGATGCTCTGAAATAATGTCAACAGGTAAGGAGACTCATGATGGGATGACTCGGGATCTTGAGACTGGAAAAGAGGATTGAAAGAGAAAAGAAGCCCAGGCTCAGTATTCCTTGAGGATTGTTTGCTAGACTGCTGGACATACATACTAAATGAATTTGAAAATTAAGATGAACGCTTGAAGAAGCTCCATTTGCTGGAAATTATATCAGAAGCAAACTGTAGAGTAGTACAAATGCAACGATAGTTCTTCCTGTATCTTGGATTATGCAATAGGTAGTATTATCCACAATACCTGATACTTTAATGACTAAAAGGTGTTATCATCTTAGAAATGTTTAAGTGATAAGGTTTGTCATCCTTTTCCACATCTGAACAAATCTCAAACTCTGATCATTTGGCTATTATTAATGAAATGAATTTGTAAAACAGTGCAAATACTTAAGGTAATGTTAGTCAGTGATGAACAATACTATCAGTAAGATAATGTTGTTTTGCAACCAAATGCAATTCAATTCTGACAGGTAGTCAGTTATAATGTCAATTATAACTGTTTCAAAATGTCAAGCATAAGTAAAGAAAACCCAAGCAGAACAGTTATCATTTTTGAAAACTGCATGGCATTTTTAAGGAAAGCTATTTCCTTTTTAAATTTCAGAGCAACATTAAAGTACTGAACAACTGCTTAGTCACAAACTGTGCTGTTTTTTGAACATTCTTGGTGATTTTGAACTGTGGAGTTGTTTATCTGTCTTGCTGAAACATATAATAAAAAGTTTTCTTCCAATTAGTTGCTAAGTGCCTTATTTTGGAAGCAAATCTGAAAGTGAACTCACTAGACATAATCACCATCTGTATTTTTCCTTTACTTAAACAGAAAAAAAAAATATATTGCAGTTAATGTTGTACATCAGTAATGGATCCTTCTTGTACTTTTTAGTTTTCTCCTCTGTAAACTATTACAATACTCAAAACAAAACCTACTGAAAGAAAATGCTAATTCATTTTAAATGAAACTATGAGTTACAAAAGAGATGTGAGTGTAACCTGCCCCATGTGTGCAAGCACTTGGACACAAAGCAAACAAACACAACACCTGGTGGATAATTCCAAGACAAACCCAAAGATACAGACTAAGCTGAAAATAGCTTTTGCCAATCTTGTACTTTGCTTTGCAGAACAGTGCTGCTTCCTATAGCCAATTCACAAAAATGGGTGAGAGAAAAGAAGAATGAGATTATCATCTGTGGGGTTTTCAGTAATGAAGTGTGCTCTTGGCTTGTTGTAACGTGTCAGCTGAAAGTTGCAGAGAAGGTGTGAAGAAATGAACAATTTTCTTACTATTAACATAAATATTTTGCTTCTAAGGAGGATGGGATCATCACAGCACATTATAACACAAGAAAGATTTTCTGATTAGCTCTAGCACTTTAAATGTTTAAAAAGAAGACAGCTAAATTGGGATATGTCCTGAAGCTCAGTGTAAAGAGTCAAGAACCATGGTCTAAAAATTCTATTTTGCCATGCATTTCTTTTCACAGTTTTAAAGGTCCCAAGCAGTCTAGTTTTTTCAGAGTCAAGAAGCTCAATATTTATCTTATACCCCAATTTGTTTCGTTCTGATCCTGATCACTCATCCAGCTGTTTCTTCTGAGAGGATCGTTACAACAGGTGAGGTGTTTAAACTACTTTATTCTGCTTTTAGTCAGAGCCAACAGCTTTTATATGTTGTTAGATTCAGCACTTATACAGGTGTGGAAGTTCCAGATCATGTATCCTTTTTTAATCTTAAAGGATTAAATGTCTGTTCAACACTTCCCTGAGGAAAACATTACTCATCATGAAATGATTCATTCTAAATATGCAGTTCTTGTGTGGATTTCTTTAAATTTTGGGTTCAGTGCAGAAAGGAATTCAAAGATTGAGAGCTGAAAGGATGAGAATGCTCCTTTACATAGCCTTTGCCTTAGAGCATGTGACTGGAATGGAAGTAAGGAATTTTACTGATGGATTATTTATAGAGTTCCCTCAGTTTTGGTGTCTTTCTTCACCTACTAGGTTACCTGTAAGGAGCTCTGCTACCTCTTGTGCTGTTTCTGTTGCAGAGATTTTGTAAAAGTTTTATCAGAATGTGAGGACTCCAGCATGAGAGTATTTTGCATTCACATTTACCCATAGATGTATGTAAGGCAATACATTCAAGGAGAGATTAGTTGCAGAGATTAGACCTGATCCTTCAAAAAGAAAGGGAAATAAATTGCAGTGAGAGCCAATCAGAGAAATCTGCTTTAGAAAGTAAGCAAAAACGATTGTGCCATCCCAAGGATAGTAACTTATATATTTCAGTCTTGTTGCTTTGCAGCAATGTCAAGTTTGTAATGGCAACAGAGCACAAATTAATTTACAGATAGTTTTTAAGATGTGGTGTGATAGAAGTTGTGTGAAATTGGGAGGAACAAGTAGAGACAGGAAAGCTAGATCAGGAACAATTTAGGGGTCAGTAAGTCTCTCTTACTCATCTACATGGCTCCTATGTAGTCAAGTTGGGCCCTTTAGGGGGGATACCTTCCTTGGTTCTATCATAACTATCATAGCTGTGTAGTGGAACAGACAATATAAATAGATAAGGGGTAAAGAACAAAATTATTTCCCTACAATACTGACAAAATATTCTAAATCAAACAGAGAAGAGGAATTTAGACACATCTGACTCCTCAGCACTTCTCTTCTGATTAGCAGCAGGTTGCCCTTCTGTCTTCTTGGTATTTTAAATCTTTTTTTCTCAATTGATTAGCTCGCCACACACCCAGCAAAAAGAACCTTACACTAGATTCTATTATTTCCCTGAGACCCAAAAAGCCCTTCAGTATGTCTTTTATTTTTTATGCTGTGCTATTGTAAAGTAAAGTATCTTTATGGTGTGCAGGAGTTTCTTTGTCCAGGTTCTTATGAAGTAATTAAGGCATTGAATAGTAAATATTCCAATGCTCTCAGTGATCTACTTATTGACCAAGCAACTTATTTCCACCACTGCACAAGAACCCTACACCTAAAATATCTTTGAAGCCAGGGAAAGAAAATCAGCATATTAGCATTTATTAGGACTAAGTAAAGTAGATAACCAACACATAAAGAGGCAAAGCATTTCTCTGCACAGTCTTCTAAAAGGGGAAGAAAAAAGTAGGAATAGAAATAGGAATAGAAATAGAATACCCTTACAAAGAATTAGAAACACCTGGTTAGACTTTATACTGATTCTCTTCTTGGCTTTTTGTGGAAAGAAAGCAATAGTACAATACATACATTTTGAAGGTCTCTACAAATCCTTTTGCATGTTTTTTTTAGAAAATATAAACTCTACAGAACACTGTAATAACTTTATGTCTTCCTGTTATCTAGCCAGAAGAAATCAATACAAAACCCCCATTTTTTTTCCCCAATCAGAGCAGGAAATCTAATTAAGAATTCCAGGGGAAATGACGTTAATACTGGCTGTCACAGTGTAGCAGTTATTTTGGGGGCAGTTGTTATTGTTTTTACTGTGCTGTTACAATACCTCTGGTTATCCACCTAGGAAAGCACAAATGCATTCATACATGCAAAAAGTACATTTTTGTTTAATTAATACAACAGCTCTGAGGATGCATATTTGGCATGTGATGGTGAATTCAATCTCAGGTGCCACAGCTTGAACACTGAGTGTGATACAATGTTTCCAGATATGTCTTATTGGGAAGATTAAATTAAGATTTAATAATTTGGGGGTTTTTCTTAATTGAAGTTGTTAAGAAGCTGAAGTTAGGACATTTCATCATTCTCTTAATCTCTGACCAAGCAATCTATCCAGCTGAATATTTGCATAACATGGCTGCAGAGTTATTTATTCATCCTCAAATCGGTCTTAGCTACCAAGTGTAGACAAATTCCATCCAGAAGCTTTTTCTTCATATGAGTCTTTGGTTCTGGGTTTAGTCCTGTTGTGTAAAAAAAGCTCATTGGTGTTATCTTGGCTTTTAGTGGACACTTAACAGCTTTGCTTTGCAGGATAGATTGGCAGCCTGATGAAGAGAAGCCCAGAGCAAGAACAGCTGGAGTGTTGGAAGGTCAGGATTTGTACTGTCTGGCTGTGCTAGAGATCTTGTACAGCATATTTGCATAATTTGCTGTGGAAATTACTCAGTTCTCACTAATATTGTGAAAAGAAAAGGGATGTCTGGATATTAACGGATTTACAAGAAATATTCACTAATCTCATGCATTGAGATTTAGGTTAGCAAAATACTGGTTGAATAAAGGGATTTTAAACCCTCATTTAACCCAGGAAACAGACTTTGAATAGAAATGTAAGAGCTTTTTGTTCTGTCTGTAAAATCAGGATGAATGGGATATGTTTCCAATTTGAAATAATATTTTGTTTAACAATAATAAAATAATAAAAATTAGTAATGTAATAATAAAATCAGGAATTTTTGTCAATAATTTTATTAAAGGATCAAT
Source organism: Cinclus cinclus (assembly GCF_963662255.1). Classification (NCBI taxonomy): domain Eukaryota; kingdom Metazoa; phylum Chordata; class Aves; order Passeriformes; family Cinclidae; genus Cinclus; species Cinclus cinclus. The sequence continues at coordinate 16,193,091 of NC_085050.1, read as the reverse complement.
ACCAAGGAAAATGTAGAAGGAATGAGAGAGAGTGAGAAAGTAGCTGATAGCTTTTTTGCTTACACAGAGACTGTTTCTGGAAACTAAGGTACATTATTTAAAGGTACCATGGTGTCTTATTCAGGATGATCTTCAGGATCTAACCTGAGTAAAACTGATACAGAGTACAGAGACGAACTAGGAAGAAAATCAAAGAATCTGTTGTTATGAGATGCTATGAAGGGCAAAATGTGAATTAACTCAAAAATGTGGTAGAGAAAACAGTAGTAAAATTTTAAATTCCATGGTCTGGATAAAACTCCAGTTCTTTAATGAGTCATTACCTGAAGGTCTAGCATCAGTCATGGGGAATGCTTTTATTTTCTATTCCATATAAACTTTTTCTATTCATTCATTCCTGACCAGCATAAAAAAAAGAATACTAGGCTACATGGATTTTTAATGTGACCTAATCTGACAGTTTTTATGTTTTCTGTAGCTTTTTGCCCTCATATCAGGGGCCTTCCTAGTTACAATAGTTTTGATTTCTTGTTTTTTTGTGACTGTGTCTACAGATACCTTTCAAATCCCAGTTGTCACAATATATTCATATATCCAAGACAATTTACTCTGCTTCTTTTGAGGTGGTGAGGCAATCATATTTCCCAGAAATAGATGAATGAGTAGCAGAGTAGTAAGTAGCACAAGAAGGATTTGCAAATTATTTTAATATATTTTTTCCACTATGTATCCCCAGCTAGGGATTATAACCTACAACAAGAAAAGCATCTGAAGGTTTCTCAGTATCAAAACGATACAATCAAGTAAGACCTAATAGGATTCATTGGTCATGAATTAATCAGCCCAGCTCTTTGTCAAATGAAGCGTGATCCCAGTTTGTTTTGCAGCAGAGATTAGAAAGGATGGCATAGCCAATATGTTATTAGTGGATAGAAGATGAAATATGGTGAAGATTATGAGCATTGCTGCGGTCTTTGTGACAATTTGCAATTTAAACTTTCTTCTACAATTTGTCCTGGGTGCTGCAGCCTTTTTTGTTCCTTTCTCTCTGGTTGCAGTTTCACCATCTGTGTTTAGAAATAAAACTTGGAATTTCAACCCTCTCTTTAGGAGAAAAAGTGAGCTGTTATTCTAACTAGCTCCTGTACAGGTATTTTCTTGGAAAAACTTTTTAGACCACTTACTTTTTAAAGATAGTTTTTTATTTATCACAGAGCAACCACAGAAAGCATTAATTAGGACTTATTGCAAAATAACACATAAGACAACACAAAAAAGAAAAGTTGGAACCCCACCAAAGACACTATATGAGGACCAGTGTCCTAAAGGCAGATTTTTCTTCAGAGTCAGTAGTGAGCATTTCACATTTGCCCATTTATGGAGGATTATGAGATTGTTTCTGTGCAGCTGACTTCCACATAAATTTTTTTCAAGGCTGGAATTTTTTACCTTCTTTTACAGCCTTGAAAGTAGCTTGCCCAGATGATCCTAGAAGTCACATCTCACCTAATCAATCCCCTGGCACTAGAGCAACCATGGCAATTAATGGCATCTTGGTCTACCTTGGTTTTGCCTGAGAAATGCCATTCTCTAATTTTCCAAGGACTGAAAATAGGTTTTGTCTCGCCAAAATCTGATTTTGAGTAGAGGTAAGTAAGGGAAATGTAACACTCTGCAAAATATAGATAGTGAAATTTCTCACCCTCAACCAGTTTTCCTCAGTGTTTCAGGAAAAGTCAGAACAAAGGTTTTGTTTGTTTATTCTTGGACACAGATACTTTACACAAGAAAGAGCAAAATTATTTTGGGATAGGTAAAAACAAAAAAAAAAATAGAGACATGGGTATCTGAAGTGTCAGCAGATTAAATCCTATTTATTGTGCAGATGGAGGAGACCACTTTTTACATTTGACCTTGTGGATTCTGAATTTAAGAGTTTGTTAAACAGTTATCATAAGCAGAAAATGTCTCTGAGAGTGCATGGTGAAAACCACTGCTGGGACACAATATATTTATTTAATCGTCGTAGCCTGTATTGGATATTAGGGCTGGAAACCATATCTTGAAGAAATGCCAAAGGAGAGAAGTATATTTATTTTAAAATATTTATATATGCCAGGGGTTCACTGCAGGCATGAGATTCTTCTGTGGGAGTGCAAAGGAAAATTGAACATTATGTATTCTAACCCTGTCACTCTGAAAAACTGCAACCCCCTATTAGATCTCTGGCTTAAGAACAGGGAAACAATGCAGACAAGGCCTTGTTTGAAGACCACTCCATGTCATGTTATGTAATGTCACAGTATAAAGTTGCCTATCAGCCATACTTGTATAAGTTCTGACTAATAAGCATATACAAAATAGAGCAATAAAATTCAGAATTGTTTAATGTGAGGAATTTTTATTCTTTTATGTGATTTGTAAGTGAAAGTACTTTTTTATGTTGATGTTTTCCCCAGGTATTACAATTTGAAGCAAAAACAAACCCTTGCTTTTCTGAGAATAGAAGTTTGTTTTCAAATAAAAAAAAAAACCATCTAATTTTGAGATATAAGATATCCCTTTTGGAGGGAAAAATAATGAAAAATTTTCAATTTGCCTAATTCTATAGTAATAAAGTTATAATAAAACTCAGAAAATTTGCAAATCATAGAACATCACATAGTACACTTTACAAAACAAGCTTCATAAAGAAAATACTGTATAGCTTTATTCATTACATTAGCTAAAAAAAGACCAGAAAACCAGACCTGAAGTAGACCATGTCTTGTGGACTCTACAAAAGGTAAATTATGGCTAGTGGTTCATTTTTACACTTAAAAATCCAACAAGGTTAGTGACTATCCATTGATTCTTTATAAAGGTCCCATTCAAAATGCTGTACATCTGAGGATTTTGTGCATACTTGTAAGCAGAATGGGATTTATATTTGCAATTGCTACTTTTCTCCCCCCACCCAGTTACCTGAAAATCATTCCATTCAACTAAAACAAGTATTTCCTTTCTCATGTTAGTACAAGGGATCGTGTCTCATTGGTTTATTCTTCAATGTTATTTCTGAATGTACCATATAAAAGACCATAGTTCTCACACAGTACAGTTAACGTTTTTAAATGCTGTATCTTAGTACTCATGTTTGGTTCTCATGGGTTTAATTGTATGCATGGGGAATTTTTTACTTTCTTTGTGGACACCAGAGAGATGAAGCAAGAGATTTTATATTACTTGTGGAATGCTTTTTGCATCCTTTAAACAATGGTGATATGCATTACTGGAAGAGTTGTCATTTCCAGTTGTAATCGATTTGCATGGCTGCCATGGTGTAACATGTAAAATCACAACAGCAGGGAAATATGGGAACAGGCAAGTCACTACTGTGCTTAATCTGGGGTTGTTTGTTCATCATATTTTAAAGTTTAAGTTGCACTTGTCAGTTGGGATCATGGACTGTCTGATCCATTAACTACCCCCAGGCTTTTCACTTTCTAGAGGCTCTGGGCATTGTTGCAGTTTGGTGAGTTTACTAGAGGACATTCTTGCCCTTTGGGGTTATGAAGACTGCAGGAAACTTTCACTTGGTAGCTCCTGTTGAGGGTTAAAGAAAGAGTTTCAGTGTACTTTAAATACCCTAAAAGAGAAGTGGGTGTGGATCACTGGCAATGTTGCTGTTGTGGGCATGTCAGTCACCTCACAAAGTTTTCTGCTGCGTTCTAAATGTCATCCTATTTCCCACACATTCTTAAATACTCAAACTGATCCTGCAACTTTCAGTACTGAGTCAGACTGACACAGTATTTTTGAATATGCTCTTTTAATCTGTATGACTCCCTGCTACATTGAATATCATTCTGGCATGCTAGCAAGTGACAGTAATATAAATTTACTTCGTATCACTATTACTTCATATCATTAAAGTTGGTTCCACTTTACAGGATGCATGGCTAACAATTGGCAACAGCAAGCTGTCCATACAAGGCAGACTAAAGATGCAAACTATTTACAAACATCTTGTGTACTTGTATGATTTCTTACCAGTTGTATGAAATCTTACCAGATTTCTTACTAGTTCTTCCCAGCCAGAACTCAATCCCAGTAATTTGGCACAAAAATGTGGAGGAAGAGAGATTAATATTGCAAGATATTCAGTTTCCATGACTTTACTTAAATATAAAAATTCTCTGAAGGAACAATAGTAGGAGCAAATAAAATAGGGTGATCCAATCAATGCTGGAATGTTTTTGACTTATTTATGACTTTAACCAATGTTTTAGAGAGGTCCCAGGTCCTCTGGCAGTGGACTTATTGGAAATAGGACATAGACAGCCCAGCTTCAGTGCAGCACACTTTTACTGCCAGGTAACACTGACTTTCGTTCCCCTCAAAGCTCCATGTCTGCATTTGTTCCAGTTTTTGCTCCACACCTGAAAACTGTGGGTGCATCATCATAGTTGTTTTTGTTTGCTGATGGTTCATCAGGGTGAGTTTATGCCAGCTTAGGATAACCAGGTTTTCCCTTCTCTGGAAGTCTTTGCTGGTTGTATGACACAATCCAATAACCTCAGCTTTCCCCTTGTAGGAACCACAAATTTGATGTCTCCTAAAGCATTACCCCAAGGCACAGGATGAGGCAAGGTAAACGGGGGTAGCTGGAGTTTTTCAGGCACTTAGAGACATCTGGTTCTTCCATTGCCAACCTCCTGGCATCACTGCTGGAATGTGAGCACCACCTCTGGGAGGGCCACAGGGAGGAGACCAGGATGCAATGGGACCTGGCTGAGAGGTGACCAAGAGAGGCGGAAACAGCAGCAGATCATTCCTGATTTCCTAGCAATATGTGATTGTCCTTTCAAAACACTACAGGCCATAGAGGGAAAGGAAAAGAAAATCCAGGAGCTCTGCATTCCCATATTGCTAATTCACGCTTTGTTTTTGTCCTGCTCTCTACTTATAAACAGAAGAAAATTCAGGGAGTAAATAAAATTTTTATGTACTAGTGCAACATGTCTTTTTCGCATCCAAGTATAATAGTTTTAATGTAAATAAATGGAAAATCATTTGATGATGACATCCTTACAACAAAAAAAATAAAAATCCAGAAATGCAGAGGTGAAATACAAAATATCCTTCAGGACAGGCGTTAAGGAAGGGAGAAGGAAAAAATCAATAAGGAATTTTTTGTTTGCTATGAGAGGAAGAAACAAAAATAATATTTGAAAATATATTATTCTGTTTATTTCATTTAAAAATATTTTAATTACTTTGAATGCTTAAAAAATATAAAAAATAAAAGTAAATTTAAATTTCAGTTGACTCATGAAACAAGCCGTTTTATTGTGCTCAGGACTGACATTACTGCGATGCTAAAATCTTTGCATTTTACAAACTCATCCATTGCACAAGTCCCTACAAGAAAAGTAAAGATGAACTGTGCAGCACATCCCTCAGTTTCAGCAAATCAAAAGCTTTATATCAAAAGGAAGCTCCAGAGTTGAGGACACTAAAATATATATTCGTTTCTGACCTCCTCTAACTGAAGTGCAGAATCACACAAAAAGGAACACAGTCACCCACATAAGCAAATATCAGAATTACAGTGTTTGTGAAATTTGATATCAAGACTCTCAACTCCAGCTAGAAAAGTTAGTGGTATCCACTGCAGAGCAGGTAAATTTGCTAAATGGAAATGATGGGAAATACGTCCTGCTGCTTCCAAATGACAAGAGACAATTTCATGTAAAGTGCAGTACAAATCTTGCTAGTGGTGTCCAAGACATCAGTACTATGCATCTTAAAGAATGAGATGCAGTCATCTCACCCGACACAAATGAATGAACTTGTGATGAAAGAGATATGGTAGCTTTCAGGAAGAATTAGGAATTTAGGAACACCTTCATTACCTGAGAATTGTTTGTACAAAAAATATATCTCTGAAAGTAAAAAAATGCCATTAAAACTGTTGAGTTCTCTCTAACGGATCTCCAGGGTTTGAGTTTGTATTTTTGACTAGGTTGATTTCTCCCCTCCTGTGTGAGCTATGCTTCTTTTATAACTCATCTCTTTTTCTCTTTACCTCATCCATATCCTCTGCTGTTTTACATAGCATGAGTTTTGATCCTACCTCAAGTACTGGGAAGTTGCACTCAGTTTCAAGGCAATTAAAAAGGATGTTGATGATCTGAGCTAGAGCAAACATGGTAACAAAATCCAGAAATTATTTCAAATAAAAGAAGTTAAATAGCCCTAAGAAGAGAGGGTAGGAAAAAAAAGGTTAAAGATAAACGTTGAATAAGTACAAGAAATATTTATTGCCAAAATCTATAACCTTTCTGTCTAGTTTCATTGGTGAGCCAATATGAATCTCTCTCTCTTCTCCTTCCTTCCTCATTGCAAATAGTTGTGAAAATGAATAACAGAAAGAGAGGGAGAAAGACAGAAAATCCTGTTTTACTTATAATTTCTTCAATTCCTTTAGTTAGAATCTATGACTGTCTTCATGCTGGTTGGTAGCTGGGAGAAATGGAGACAACAATTAGAGAGAGAGCAGAACAGAGTGTTAAATTCAGATTTGAGAACATAGTTTAGTTAAGATTTGGCACTGTTTTCCTCTGAATTTGTTTGGAATCAGAATTTTGTAAAAGATGCCTGTCATTAGGAAAAATAGATCAGAAGATTAATGCTCATTTCTTGCTAATGTGGCTGTATTTGTATAAATTCATGTTGTTATCTGAAAAGTCATAATACAAAAGCAGCATGTGAGAGGGCAATGAGACAGTCAAGTGATATTTACCATGCTTTCTCTCAATCAAATAGTTTAAGATATTAAGTTCACATTTTTGTAATTTTGTACTGATAGAAAAGTGTCAGGAGTGATAAGAGTATTTCAAGTCACATGTACTGGGATATAGATAAAGACCCACTGAAGGACAAGCAGCATTTAAAAAAAAAGAGAAACAGATAGAAATACAACAAAAGAAGTGTTGGATTGGCCTGGTAATATCTTGGTTGATGCTGAAGCCTCGAGTTGTTTTGAGCTGATGCTGAAATTTTCGTAATGTATTCATGTGGAAGAAATTGTAACATCTTTCAAGGTCAGTGGCATTTAACAATGTTTTACCAGTATCTGTCACCATTCTGGTAATTCCTTTCATTTTGTACTTCCTCCATGCCTCCCACATGCTGGTGTCCCCCAGTTCCATGCATGGGTAAAGTCCTCATTCTGCATTTGCATATGTTGTGACAGTTATAACTACCTCTCTGGTGCTCACCATTCCAGAGTTATCCTTGCCACTGTAGCCTCCAAATTCTGTCACTGAAATTCACTCAATGTGGGATTTCACTTGAAGGCCATTCAGAAGCCACAGCTGTTGTTCTATATGGATTCTAGGTTGCTTGGTGATGATAGCTATAGACAGAATGTGAAACTTCATTGGTTCCAGATTTGTTTTCAGGATGTTGCTGTGGTCTATAAATAGCTTCTAGGTTTGAGTATGTATTGTCTGGAAACCTCTACTCTCCCTGTGCACTGCTGTCACAATTGAGGACAGCTGCCCATTAAGGCATATTTTCATGCAGCTCTCCTTTATCAGTGACCACGCATAACTTTGAACATCTTCATTTTACACAGGTACAATCATATATGTTCCCTAAAAGATAATTCCAAATTTTATTAATGTTCGAATTATTGCTTGTGGTCGGAGGAATAAATTAAACTCATTGGTTTTGGTTTTCATTTTTAAGAACCCTGGGTTTGTTAAACTATGCCCTAGTGGTGTTTGTATTGTATTGTTATAAAGCATAAGCTTGTCAATGCTTATAAACCAGGAAATCCATGTTAGTACTGCTAACCTTCACCTTAAATTTTGCTATGCTATTTTAAACATGGTGTTCTTAAACTAACCAGTAAGACTGAAAGGAAACAACAGTTACTGATGCAGACAGATTGCTTTATGGATATTAGATTTGGCAACATATTTTTGCATCCATGGATTTTACTGATAATTAAAAAAAGTCCTCAGAACCTTAATACAGTCAGGCAAGCCTCCAAATTTCAAATCACATGTGGGTATTGATTTCAAGTTTCAAACTAGTCCATGTTTTGATACTAATTTAGGAACTATTACACTTGAAAAACAACAAATTGGGTAAAAGTACCCCTAGAGTCCTAGTCTGCCTATTTAACTAGGCACTCATGCATTCCTGCCAAATCTGGTTTTAATGAAATCAATTTATTTGTTCATTATGTGACATTTGAAACCATTCAAGCAATTGTGAGGTGGGATTAAAGTCTCTGATGAAATGTTTCACTGACTGGAATATTTTTGGCCATTTTTGAAGGCAATGTTAGATGTGGTGATAGGGTGTGAAAATTCCCTGAGATATTAAAGCCACATTATTGATAACATTGGAATTTACTTGTGTTGGCACATTATCAAGTTTTTTTAAGCAGGAATGGATCTGACTTTTTTAGAACCTGTGGATCTGGAAGACTGAAATTCAAACCATTTTCAAAAGAAAATTATCTGATAACATTAACTCTGTTCCCTTGCCAAACAACATTCCATTAACCAGCTGAAATGGGACTTAATAACAATCACGTAAACCAATTAGTCTCAATTTATAACTCCATTAGGGGTGTTATTCATCACCACATGGCTTTATGGAACTGCGGTTCCTTCTGACATTAGCAGATTAAATAACAAATACGGCCTGGGGTGCTAAACAAAAATGTAAATGTAGATTGCCTAAGAAAGATTTATACCTCTGTAAACAGATAATTTTGAAATCTCATACTTCTTACACATTCAAAAGACATATTCTAAACATGAAAACCAAAATATATCTGTGTCAAAAAGTATGGACAACAGGTGGATTAATAGTTTATAATGTTTAAAATCAGAGGGTTACAAAAAATCCGTGAATGTTGTCTAAATCACAGGCCACTTACTCAGCTACCAATGTACATAATGATCCTAACAGTAGTAAGAACAAAACTCATTTCAGTAGAATAATTTTGGTTGTGTGCATAGAGATTGTTGCTACCATCAGCCCTGGCAACTGATCAGTCTTATTCTGGGATGTTTGTACTTAATGAATCATGGCTCTTTTCACACGAGAAGCTACAATAAAACTCTTTACAGATATGTGCCAAATTAGGTTCAGAACTTGTCCCTGTCTTGGTCTAGTGATCAGTTTCATTCTGATTCATTTAGATTTTACTAGAAAACCTAGAAACAAATTGTCAAAATACTTCTGCCTGAAAAATGCTTTAAAAACAAATGTTGTGTATGCCGTATAAGTTTTGGTGTTTTAGAGAAGATGTGATGGACTACAAAGCTATTTACTTTGCTTTTGGAATAGTTATCTTGATTCCAAAAAGTATCAAATTTTTTTTTCTGTTTAATTTATTAACATGAGGGTTTTTTTCACTTGAAACATGCATATAGAGGTCTGTCTGGAAAATTCTCTTAATCTTTGTGGAATTGTTTTAATCTGATGTTTTTTTCCTAAAATCATCAGATTTTCACAAAAGTGAGCACACTGTTCATATAATAGTGACATATTACAAAGAGTTTGGAGAAAAGATTTTGAGGTAACTTTAGACCATTCCTTCAAAATGTTTCTTCATTTAAAATATATTGTTTCTTGATTTTTAAAGACATTAAATTTAAAGACTGCAAATTATAATTTAATCACTGTAATCTACTGTACCATAAGCCTGTTGATGACAATTATGAAGTAAATGGAAAATTAGTAAAAGTTCTGAAGTGATGGATTCATGTGGAATAAATTAAATCTGTGGACTTTTTTTTTGCTATTTTCCAATGGGAATGTAGGTATACATTTTATAGATTTTTAAAATATCAGGATTAGACCTAATTCCACCAATAAATATTATGTATGCAAACAAACCCTCTCAGATGAAGAAAAGAGAAACTAAGAACTAGAACTGAATACTGATGGTCTGAAAAAGCAAAAGTAAAGACCAGCTTTTTAATACAATGTTCTACGTATTAGAATGACATACATAAAAAATCATTTAAAGCTTGTGAACTTTCTTTAAACTTGACACAAGCAAGCTTTAAGAGAATTTTACCTTTGTTGGTGCAAAGTAGTAAACATTTCTTTTACTTATTCCCACCAGATCTCCAAAAGGTCTTGTGGTAATTGTCTTTCTATTTTGTTCTTTTACAAATGCCACTCCTTGAATAGAGACAAAAATGCATTTTTATTTTAAGGGTGTAAGATGCTGTACTAATTTAAAACAGTGCAGATGAGAAAGAATCTCACCAGGAGTTCTAATTTTATTTAACATTATATCAGAGCAGCCTCATTTGGTTTAGCTCGTAGTTGACTTGAAGGGAATGACAATATTTTTCAATAAATATTGTAGAATATTCAGGGAAGAACAACGAGCACAGACAGCATGGCTGAAGCAAGAGGACAATATAAGGGCAGGGTGGAAAGCAAGAGAGAATGTGGACACAGAGAGCTGAATCATTAGGGTGCTGGAGAGCCTCCCAGTTTCTCTGTTTCTCATACATACTTTTAAAGAAGACATTGCATCTTGTCCATGAAAAATTGTAGGTGCAACGTGTATGACCACCAACTAGAAAATTCATTCAGATACATCAGTACTAGTGTCTCTTTCAAATTTTGCACACAGACGCACAAAAAGTATAAATCTGGAAACTGTAATTTTTTAAAATATCCGACTACAGAGAGATCACAGGCAGCAGCACATACTACATACTAGTTAATACTTCCTCAATGCACAAAATACCTAAAATATCTTGAAATAAATATTTTTAACCTGTATCTTCATATCATTTTATTCCTCGTAACTTAAACAATTTTGGGTCTACTAGCCAGTGGTAAAATTACAGTGACAAGTTAGTGCCTGGTGGGTTCAAAACATGAAGTGTCAATATTTCCTTTAACTAAGGCATGCAAAGATAGCTTTTTCATCTTTTTTCTCCTTTCCATTGTATGTTTTTCCTTGAATACTGAATTTCATTTTCACATTAGTATTTAGGAACACTTTCGGATAATCTTCCCATGTAGTGCCACTTACAGCAATAAAATAGAATAATGTGTTAATTTCAGGTTTTGTTTTAGTGATGTGAATATCAGTTGCCTAGGATGGAGGATGATTTCTTTACGGTCTCTTCTGCTCTTTTTTGTGTTAATGAAAAATATAATCAAGGATTTTAAAATACAAGAATAATTTCCATGTTGGATTAACCTCACCTTTAACTATAATTACCTCAAAACTAGAAAAATCTGCTAATGAACGATTGAAATTTGACCAATTTTTTTATTGCTGTTTTCATTTCTGCAGTACTTTCATACTACATACATCTATTTTAGTATGCATTTGATCATGCAGCACAATTAGTGCTATAGTATTTCTGTTACAAAATATTGAACTCTTTTTATCTTCCATTTCTAAGTAACTTTCTAGCAAAAGTGAAATGTGAGGATCTTTCCAAAAAGCTATGATTTCCAGTTTCCTCAGATACATCAATACATATCTATAGGGGTTCCCTGAACATGTCATCTTTCAAGACAGAAGTTTTATCTTGATTTAGATTAGAGAGAGTATCCGTTTGCCTATAATCTCCATCCATTTGGATGCATAATATAGACGAGTCAAGGATACTCACATGTCTAGAGTAGCAAGATATGCTGGATTAATTCTATGTGTCATTAAGTTTAATATTTGGCATGTGTGATAATTACTGTGTGAGAACTGATGCTTTATCTGCAATACCTTACATAGTACAGAAACAACTTTCCATTTCATTCCAAGCAGCTCTATAGCCAGGAGATGCACAAAAGCCAGAAAGAGCTTTCAGGAGAAACTTCTATGGAAGAGTTTGGGTCAACTTTCTTTTTAGCAAGTGGACTGAGGAGAAAAACAGACTTCCAGAAAGAATAATATCCTTTAAGGTCTTGATAATGGAAAATAAATTAAGACATTGATGATTAATTATTCCATTTTTATTGAGGTCTGATAACTATTTCAACGGGACTGACTGTAAACTGTTTGCTCTGTGGAAAATGCCCTCGAAATTTGGTAGAGTTTTGGTAGTGTTTCTACAGGTTTCCATCTTTCTAGTCTCTAGCCATAATTCTTCAATCTCTTAGATTGAGATACAGTCAGCTACTCTTCAAACATTCTGCCATCAGTGTAATGCATATGAAATACTTGGCTTTCATATTTAGAAGTGTGGGAAACTGATAAAGAAATTGAATGAACGCATTAATAGTACTTAAACTTGTTGCATCCTCTTTAATAGTTTTCTTGTAGACACTTAATGCTATAACATTACAAGTCTGTACTTTCCACTGGTTGTAAATGAAAAACACAGTTTCTCTGTCTCACTTATGAAAATGCACAAGAACTTATTTCTCTGAACAGAATTGCTGTAGAGGAATAAAACAGGATTTTACCCGCTTTCAAAGTCACTATGTGTTGAGATGTGACCATGGCCTCACAGCTCAGTGTGGTTTAGGAGTGGTACTCCCCAGTTTAGTGTTCCCACTGGGACTCTGCAAACCATGTGCTGCTTTCTCACTTCCTCACTCCCCTGTGGCAGACTGGAGAGAAGAATTTGGGGCACAAAAAGTGAAGGTCATGTATTAAGGTAAAAAAAAAATTCTGGAAACAGAAATAAGAAAACAAACCATAGCAGCAACAATATTCATTAAAAAGTGTACAAAAGACAGAGTGATTCACGTGCAAAATGCTCACTGTGGAGCTTGACCTGACCCTGTCCAACTGCAGACACTTTACCCCAGCTGTTCCCTCCAGCTCCAAACATGGGTTAACCAACCCCTCCCTCCAACAAGTTTATTAAACTGGAAGGAAAGAGACTCCCTTCACCCTGCCCCTGGAAATGAGGTGAGCTTGTACAGAAACCTCCAGGTCCTAGCCATGCCCCCCTCTTGACTTCTGCAAAAATTAACTCTGTCCTGGCCAGAACCAGGACACAGCTTTATAAAAATAGCTATTCATTCACAACACTCTATCATTATAGCTAATAAATAGACAGCTAGACGTAGTAATCTAATTGCTATAAAATCAAAATATATTTAAATAATGCAAATTTATTCTTCTATTTGGGCTGGGCAAGTGTCTTAAATTTAATGGGCAAAGACCAGACACTGGAAGTATCCAAAATTAATATATTCTCAAATTAAGATTGTGCCATTTCTTAGGACATACTTTTGGTTATTATCAGCTCCATGATTCTCTCTTGTGCTCATTTCTGAATGATCAACCCTTTCCTTTCTCAGGCAAATTAGATATATTCCTCTCTATACTGCAATGATACATTCATAAGATAATGGGACAGCTCAATATAAAACCCGTGCTAACTTCAATGCATCATCTAAATCTCATTTTTAAGAACAAAGATGTAGTAATAAGGCATAATGACATTTTTGCTCAGATTTATGGTTCAACTCTGCACTTGGAGGGAAAGGATGTCTTTATCCTCAATCTATTTCTTGTCTTCTGGAAACAAATATTCCAATTTACCTCTTCAATTCCGTGTCAGATAATATTCAGTTTTCATTTTAGACTATGATGAATTGATGCCATAGTTTCATTTATGTGTAAACATCTTCCCTCTGAATGTGACAATAAGGAATAATCTAGGAATATAATTCATATTATAATTCAAATCAGAAGTATTCACTTTATTTTTAACATTCCACAATATTAATTTTAAGGAATCATTAACACTCTTTTGAAGGAACATAGACTGGCCACTTTAATATATTTCCTGGACTATGTCAAGAAAAGATTAGACAGTTCTGGGAAATCAGCAGTTATTACAATCAGTCATAGCTCAAGCTGAATAAACTGCAACCATAATATTTTTCTGATGTTATCTAAGATATAGATATGAATAATGATAAGCTTGAGGTGACAACTGTAGTTTGCTCATTGGATTTGATCCCAAGGTGAGTGACATCAATTAAAAACCTCTTTTCCCTTATGTTATGCTTCGGAGCAAACCTAATGACATCAATTGAGATACTCATTTCCCTTATATTATACTTTGGAGCAAGTCTTAAATTATAAAAATGTACTTAATCCAGTTTTAATTTGGCAATACTGAGATGAAAATTAGACTTAACATATTAGCAAGCATTCTGCATTTCTGGGTCACAGGAATGGGTGGGCCCAAGTCAGCCTTTCATTATCACTGCACAAAAGGTAAGTAGTCTATTAATTATTACTTTTCCCACGACAAGGAACAAAATGAAAAGATTTTACTAAGATGAGAAATATTATTTTTTTTTTTTTGCAGTTAAGTAAGAGAAGGTCTAATAAACAATGGATTTTAGTTTGGTTGCATAGTTACACTGAATCATGAACACATACTGTATAGTTTATTGTCAATGCACTTGTCACTCAGTTTTAATTGCTTAGCAGCTATGAATGGTCTGTAGTTTTATTTTTTTATATAGTTTTAATTTTATATGGTCATACAACAATGTTTCCATGTCTTATTATGGGAAAGATTATGGCAACATTTTTCTTTATAATATAATTTTAATTGCTACTGAAATGGAAGTTTTTGTGTTGGGATGCCTCATTTGCTGCATGAGAAAGAGAAGGAGTGTACAAGCTGCCTCATCCCAGCTTCTTGCACTTTTATGCTCTCTGTCCTGCCACAATATCAGGTCTTTGGATCTTTTCTGGACTTCACTAATTGCTTCTCCCTGGCAGAAGGAAGGACCTGATTTCACACACCAGTGGGCAGCCTTCTTTAAGCTGCTGAACCCAATGTTCCAGTCAGGAGATGCAGCTTCAAAAGTTGTCACTTTACAAGTAGAAGGTGTGCAATTTGCACTTGTTCCATGTCTTTTTACCTGACAACATGAAATTGCTAGAACAGGCTCAAGTGGAAACAGTCCCTAAAGGAAAGTGAGGATGCTCTTGTGGCTCCTGATGTGTAGAATGATGAGAAAACGAGTTTTCCTCTCTCCTCTGCTCATATCAGAATGCTGAGGAAGAAATGGACAAGGAAGCAACAGGTCTGGAGTTCAATTGTAGAGTGACAGAGTTTTATGTGAGTACAGCAGGTTGTGGAAATAGTTATGGAAGAATTCATGGCCTTTAATGTGCAGGCTATTGCTGCTTGTTTGCATAGCAGTTTAATTAGTAAAGTTATGTCCTAAACTCATGCTTTGAAGCTTATCTTTCTTCCTGTGTATCTAGGACAATGAGGCATCTTATGGAGAAATACATTGGTGTCTGCCTTGACCCACGGGCTGAAATTTAAATTTGGGAGAACTACTTATAAAAAATAATTTGTCTGCAGAATATGTTTTCTTTTACACTTAGTTATGATCAGACAATAAAGCAAGGGTGGAATGACAAACACAGGAATGTTTTCTTATTCTTGTAGTGAGTATTTGCTGGTTCATCTAAACCATCCATTGCTCAGACCCACCCAAGACAGCAGGAATTGAAGTGCACGGGGTGCCTTCACTGGAAGATATTTTTCTGGGCTCTTGGAAATATGCCTAAATCCTACGTCCTGGGGGTCTAAATTGAAATTAAGCAGTAACCAATGCTGAGAAATTGATCCAAGGCTGAATACTCTCTCAAGGTGACAGCAATAAAACCACTTTTTTTCTTTCCTATTTTATTCTGACAAATTCTGTGAAAATATTAGTAGGTATTTTCACAGACATTAGTTGGACGCAGTACCATTTCTTGGCACTAATACTGCTAGAAATAGAAAGGAATTGTTTAATTCTAGGAATGGCAACTTTTTTGTGGTGAGCTTGAAATTTTAGCAACAAAGTTTAAAAAACATCTAATTTCCCATGCTAGCCATAAAGTATGTGAATCTGCTAAATATTATCTCTGTAAAATGTAACTCAAACATAAAAATCAGACAATATCTAGCTGCAATATTTTGGGCTACTTGGACTGTTGGGTCATTCTGAGTTGCTATGTCCAGATTCCCTTGCTGGGAAAAATAAAAACAGAATCCCAAAAGATGGTGTTAAGGTGTGATTAAGCCTTATTTAGATGACTTTTTTTTGTGCTCAGTGCATTTCTCACAGCTTTTATCCTCTAATAAGATGCTTAAAGAATTTTCCCATATATTTTACTTTATTTAGAAATGAGTGCCTTAAATCCCAGAAGTCCAGATCTCATAAAAAATATACTTACCCACTGTTGCTGGCTGTTGAATGACAAGACTGAGCATATTGTTCATAGAAGGTGGTCATACTTTTCTCTCATTATTAGTTTCAGTTTTATCTTTTTAATTTCCTGTATGTGCAACAAAAGTCAGAGGATTTGGCCAGTGCTGATAAAAAGGATTAAATCCTCAGTGGCTGTTGGAGATACTGCAGTCACGAAAACTGTGGAGCACACGCTCATTCTCACTGACAGCACTAATATTTGATTTCCTTTTTCGGGGTAAATCTCTGTGGTCTACTCAATGGTTGCTTCTGAAACTCAGATACCATCATCTTTAGAGATTTTATACCTGGATTGATCAGTAAAGGTGAAAGTAAAGTTACGAAATCCTGTATTTATCTTGCAAGGATTTTAAAACTGTGTTCAACATTGGTCTGCCATAAGTATTGCAATCATGTTAATATTTCAATCAAAAATTCCTATAGCAAGAGCCACACGAGACAGTATCAAGATGATTATGCTGCCTTTTTTTTATTATTATAATTTTTTTTTTTTTTTTAGTTCAGAGTGCTAATATGTGATGTCATTTGTTTACATAGCTATACCTGGTAAAGTCAATCTGCAGGCATTTCATTCTGTTATGTCTTGCAGTAGAGAAAATTGAAAATAAAGATGATAAACAAGCCACATATGTTGGGACTCATTCAAATCAAATTTATTTTACAAATAATTAATTGTTGATTTCAAACAAGCTTTGGTAAAACTAAAGGTTTCTGTCAGAAAAACATTAGAAGATGACAAAAAAGGAAAACAGATTTTGTTCAGGAAGGTCAATAAAGTGGTTTGCCTAACTTACAGTATGAAACAAACATTTGTTTCTTCCTATTTGGTTGTCTGCAATACACAGAGTATAGTTATATTATAGCCCTTCCCATGTGGTCTTTATTGAAATTGCATGATCTTGTATAACACTGCTGCAGTTTTCAGTCCAGTCTTTCTGGACTTGGACTCATTCATAGTGTCATATTAATGATTTTTTTATTTATAGCAAAGAATTAAGATAGAATACAGAAAAATTTGATGGATTATCCTAAAATAGAGATAAAAGATGAATTCCTGATTAAAAATACAGCTGCAGAAAAAGTAAGGGGGAAAAAAACCTGAAAGAGGAGGGAAAGGAAAAGGAAAAGCTGAAAGAAGAAGGAAAGAAAAAGGAAAACAAACAAAGAAAAATAGCACAAAAAAGGGGAAAAAAAGAAAAAATAAATGTTTTAACTGCAAAGCAATGATCCATGTAAAATCAATTTCTAAATTATTTCCCAATATCTGAGTTTATTTTGTTTGATTTTTTAAAACAGTGCTTTAAATTTAATTGTAAGGCATATGCCAGTATTAATACATACTTGTTATTCAAGCACTGGATCTTGGCCTCTCCTCAGCCACTTAAGAAGAGCTTAAGCAAACTTCCACCTCAGTTTAGTAGGTAGAACTAACCCTCATATCTGTTTCACAGGGGCATGGATAACAGAAGATGCCAGGCAGGCAGGAGCTGTTATCACACTCCACTCTGGCTCCCTGTTTCTGGCCAGATACAGCAGTGCTGTGCTGCCTTTTCATGTGTTTTATCGGGAGCAAGAGCACTCAGATCCTCCTCAGATCTGTTACTGTTGGTATGTTTCTTCATACATTAAACACATTTAAGCAGCGTAAAATGCTAAACCTAAGCAACAACTGTTTGAATATGAGTTCTGTGATTGGGAAACCTGAAAAGCTTTTCATTTTAATTGTGTCTTTCTTTGATTTGATGTCGTAAATATTTGCAATAAACCCAGATCTATTATCAATTTGAAATTCAGGCTAAGGCAATGCAAATGCTTGTACAGGTCTAAGGAAGACATGATGATATTTATAATTTTAAAATCAATGTTTTATTGTCATTTAATTTTGCGTTGTTTTGACTCAAAACTAAGTGGAGCTTAGTAAGGATTACAGAATTTGATAAACCCACCAAAATCAAATTGTATCTGAATACTTCTGAAGAGAAATAATTCCATTAATTCTGAAACTGATCCATGTTTAAAAGGATTTGGCACAGAGACAGTTATATGTCCAATTGCCTTAAATGCAGCAAATACAAAAATTGCTTAATCTCTTATCTGAAGGTAAACCTTTAATTGGTTGTATTCTTCCACTTTGTCATTAGAGAAATATAAATACTATCCTAGTCAAATTTTCATCCTGATCTCTTATGCTTCTAGAGTCATATTTCAAGTGCCATAATATAGATTTATACAGTGTTTTATTTGATTCCACATTTTCCAATCTAAGATATTTATCACTCTGTTTATGACAGATACACCAGAACTGATACCTAATGTATTTATTTTCACTGTACTTAGAAATATATACAATACCCCTCAGAAAAGGGATATTTGTAATTCTAAGCAATTTGTCTCAATAAAACACTATTAAATCTACATTCTCACACAAAATGCAGCAAGAAAATGTAGTCAATTTGATCATTTAGAACAAAATATCTACACTTTTTCTTCCATTAGATGTCTTCATTCAAAAGAGTGTAAGATAAAAAGTAAAATAGAAATATATAATAGACTTTTCATCCATAATTTTTATGAACAACTATGGAGAAGACCATGAATCTGATGAGATGGCAGGAGCACCTCTCCTGTGAAGACAGGCTGAGAGAGTTGCATTGTCCAGCCTGCAGAAAAGAAGGTTCTGGGAAGACATTTTTGCGGCCTTTCAGTACCTAAAAGAGCCCCACAAAAAAGTTGGAGAGGAACTTTTTACCAGGAGTTGGTGATAACACAAGGGAGAGTGGCTTTAAACTGACAGAGAGTAGTTTTATATTGGATACCAGGAAGAAATTCTTCACTGTGAGGGTGGCAAAGCCCTGAAGTAGGTTTGCCAAAGAAGCAATGGATGCCCCATCCCTGGACTTGTTAAATTCCAGTGTGGATGGGGCTTTGAGTAACCTGGTCTATAATAAAAGGTCTTCCCATAGCAGGGAAGTTGGAGCTAGGTGATCTTTAAGATCCCTTTCAAAATCATAACATTCTGTGTTTCTGTGGTTAATAATTCCATTTCATTACTTTTTGTTCTTGATAAACATGACAAGTTTCTTCACATGTCATCCTTTAAAAAAATCTAAAGTGTTTAATTAATATAATTGTTGTTCTTTCTAAGTTATCTTTTGGGGATTACTTAAGATTGTTATTTTCAAATTTCTCATTAATTTCTGATTTTTTTTCTATTTCCCTCTTTGTTTGTTATATTTTTTTTTCCCTGAGTCACTTTATTAATACAATATCTCACTGCACTGTCCATAGGAAAGTTTTCTTTGCTAATTTCAAATGCAGTGAAATTTATCTTAGTTTAAACCTTAATCACATCAATGCAGCTCACTGTTTCCTTCCAATGAACACTGATGATGTTAATTTAATCCTCCGTAGTTACTTCAATTAACTTATTAAAATTCTCTGAATTTTTCAGTCCTTTTTCTGCTAAATATTGCAACTCAGCTATGATTTTTGCTACTTCATAATCACAAATTCTTGCACACACGTGCTTAATTACACACCATCTTTTCCTTATTGCTGCCCAGCTGGTTCCCTTATATCTTTTCACATTGATAATTGGTGGTATAATGCTGCATTCCTCACATACGTCAAAGCTTTTAATGCACAACTACAGTTTATCTCTCCTTTTCATGAAAATGAGCTAGAAACAGATCTCTGAGAGATTTCTACAGAAGAGAATTTAAAGTACCTTAACACACTATAACAACTTAGTCTAAATATCTACTGTAATTATTATTTCCTCAAAGGAGTTAATGGAAATAAATATTTTTTCTTTGCAGTTTTTATACATCTCTTAGTGTTCTGTGAGAGTTCTTTTGAAGAAAAAAAATTTCCTCAAATATTGCCTCAGTGTGAAGGAAAACTAACCAGTGAATTGAATTCTATTCTATTCTATTCTATTCTATTCTATTCTATTCTATTCTATTCTATTCTATTCTATTCTATTCTATTCTATTCTATTCTATTCTATTCTCAATGTATCAGAGGTTTTTGTGTTTAATTGGGATTCTCACCTTCTGATACAGCATTTGATCAGAGTACTTTGAAAGCATAGCAAGGCTCAGGACCTTCAGATGGATATTAAGGAGTCCTGGTGACCTATAGCAATAACTCACTTCATGTTGTTTTAGCACTATCATTTGTTTTATCATATTTCTGTTAATGTGTAACAGTGAAGTCACTCCCTATAAATTCCCTGTCCTAAAGAGAGTGCACAGCATAAAAATATCCAAGGATGTAGTAAAGGAGCACCAAGAGGTGTGTGAGTTCAAGGCTTTCCATACAGTGCAGCAGCTTGCAGAATTAAATTAAGGCAACTCTTGAGTAAATGGTGCAATGTAGACATATTTGACAAATGTAGCTACATGCATCTTTGAATTGCACATTGTTTATTCCTATCTTTGTATGTTTACAGCTGGTATAGATGACTTTGCTAAGGCAATTCTTTCTAATATTGACCCAGCATGACAACCAGCACCAAAAGATATTACTCACACCTGGGAAAGAAAGTATGTGTGTGAACGGTTGAGAATCATCTTAGCACACTACACAAAGAGTATGTGAGAAGAAAGAAAAAAAAGTAAATACCCCCAAAATGACAGCAAGTAAGGATGCTGAGAGTGAAGCAGTGTCTTCACATGGTAAGATTAAGGCTAATTTGACTGCTTATAGAGGGCTCAATCATGAAATCACCTAAACCACCATGTTCGAAGTCTGGAAAACAAAACCCAACCAAAACCCAGAGAATCTTTGAAAAACAAAAGTCATTGAATGGCAGTAATAGGCAATCAATTTTCCAGAATTCGGGCATTCCCTATTTCTCTTTTTATTCCAAGAGGACAAGTGGCACATCAGAAATATTTAATAGGGAGAAACCCTTAGGAATTTATATGATCATATAAAAAGGTGACCTGAAAAATGTTACCTGGAAGCATTCTTAGAGGACATCCATACCAGAAAGCAGCTATGATGATGCATGAATGACAGCTTGGAATACAGAGACTTTTGCTGATATTCACAACATAAAATAAGGCAGAAAGATTCACAGGCAGCCTTGTTCTCATCATTCCTGAAGCATCAGCCCATTTAAAAAACAGTTGCAACTGTACTGTTCTCATACCATCTTCTCATATCTAACAAAGCCTCACTCTAAATATTTGCAAAAAAAATTGGTCAAGGATTTGTTAACAGCTCATCACCTCTTGCTGAAGGCTGACATGAAAAAATAACCCTGTTGCTTAAAAAGGTCTTCATGTCCCTTAAGCATGCCATCCTGCACATTACCCCATCATCTCTTGTGGCCTCCTGTGGAATATTAAAATGTTGTAAAAATATCTCTCAGTAGTTTTTTCTGGATTTTTTTTTCATTCATATTTCTAAGTCTTGTATTCTACCTGCTCTAACTTAGATTCCTACTCATTTGTATGTGTCCTTTTTCTCATTCTCTTCCTCATCAGTCAACCTTCTGGAATTTTAACAAAAAATCTCCTTATATATTATTTTATTAATTGCTCTATTGTGCTAACTTTCAGTATATAAGTGCAGTTGAGGAGTTTGAATTCTGTATTAATTTTTAGTAACATTCTAAGGAAACATATTCTCTTTGTCATTGAGTTTTTCATTCTCCAAAGATACCAGCTAGACTACTACCAATTGCAAAATCATTCTGATGTATTAGCTTCAAGTTATTGGAAGTTTCTGTTCTCTTTTCAACATAGTTAAATTATGTTGTCTACAGCTTTAATGAATGATGAATTTTTCAGTGAGTAGATTAGTAAAACTGGTGAAGAGGGAAAGGTGTTCATGAACCTATGTGACAAGATATTGTTCAAATAACGGGTCATGTTGAGTCTTTTCATCCCACTCACCCACAGAATGGAAAATCTCTGAGCATCCTGGGGCACAAATAAGCCAACAAATTCAGAAAGGCAAAAGCAGAAGAAAAATGAAAACATTTGGTCACAGCTAAATACAGGATCCTCCTAGAGGGATGAATGGCAGGTAGCTGGGACATCTTCCCAGAAAGCAGCTGCATAGCCTATGTTTACTGCATGGAGATGGGCAAACAGGACCTCACAGCCCAATCTGACTTTCAGTACATGCAAGCTTTAGTAGTCAGAACTCAGGACCCTGATGGAAGATCAAATTTTACAATTTATTTCAATGAAATTCAGCTGATTCCCTATGAGGAATTGAAAACCCAGATCCCTAAACACAAGGATTTTCATTTACATTCATCCAACCACCCTGTGTTTTCATTGTTCACTGACAGTGACCAGGGAATAGCAATTCCAGCTGGATACAACAAGAAATTACTTGAACATTCCCTCACATTTAATATTTTTGGTAGTTTTTTTTTTATTTTTCTTGAACTACAAGATTTTGGCAGGGACTGTGTCAGAAGTACCACAAAATACATTGGTTCCCACAGTATTGCCAGGCTAGTTTTCCAGCCAGATTGGTTTGGCTAAATTCAGCTTTTGTCTGACTGTTCTACTTTGCAGATGAATATGATGAATGAAGGAGAACTGATTAAATTTATTTACCCATCCTATGTAGCAGTTTCACCCATCCTATAGAGCAGTGGGTTTCTTGATAAAATAAGATACTAGAAAAAATAATAAGACAAGTAGAGCTGAGGTGAGAGATCCGACTTTGTAAAATTATATTGAGATGAATGCCTTGGATTACACAGCAGGAATATATAGGGAGAGTAATAACTTTTCCATGCTGTAGCTTTCTTGCAGACACATGGGAATAAATAAATTATAAGTATGATGATGCTGTGTGCACTATATATAGGTAGTTGGGAACAGGATGATAAACTACAATCTTGGCTTTTCCATTACATATTAGCATTATGACTCTATGCTCAAAACCAAAAGCTATATGGTTTTCCCTCCATATTAAGGAAGAATGAAGACTTTAATCATACTACTTTAATGCAATATGCTTGGGATGGCAATGTTTTTACTGCTAGGTGCAATAGATTTGCTGCCAAAGCAAATTTCAGTTTGCAGATGTGACTAGGAAGTTGTCAGTGGGTCCTTGCATACACTGCCTATGTGAGCAAAGATTGCAGTGCAACTGGGAGAAGAAACCTGGCCTGATACTTGTAGTCAGATGCCATGGCTAAAGCTTCCAATTCAACAAAGCAAACACTTTTCCAAGCCACACTCTGGGCCAGTGCATTTGGACTTTCCAGATACTGGTAGCAGAGAAGTTTGTGCACAAAGGTGTGTAATGGGAATACCCAAAGTGCTATGAAAGCTGCCAGGCAGGGACAAACAGCTGGAGTGCTGAGTCTTGGGGAAGGAGACCTGTTCTCTACTAGGTGGCTGCTGAAGATCAGTTCGCCCTTCAAGCGATCATTATGGAATTTTCAAATTCTAAAATTGCACCTGTGCCACACTGGCCAAAATATCCCCTTTTCCACAGGCCTTGAACCAATCTACATGTTCCCATAATAGCAGGCTCAGTTACCAGTGTTTTCACCTCCAGATTAGTTTTTACCGCTGGGTTAGCCATCCTGGTCATTGTACTAAATGAATTTGAAGTCACCATATTTTCAGCCTGGAAACTCTTTCTTTGCTATCACTTGGAGTTTTCCAAATCACAGACAGGAGATAATCACAGGGTGCATTTGCAGTACTTATAAAAATATTCATTGTGGTTCTACTCTGTTGTTTTTATTTCAGCCATAAGAAAATTGAAAAAATTAAACAAAAATGAGAGTACGGTCAAATAATAAACCAATTTAATTTTTATCAAAAAAAGAAAGTGCCAGAAATGTAAGCAATCAAGCACAGTAGAACTTCTAATGTGATTCTGTGGCTGAGACAGGAGATGGGGAGTTGTTCTTGGCACTGTTGTATTTTTTCTGAGAATTTGGTTGGGAAACTTACATCTCAACTATGTATTTAAGTCACAGTACATTGTAGAGAGTGCAGAGGCAGGTCATTTTCAGTTTCAATCCCTGGATTAAAGCAACCACATAAACTGGGTTTATGAGGTCAGTTCCAACTTTTTTCCTCATATCTTAGTGTCCCAGGAATGTCTGAAAACATCTTGTTTTTCACTTCATCAGTGAAAACATTTGGGTTTTGCTTAAAAAACAAACCATGTAATTAAGACTTTTGCTACTTTGCTGTTTTCATTGACCAAGATTATCTGAAAAAGACTAGTGACTTCAGGTTTTTTATAGGGTCTTTTTTTCCTCTTCCAAAGCACATTTAGGTCTGTCTGAAAGATCTCAGCTGGGAAACCAAAAGATCATAAGTCTGTTTTTAAGGTCTTAGCATTA
This sequence comes from Cinclus cinclus, assembly GCF_963662255.1. Lineage (NCBI taxonomy): Eukaryota > Metazoa > Chordata > Aves > Passeriformes > Cinclidae > Cinclus > Cinclus cinclus. The sequence continues at coordinate 16,168,514 of NC_085050.1, read as the reverse complement.
TTTTTACCAAGTGCAATCAGCTCTGAGGAATAAATACATAAGGCAGTCATCACCCATTGTTCTAGGGGGAAAAATAAAAAAGCCTCTCAGATCTGTGGTTTGGTTTGGTTCTGTTCAGTTTTTAACTCAGAAAATGAATGCAGGCATAATGCACTTATTCATTGCATCCTAAAAATGTCATTGCTCTTATTTTGACTGCCATTTATTTTTTATTGCAGTGGTGTCAAGAAGCCTGAATCAGGAATCAGCATGAGATATAACAGGTGGCTACTGACAGATGGGGAAAATAGAAAGAGCAAGACAATTGAGCTTGATGAAGTAAGCCTCAATCTCAGTACAGCCCTTGCTACCTAGAAATACAGTAAGTTGCCAGTCCTCTTGCTAGAATAACAAGTGGCCTCTAACTATTCAGGACACTACTCAGAATATGTTGAATATGTGCTCAAGGCTAAAATGGTTTAAAGAAACTGGGAATTAATAAGAAAGTAAAGAATCTGCTGAAGTGGTAGACCTGGTAGGCCTACAGTAAGGATTGGCCTCACTTTCCTCTCGTGAGCACACACAAGCTAGTTGAGGTTCTTACACATTTGTGGAATTTATTGTAGCTTAACAAGTTGCAGCGCTTTGGCTGAGCCACAGGAACTGCCTGCTTGCAACACTTTTGCCAGGAGCAACGGCAGGACTATATGACTTCTTGTATTTTTTTTTCTAAACCATTTTATTTATTTCATAGTTGTTGTTGGATGATGGAGCAAACACAGGGGCTACCAAGGCTAATTAACTCACAGCAATTTTGTAAACAAGTAGAAAATTATTAATTAATTCTAAATCTTAGTTCAAATTAGTTCAGGAAAGATTGGCTCAATGTTCCTGCATACATGCTCACTGCTTTATTTTTAACAAAAAAACATCAGCTGTTACCTTGCTTATCTCATCCTACTCATCTTAGTCTGCTTTTTGTCATCCTACTCTGAGCCACTTCTACCTAAAACCCTGCTTGCAAGGTATGAACAAGGTCAGTCTCTTTCTTCTTTGCTTGATGAGTGGTTTTAGTGACTATAATAGAAGAAAAAAGTCATCAAAGAAGAAAGGAGAATGGGTAAAATTGAAGTAGATCAGAGAGGAGACCTCACCAAGAGATCTGCTTCTGAGTAAGGGAAAAATTTCCAAGGGAACACAGTGATACTAGAAAGATATTTTAAAAAATATTACCAGTGATACATATGGTCAGCTGAGATAAAAGTCTTTTTAAATCAGTGACTTTTAATGAAAGCAAATTTCTAAGTTCAGTAAACATGTAACAATAAACAGTGTCCATTTTCCAAGGTCTTCTGAAAATTGTTGAGTGTAGTTTAAATGCTGTTATAGCATTTTAGAGAAAACCTGAGAATTAATTCCAGGTCTTAGGGTCAGATCTGGAACTTCTATGGGAATTCATCTATGTTAAAATGACTGAAAATGATGTAGTACACAGCAAGATGTTTTAAATATTGGGATTATTATTTTTTTTTTGTTTACAGATGTTCATTTTGCCTGTCATTACTCACAAACTACTTGGATGTCTTAAATCACGTTAGAGTGTTTTTCTCTTCTAAAAGAGGAGTAGCAGTAGACTGGTGGTAAGCTCCCTTATATTTACAACAGTAGTTTGGATGTCAGTCACAGCACCAAATGTCAAATTGTGGAAGATATTTTTGCAACAGCATCTGGTTCTTCACAGGTTTCCAGATGCTGCTGCATTGGTGGTTTTGGAGTTGTTTCTGGGTCAGTTATTTTGGGACATGGGTTGTCTGACTGTTTTGTCCTCTCAGAAATTGTTTTCCTTTGATTTAAGCTATAATACTTGAGATTTAGATGTACAATTCCATATATAATTGTTTTATAATAAAAAAAAAACAGAGTACATGGAGCAATGTAGTATACATAACTCATGCAGAATCCTTTTTCTGCATTTTATTTAGAGATATGACCCATTGTACCCCTGAAACATTTCAGAAAACAGGGATCTGTAGCTACTAAATAGCATCAGCAAAGTGCTTAAACAGCAATGAGACTTAAACAGGAATTAATGTAAAAGTCATTGTGGTCATGCTGCTGGCAAAAATAATGCTATTCTTAGTAATGGGAAAACAGATGATGCTTTAAAATCCAAACCGCAAAAAATGTTAAATAAGGTGTTTGAACTCATCTGTGGATTTGGTCCTCAGCAAGGACTGTGGGCAGTTGCATTTCACAAGGCAACGAGCAAGGCATGAACCTTCAGAGCAGAATACACAGACAAGGACAAGCACAGATAGCAAAAGTCTTTGGCACTTGTGGTGCCAAAATAATGACAATGCCAACATGAGTTTTGGTGCACAGGATATACAACACAATGATGCAGTTGTTTATTTTTCAAAATGCATTTCAGAAAGATCACAATTAGATCACAATTTTCATTTCACAGATCATCAGCAAGGCTACAGAGTATGCTACATATGCTACAGAAAAATAGTCTTGGACTGTTTGGGAGAATCTTTAGAAACTATGGGAATTGTTTAATGTATTCTTCTGCTCACAAAGCCACTTCCTTTCATTAAGACTGAGGCAAATAGACAAAGAATAAACAAGCTTTATAACTTGCAATAGAACATCTCCCAAATTATCCCAAATTTGATTTCTTGGATTTATTAATGTTCTTATTTAACATAGCAAATGTCTTGAACCCTTCCAAAAGTTAAATACAGTCCTGAGACACATAGGTAGATTATCATCTGTTTTTTGCTATCATAACCATGTTTTAGGGCTTGGACTCTAAAGTAAGGATTTCATGTATGCAGAAAAACACGTTTGTCTATGATTATCTTTCAGAAAATATCAAGTGTTCTACTATGGTAAAACAATGTGAATTCTGAATAAAGGAAGAAAAAGTTATTTTGTAGTGTTTATTATTATCAGAAACAACATTTTGTTCAGCAATGGTAAGAAATTTGAATAATTAAAATTTGTTTCAGAAATAAATGCTCACAGAGAATTGATGAAATGACCAAATGTTATAACGAGCTTCTAGTTCACCAAATTGTCAAGCAATTAATCACAGAGATGATTGGCAGAGCCCCATTTTTATGCTTGTAACTATCTCAATCTATGTAATCTTGAGCCCTAATAAGAGCTCCAATCCCTGGGATGTACTTGCATATTTGTTTCTGCACATGTACATGTAGACACCGTTTGATTAATCTCATGTGCAGTCTGGAGGCTACTGCTTACTTCAAGATGATTTTTTCATTCACTGAAGATTGTAGGTGAAAGGAGACGTGGTGACTTACGTCACCATGACAATTAGTGTAAGAATATTCAAATTATGAAACCACAGAGCAACATAAATGTCAATAACAGACACATTTCTCTGTAGCCTATAACTGTACAAAGGGCAATTCAAATATCAATCTTAAATGTGCCAATCACATGTTATTTCTAAGGTAATAAACAATTTGGGGGAAGTATAATATAGAATATATTTTCAGAATGCCACACAGAAATAGTTCTGTAAAACACTGTCTACTTGAGGTATAATCAATAGCTATTAAAGCTGCTGGACAGGTTCTTACAGGATTCTAGTAGGCTTTGGAACAGGACATCAATGATAATCCAGTCAGCGTAACATATTTTTAAGACATGATGATTAAAATCTGACTTTTTTTTTTTTTTCAAAGCAATAGACAAAATAAGTAACAAGTTCTTTTCCTTCTTTCCACACACTGTCACCCAACATCATTTGCATATTAGTGCCACCATCCAAAGAATGAACATGTGTATTTAAGATTACATTTCATATCAGGTAGATTAATTCATTCCAAGGAGTAAAACAGTAGACTATCTTGGCTTAAAAATATTACTTAATGACAATATTACTAGTAAGAAAATATTATTTTGAGCACAAAATATTTAAGAAGAAATGATAAAGTTGTAATGTACATAAGGAAGGTGCATAGAAAATGTTCAAGAAGTAGTAAACTACTAAATCAAAAAAAGTAGAAACACAATATTTCTATTATAATTTATATCAGATGACCATGCTTTTAGGATACCACGAAATGTAAGTTCCTCATGTCTGTACCCAAAGACCATAGATTTGCTATTTCTTTAGAAATAATTTGTAAAGGTACTCACAGACATAACTTTAATCTGTGAATATACTAAATTGATAATTTCAATAATATGATAAGTGCTGAAATATATTTAAATAGGGTATTTGAAAGAAGAAACTAGCAACGTGATTTTTTTTTTCCAGGGCAGGAAGAAGCTGAACATGCAAACCCCAAATCTGCAACACTATTTTATGTTCTGTAAACCACCTACATATGCTTTAAACTAAGACTGTATTTAAAACAGCTCTCCTAATTGAGGAAAAGGTTTGCATTTACTGCAATTAGGGCAGCCAAAGTGATAGCAAATTCATGTCACAAGTAGGAGAAAACAACAGAAATGCTGTTGTTTATATAAAATTTCTTTAAAAAGAGTGAAAATGTACAGCATTGAGGAAATCTAGTAAAGAACACATTTCCTTCATTGCTTCTAGATTATGAAAATCCTTCAAATTAAAATTATTAGATTAGAGATACCTGTTCTTCATTTTGTTTTCTAAAATGAGCAAGATTTCCACAAGGAAAATGAGGGGTCAGTTTGAGTCTTATGTATCTGATGCATTTAGAAGTATGTTTACAATACATTTAAAAATAAGGCACTGTAATTTATAAAAAAAAAAAAAATAGCAAGTTTAATACAGCTTGTTAGTAGGGATGACCCAATAACAGTTGATGCCACAATACAGAAAACTTATATATCCAAATTAAAACAAATTATTATTGAGAGAGTTTCCATTTTTTCTCTGCTCTTTCCAGTACTACACTAACATGGGAGACCTTCTTTTGGCTTCATCTGACACTGACTTTATCTTTCTTTGCCTCAATTTCCCCATCTGCAGAATGAGTCCTGTGGTATTTATAACCCTGAAAAGTCCTTTATGATCAGCTGAAAACAAGATGTTGAGTACCTGCTAGACTCCCTCAGTATGGCTTCCCACTATGCAGTACTCGCTATGGAGAACATCTGTAGCCTTAATCATAATGATAAATGCAACATTTTGCATTACTGGGCAAAATAAGTGCTACATACAATAGAATCATAGTCATTTGTATTCCAGTGACACCCACAACGTGCTAGCCATACACATACAGTCAGACAGGCCCTAAAGACCATGTTTTTAGGAAGTGACAGCAGCGCTTTAATGACGTGTCAGTAATTGACAGCACCAGAGACAGGAGCATGATACAAGCTTTAAGGCACAATACATCCTAAGCATGCCACATTTTTCAAGCAAGTCTAGATAAGCCTTTTCATTTATGGGGATGCAGAATCACAAGAACTGTGTTTAATTGGAAGTATTTGTAAATATATAATTGTAAAGACTAATAAATTCTAATTAATAATGCTGATTCCTTAAAACCAAAACCATGTCAACTCACTATTATAAGAGATTAAGCATTTAATAAAAGAAAATCAAGAGTCTGAAAAAAATCACCAGGAAAATGAAATTAAAGGTGAAGATGAGAAAATGGAGTCATAGGGCCACAGTCTTGTTTTTCCACATTTTCTTGGTTTAGATGATCTGTGTGACCCATTTCAGGTAGCAGTCAGTTTTGCTAAGAGATACAAAAGCAAAAATGTATAGAATTAGTTCAGGCATTGTCAGTTTACAGACAGGATTTTGTGAATACTTCAGTTCTAGTGATTTTTATAGGGGATTGTAAAGGCTTCTTCTCAAAATGTGCTTTCTCTGTCTCACAACTATTCTTTCTTTGAATGAAGGGTATGTTCTGCCTAAGGGGAAAGCACGTCTTGTGTATTTATTAGTTAACATTCTCTCCATTACTACGTGGAGATTTGGTTCTCTCCAAACAATATTGAGTAGAATGAAGCTTCCAAACACAGGAAGGGTTTTGGTGATTTTTCAAAAGGAAACATTAATAGAATCTTAAGGGGCAGTAAAAAAGAAAAATACTTGTATTTCCTACAGCTTAATGAAATTATCAAAATGACATAGGAGCTCCAGTTTCTTAACACTAGTTGTGAAATATTCTCTTAAAACTCATGTCTGTACGAGCAATTGAGGAAGAAATGGGATTCCTAATGCTGGAATCCTTTAAGCATAAAAACAAGAGTATATGGGGAGGATAAAAGATTGACAAAATGTATGAAAACCAGTTCTTTGACAATATGTTTTGAAAAGAAAATATGTTTTATATACATTCAGTCAACTTGTTTGGGGTTTGAGACAGTTTTTTGTTTGTATAGAGTGGTTATTTTGTTTTGTATTTTGGTTTGATTTGGATTAGTTTTGTGAGGAAAAAAAATGTCATTATACAGATGACATACAGAACTCTTCTTTTTCCATTATTTCTGTATTATTCCTCTACCAGTTATTCACATGCTTATTCTCCTGCATTTTCAAAATGGAAGACTGAAAGTTAACCATAATTCTTTTTTTTTTTATTACTTCTGTAAATTCCATGCAGGTCTTTCTAATATAGCACTTCCTTTTCTCCCTCTTTCACCCTTCTATTTAATATTGCATTCTAATAGTTTCTCTGTGGTTTGATACTTATGTGGACTTGGAGTACAGTAGTTGTTGGAATAATTGTCTTTATAATTAATCTGTACTTAAATAAAGAAGATAGTGAGTGTCTAGGATTTTTTTTTACCTGAATAAAGGGGGATAAAATTTTTGCTAGTGGTTTTTTTGGGTTTGTTTTTTTTTTTGTTTTTTTGTTTTTTTCATTTTAATCTAAACTTTCAGACATCAGAAGCTTTTTATTTTGCTATTCCAAATAATTCTTTTAAAAGTGAGTTATTGTAAGGGAAAATTGCAGAAATTCACCACTTAACCTGAAGTAAGTGGATTTTACTATTGATGTAACCAAAATTTGCTTTAACCTTTATACTTAAACTATTGAAATCTCACAATGGTCTTTTTGTCCTCCTTTGTGCCTATTAACATTTCTCTGGAAAAGATGTGAATTTTAACTTTGGAAGTATCCGTTTAAACCTTAATCACAACTAAGCTGGTAGATGTCACATCAACCTCTTTGTAATAATGATGTCTTTTTCTCTGTGTTTGTAAAGGGAGAAGGGAAGGGTCCTCAACATGGCATGACAGTAGCACTATAAGAAGGAATTATTACTAAGTGAGATTGCTATGAAAATATATAGAAGTGCCAATGTATAAAAAGTGAACTACAATGTAGATCTCATATTTTCAATCAACATTCACATTTTTTTCTTATCTCCATATTGTTATCTATCCTGTGGTCCTTGAGTATACAGCAAAGCAACATCTAGATTCACTAAAGTAGATCTCAGTTCACATTGAATTCACACTGAATGCAGCATGCTCAAGGCATAGTTGATTTTGGCTAAGTATATTACTCACCTTGTTCTTTATATAAGCTATGACTGCTTTCTGTAACTTCTGAGAAACAAAACTGAATGGTGCTGGACTACATACAGAATTAGTATTAGGCAGTTCTGTCATTAGTAAGAATTACTGGCTTAAGAACATCTGTAAGGGTTACTTCCTGCTGTGTTCAGACGGAAGCCAAGTGCTGGAATGAAACCAATGCATGTATTGTAGCACCTGACATGTTAGGAAGACCTGTCCAAGGCTTTTCTTGCCAGAGTATTGTTTTTGATGGTAAGCAACTACCATAAAACAGGAATCAATTTGTGAAACAAAAGGAATATGAAAAAAAAGAAATAAAAATTGTAGAAGAATGCCAGTAGCAAATGATGCATTTACTATCTCTCCTGTGGGGAATTAATCACTTGGCCAAAGATAGCATAAATTCACTTGTTATATGAAACTCCTCAGAAAGACTAGAATGGTGCACAGCAAGGCCTCAGTCTCTTTAACCCTTGGCAATCTGATTTGGAATGGCTCTTTATAATGCTGGCACACTTTTGATGAAAGAATATCCACAGCCCTAAATCTCCATTGCCTGGAGAACTCAGCATTTCTTACTTGTATGTCTCACAGCTTCTAGGTCACAAGGGCATTCCTCGTTACTTCTTCACTATACATACCTCAAATTAGGGTTTTTTTTTTCACCTCAGCTTTTCAAAAAGCCTTAATTAAATTTTCCTTTTGTTGTAACTCAAGTTCTTTTTTGTCTCTAATAAAAGAAAGAAAAAAACGAGATGTCACTCCAGTCTTTAGAGAGGCAAGAAAGAGGAAGAGCCCAGGGAACCACCTGCCAGCCAGCCTCACCTCAGTCCCTGGAGAGGTGACAAGAGTGCCTCATTCTGGAGGCCATCTCTAGCCACAGGGATGATAATAACGTGACTAAGAGTAGTCAGCATACATTCATTGAAGTTAAATCATTTTGGCCAACCAGATTACCTTTTATAATTTAAAAATCACCTGGATGGATGAGTGGAGAATTGTAGATATTGTTTACCTCAACTGCAGCACTGTGTCTCACAGCATCCTCATAGGCAAACTCAGGAACTGTGGGTAGGATGAGTGGGCAGTGAGGTGAATTGAGACCTGGCTGAACAGCAGATCCCAGAGTTTGTAATCAGGAAATCTAGCTGGAGGCGTGTCATAAGTGGGACCCCTGAGGTTCCGTACTGGGATTGTATTGTTTAACTTCTTCCTCAGTGACTCAGATGAAGGTCCAGATACCTTCTCAGCAAGTTCACTGACAACACAAAGCTGGGAGGAGCTTTGGGCTGATCCCCCTGAGAGCTGTGCAGCCCTTCAGGAGGACCTGGGCAGGCTGGAGAGATGGGCAGAAAGGAACCATCTGGAATTCAACAAAAGCAAATGCAGGATCCTGCACCAGGGGAGGAATTAGGACCCCACATTCTCCTAGGCTGTCCCCTTTATACAACTTTGGGGGTTTTTCCGTGTGAGATCATTAACATGCACAAAACATATTTTCCCCTATGTTTTTCATAAAAAAACAGTTGCAGAACTGATTATTAAGCAAAATTTACTTTACAGTAAACCTGTCTACAATCTCCTCTACATAATTTAGCAGTAATTTATAAAGTGACAGTTGTAAGGTAGTCCAATAAGATGGAAAAGCATCTGAGGAAATAAAGTCTTTATAGAAGAAAATCTTGTGCACTGGTGTGACTTGCATTATTAACAAGATTATCTTGTAAGATAGTCTTGTTAATAATAAACACAGCCACATTTTTCACACTGCATTGGAATGGTGATTCTTAGCTTCAGTCACAAAAAGAAAAATTATTAACAGACATGAAAATAGCCTGTTTGGAAAAGGCCTTAAAATTATATTTCAGCTCAGATAAAATACAAACCCACAGACCTCACAAATTTTAAGGCTGGGAAGCCTGACCATTCAAGAGGAAGTTTCTACTTAAGTAAACAAAAGTTTGAAAGCAAGGAAATACAAAATTTATGGCATGCAGACAGCACACATCTGCTGTCATATTCCTTCCACAGCCAGAGAGTTTGAGGAAATTTTCAGCACTGAATCTCTGAGTTTTTTAACCTTATGGACTGCCTAACCAAGGAATTTTGACAATTTTTTCCAGCTTAAATGCTGAATATTGACTGTCTCTTGGTTGCGAACTAGGTTAGGAAGAAACATTAAGACAACATAGCACAAGTATATTTATAGCAAGTTCCCAGGAGCACAGATAAAGATCTAAGATCTTCTGAATTTTATAGGAGATGTGTTGCTTAACAATGTGCAGAGGACATAGTCAAAACAGGACAAATAGAAGTTAGTGCCTGGTTGCATACAGATATCTTATCTAAGGTCTGGAATGCTGAGGAAACTATTCAAAGCAATTCAATACTCACAGTCTAGGGCAAAAAAAGGACTTATTAGGTAATAGTTGGGTTTCCTCATGCTATTTTTAAAGTAATGTTGTGCAAAATGAGGAAAATTAATAAAGAGCATACTGTCTTTCTTAGCCTGCAAAATTGTGCATCTTGTTAGATTTGGTTTATGATGCAAGTTATACTTCAAAGCCTTTGTAATAAAGAACACTTGTTCATGTCACGTGTGTTTGATTTACTATTCAGCTATTATCCCAAGTGGAACTTGTGATTTGGAATGGGTTCATAACCAATATGGTTTTTCATACCAGTTTAATGCATAAAGTTTTTCATTTTTACAGAGCTAATTAAGTACTGATCAATATACAATACCTTTCCCAAATTTCTCCATTGAAAAGAAAAAGCTACAATTCTTCTGTCTACAAAGGACATCTTGTAATAATTTAAACAGACACTAAGGATGTTAAGTACTGACTGCATGTTTTATTGTATACAATTAAATTCTCTAACTTTTCTAAGAAGTTACATTTTCTCTTTAGCTTATCACTGGTAATAAAAAATTAATATGGACATTAAAAATATCAAATTTCATATTGCCAATCAGGCAGAAAAACAAAACCTATAATCAAAGTAGAACAATACAAGAACCCATCCCTTCCCATGCATATACACTTTCTGAACTGAGTTTCAATTCGAAATATTATTGTCCCAGTCTGTTTAGAAGAACTTTGCACAGTATATAGACTAAGAAAGAGGCTGGAGCTGTTGTTGGGTTTGTATTGTTTCCAAGAGGTATTTCATGTATTCTTTCTACTAACAGTGGGTTGATTTCAGCCTTTTGCCTAATGACACATTTTTGTATAGCTGATTGATTTGGCACAGGTCTTCAGGAAAGCAGCCCTGTGTTCCTGTCTATGTGTCCTCTGAGTGAATTTAAGTCTTCCATAGTATCAATTAAATGTGAAGGTGGAACAGAATTGCACAGATTTTTTGTACTGAAGGTGCAAGAGATGGGGAACAGAAAGACGAAAGATGAAAACCTGAAAAGTTGAAAAGTACAGAATTGTATACTACAACTAAATATTGTGTGCACAATCCTTTCCCCTATATTTCAGCCCTCAACAAAACCCATGATATTTAAAGCCTGGATTTAAAAGAAATACTCCACATACTTGTCATGTCCTCTCCATCCTGCTTTATGTGGTATAGTTGTTTTTCTGCTGAGAGAAATTTTTTTTTAAAAAAAACTTTATATATACAGTTGGAAACACATTTAAAGTCAAACCTATCCATCCTCTTCACATGACACATGAATCCTTTTGGATTCAACATAAAATGTCCATTCTTCAATGCACATGTACATATACCATGCCCTTTTAATCCTAGTGACTTACTATCTCTGGAAGAACACTATGTTCAATGAAAGAATAAAAGACAGAAAAAGAATGTTCTCTTATACAAAAGTAGAATGGCACAACATATTTGAAGTGAGCTATTTATAGAAATTGTTGTAAAGCTGTAAACATTTAAATAAACCAATTATTTTTCTGCTTTGTTCATGGCAATGACCTAAAGAGGCCAAAGGTCCTGGAGACACTGAGAAGCAAATACATCACCATAAAGAAATTCTTCCATACACTCAATGGATTGTTATGATAACCTGGTGCAGGAAAGGACCTTGAATGGCTACATAAGCACTCCAAAGATAAGAGAGAAGTAAGTAGAAAATCATCTAGGTAGGAGCTCACAACATCCTCTACAAATATCTGTATTAAGATTTAATTAATCTCATTCATGTCCATTAATGCAGGACAGGAAGCAATGAAATGAATTGTTGGAAGAAGGATGTTGTCCAAGAGTAGAAGGAAATGCCCTAACTGTAATGGCAGCTCAATCTATTTGATTTGCCTAATGCTTTGCTGATGCTTTCAGGTCAGAGAAAGACCATATTAGAAAGAGTGTCTGCTATTTATTAAACTAAATATTTCTATTGAAATATTCAAACTTCCTTCTTGAGCCATCAAGAAACTTTCTGTATCAGATTTTTCACTGATCAACACCAGTCAGTGTTCATAGATTATTTTTAGGTGACAACAGGCAAAGAAATAGCTCATGTACTAAAGAAGATTTCCACACTAATAGAACTAGTATTAGTATTGCTGCTTATAATAATGCTACGACTGATACCACTACTACTATTTTTTCAGGCTTTTTCTGACCAGTACAAATATTCCCTTTTGTCTAGCTGATTTTAAGATTTTAATTTAAAATACAAGCAGGGAAACAAAAGGTAGGCAAAACCTAAGGATCAAACAGTTGCATGAATCAAGAGAGAATCACAATCAGAATACGAATTATATAATGTGATCCTCAAAACATCATCCTGGTGATCTCAGTACACCTTCTTTGTTTATCACAACAAAAAGAGATAGGATAGCAATGTAACACTATAACAGTTTAACATGCAGCCATGTAGTTATACTTTGCTTCACATACATAATGCTAATGATGAAAGCTCTTTGTTAAATTTACTCCTGAGGTATCGTAAGATTTAGGAAATGACCTGTATTTTTGAAGCAGGTTACAGTCTCAGTACCAGAAATTTGTTTTGAGTTACAGTTACAAGATGCTTATATACAGACATGTTAATGTAATGCATAATTCTTAATAATACTGAAATCAACTGAAAGTGTACATTCATCCATATTGCTTTGAAAACATGAATATTGCACTAAAAGTATAGATATTATACTTTTTAGAAGGGCATTATTAACTGCTTTAAATGCAAAAATCTCATTTTATTCCACCAATTATAGCACATGAAAACACTGGCTAGGTAAACAAATGGGGTCTTTGAAGTTGTAAGCAAAGGAAAGTTATAAAAGTTCCATGGGAAAATAAGCAACTATTTACTGTAGGGTGTTGCTCAAACCTGCATTTTTTTACAGGCCAGAAGGCAACTGTAATATTTTAAAGCTCTTGTTGCAGTAGCAGGACATGCTTTTGCTTTCATAGCCTCCTTTCTCAGGTGGTTGCCACATGTTTGGCTTCTGTGCAAAGGTATATTATTTCATGATTTACCTCTCTGGCACACAGTTTGGTTGAGAATGGGGAGATTTCTTTTAGAATTAGAATGTTTTGCCATTCTGCAGAATAAATATAAACCAGCACAGCAGAGGCTAAACTGTGGATTAGAGAAGGGAGAGGAAATGATTGAAGAATTAATCCAAATATAGATTCTGGCCACTGCTCAGAGAAGCAGCTATCCACTCGAACTGAGGGACCATCCCGAAATTACTTTTTATAGAATCATAGGATGGTTTGGATTGGAATGGACCTTAAAAACCATCAAGTTCTGACCCTCCTGCCATGGGGCTGGGTTTTTTTTTTTTCCTAGAATGGCATTTTCAGTTGTAAAGGTGTCTGTTAAAAAAATGAGAAACTTATGCAAGTAGAGCAGAAGATCCAGTAATGGCTATCCAAAAACCTTCAGAACCAGCCTTAAGACTCCAAAAGTCCATAAATTCTCCTTTCCATTACTAGTTAATATTAAAGCCAAAACAGCAACTTACCTTCCACAGACCAAATATGTATTCTAAATTAATCTCCTGGGAATCTTCCCTGATGCCTAAAAATTTTAGTCAGTTTGTTTATTCATTTTGCTCTTTTGAGATTTCTCTGGGACCAGAAGCAAGTCAGGGCAGAAAAACACTGTGAGAGGCTGATTTTATGGTATTTACCACCTGACCAGAAAGAATTATAGAAATCTCCCAGAGGTGTTTACAATCCAGAGGTTTGCACAGCAAAAGAAATTATGAGTTCTTTCTCTGAAACAGCTCATTTGCCAACATTTTTAAGTTTTACCCTCAACAGAACTGAAATTACCTCAGTTCAAAACCAAAAACACCAGTGCAAAAAACAAATGCCTACTGCTGTATGGCAATACCATGATGTGAGATAGTCTATACATTCAGTGGTTGAGCATGTAGTGACTGGGGTAATATTTTCTTCAGAAACATAAGCATAGTTCCTTATTACTTTTTCTAGCCCTGTATTTTTAGCACTTTTCTTGTTTCAGCCACAACTAACTCAAACTTAGTATATTAAAAACATGTAAATTTTTCCGTGTTGTTCTTTTCTTCTGCATTTTCTAACCATGCTGCTGCTTAAAAGAAATTTTAGTGTGCCATTCAGAGGGAAGGAATCAGAAAATTGAGAGAAGACTGAGAATATGCACAATGTGCTTTTTGGGTTTGTCTCTTGCTGCTCTGCCTGCTTTCTTTGATGGCTTCACCACCGAGAGCTGTGAGCCACACACATGCAGAGGTCAGTTGTGCTAACCTCCACGGGACAGATTTTATCTGGTATGGCAGTTCAGACTCCAAAGCAGCTGCTAGTTCATGTCATGAGCACATCTGGCTCCATATATCCCGAATTTTCGTTTTAACAGCGTGGCTGGATGTATATGAAAGACTAAGCATGGGGTCATCTGCTCATGAGGTATTAGCCATATCCTTCGGAGCCTTACTGTGATCCTCAGAAGTACTTTCCCTATTTTCTTGTCCCAAGGACAGGACTTAAGTCTGCCTTAAATGCAATTTTTCATCCAGGGCAAAATCCTGTCTTCCCTGCTAATAATTAGCATTTTGCTATTGATTTCTATCGAGCTGGAAATTTTTCTTAGATGCACAGTATAGGGAGCTGAGAAACACTGAGAAAACTGAGCTAGTGGCCAAGGTAAGCATAATACTTCTGGGAAGAAATATGTAACTTAATATTACTTTATTAATCTTGTAATTAATATATAATATGTCTTATAACAAATTGTATGCAATTTAATATATTAAAATGAGACAAATTTATTCTTAATTAATTTTTATCCAGGCTGATATATTGTCATATCCTTCTGACAATATTGTCATCTGCAACTGTCAGGATAATCTTCTTGCAGATTATTTTCTGCCTTTCTCATTAACACTTTTCTTCCATTGAATATTGCCAGGAAGATATAGTCATTCTTTATAGAATTAGTTGTAATATGTAAAGAGAATAACAGTCTCTCTTCGTACACATTTTACTGCCTATGTGGATTTATATCTTCATCCTTGAAATATGCTTGAACAAGTAATTCCTTATGCTTATTTAGATGCAAAATTTTATTGATTTGCAAAAGGTACCCATTTAAGAATGCATTCTTAATGAACTATTTATGAAAGAAGGGCCATAGGACTCACCACAAATCTTATTACAAATAGTCTGAAAAGAAAATCTTGGCATCAAAACTGGTAATGAGCACTTCTTTCTTCAAAAATATCAAAAGTAAACAGATTATTACACATCACCTTGTTCAATAAAACAGGATTCTACATTATGCTGTTCTTACTTTAGCTCAGTGAAGAATTAAAAAAGTTAAGTTCATGCTGAAGTACTTTGCTGAGTCAAGGCCTAGATGGATAATCCATATTCCACAGACCTGGTGGAAGGTTAGGTCTTTGAGGTCAGCTTTATCCCTTGACTTTGGAATTTAATACTAAAAGGTTTACTTACAAAACTTAGCAGAGTGTATTAAGTATTCAAAAGAGTACTTCTTTATAGAGTTTATTATAAATTCACTTCTCTGTGTACTTGTATTCACTAGAGATTCATGTTCAACTCATAAACCCTGCAATAAATATTTTATTTCTGATTTCAAATGCTGCAATACTTTTTCTAATAATAAATGTTATCCCAAAGGGACTGTGAATATGCTGATTTAAAAAAGCATCTCATGGGAGCTTCCATAACAATGAGATGAAGACCCTCTGGATTCGCACAAGACAGTGAGGAGAATCTCTCTTTAATATCTTAATCTACTGATCATTATTCACACCATAGTGACTTATTTATCTTCATGAAAGAGCATATTTTTCTACTATATACAGAAAAATTCAACTTGCTATATGTATGGTTTTGTGGCAGATAATATATTAATGAATTACACACTGTAGTTTCTTATTATTTTGAAATACCGTGCAATGTTTCTCCTATATATTCTTCCTTCATCTCTTCTCTCAAATAAAGAATCGTGAATAATGAAAACATAGGTCTAAATATAATTTTAAGTCAGTGTCACACTGATGTATCACCTCTGATTTTTGACCAAAATTTACCTTCTTATACATTTCAGATCTGTATTACCCAACTAGACTCAGCTGCACTGCTAAATTTGACTTGGAAATAGATATCTGCAGGTTGAATTTCACTTCAAGCTCTGTTGATGGATACCTTTTTTTTCTCCTATGTGCATAAGTTACTCATATTGGCCCTGCTACTAGAGTATCTGTCTTCCTCATAATCTTCAGCTTATTTTCAGTCCTGAAAAGACATTTTCTTGTCCAAAGAAATGAAGCAAAAAGAAATAATTAATCTAAGGCCATGGTAATGACCCTTGATAACAGGGGAGGGAAATGGCATCTAACTCTGCTCTCCTGCATTACTGAAGACTGCCTTTAACATTACACTGTTTTGGCATTCTTCCTTTGCTTTCTGTATCCCAGCCTTAATATAACTACTGAAGTTTTTCATTCCTTACTTTTCCTTTCTTCATCTCAATTACACACTCCACCTGGCAATCTGCCCTGCCCCTGAAATCAGAACTCTTCTTGCTTCAGTGTGCACTTGGCTTAATCCTTTCCTCTAACTAAAAGCACCTGCCATTCCTTTCCTGTGTTCTGGATAGTGGTTTTTTTAGGGTCTAAATACAGTTCTACTTTGTCCCAAAGTGTTGCTTGCTATTCACAACATACCATTTCCTTTACGACAAGTTGTAAGAGAACTATGTTTAATAAAATTCATTATCAAAATGCTGTTTTAGAAGAACATCTAAGTTATTCTTCATATATCAGACGAAGAAAAGGAATGAAAAGCCACTTTTTTCTCAAAATCTTCAACCCCAGGCCATGTAACATTCAGCAGTGATCTGAACAGCCGGAGCTGAGAGTATTTGGTGTGTTCTTGTCATTGGGCTGATCAGTGTTGCAGCAGTTTCATGAACGTGTGCATTGGTGCAATGCAGGCCAAGGTGTGCTCTTTTGGCATGGACAGGGGAGACGCCAGCACAGAGGAGGGAACTGCATGAACCACAGCACCAACAAATCTGTGAAAACTGTTGAAAGGCAAGTTTTCAACCCACTTGCCAGAAAGTGGGTTTTAGTGAGTAGCTGAATAGTTAAACCTGCAGCACAGAGGGGGAGATTACTTCTGGTTTAACACAGAGGTGCTGCAGTCAGAATAATTTTCGCTGCCTATGCCCTAACTGAACACACAGGGAGTAACACCTATGAGTCTCTAAATACTGAAACACAAAAATGCTCCCGGCATTTTGGAATTTCAGCCTTAATTTTTTTTCTGTCCATGTGAAAACCACATGTATATATGAGTTGTAATTTTAGCATTGGTCTCCCTTCCCATGATACTCCTGTGTTATAAAGCCTGAAGCTGCATATGTTCTGTGTTGGAATAGTTTCATATGCTTAGATAAGTCATTTAAATGATAAAGATGAAGAAAAAATGCCTATGGCAAGTAACAAAGGAACTCTTATGGTCAGAATTTTTCTTCACTTAGGTAAAACTGCAATCCCTGTTGACTAGAATTTAAATAGACAAGGAGACTGAAGTGGGCAAAAACTTAATAAACATATCCAAAATACGGTGTAATGCACTCAAGTTTACTAAAAATTATTTATATTCTCCATCAGATATAGGAGTTCCAAATATTAATATATTAATGATAATATATTTTACGGTATTTTCCAGAAAGAGGCATAAAGACATGAAGGGACTCTGGACCTCTATGTCATCACTTTACATAGAAAATCCTATTTAGCTGAATGACGTTGTAGGATTAGATGCTACTATATAGAATTGCCAGAAACATTGTTTATTTTAAGTGGTTTTTACTTCCTTTAATAATAATAATCATGAGATATTGCTGTAGCAAGCACATTTTGTTACATTTTATGGTCTATATTTCAAAGATATCCTCAAGTTATCTTCAGGTAATTTGTTCCCTGAGTGTATTGATTATATATATTTATATTGCACAGATCCATTTGGATTCAACTATCTCATCTCTGTGTTTGTAAAAGAGTTGAAGGAAGAACCAAAAAAAAAATTAAAATATTTGAAAGTGCGATGTATTACAGATCATAAGTAATGTAACAGAAGTAGTGGGTTGTTTTATAACCTGGGCTACAGGCATCTGCTTTCCTACATAATAGTCTTAATTCTTACAAATCAGAAATATTGGAAGGGCAATAATAAGCATTTAATGAAATTATTTTGTTCTTAGACTCTCACATATAGCAGCACTGTCTGGCCTACATGTAAATCTGAATGCAGAAAACACTTCTGCACACCTAGGTACAGCATTTTGCTTGGGACAATGTCTTCTTTTGTCACACTCATCACAAGATTTAGAAAATACCAAGATCAGTCATCAGTCTGACAGACATAAAAGAACCACTTGTTTATGTTAGTTTTTCCATACATCAGTTCTAAGTGATATAAATACTAAACAAATGAGGAGATTCTCTGAAGAACTCTAGGGAAGCAATAAGTGAAAGAAAACTGAAACTGGTTTACAAAGAAACAGAAAATGGGAAGGTTACATCAGAGTTTCTAACTATTCTAGAATAAAAACTTAACAGTAGAAGGGTATACTAGGAAATTGCTGTTTAGTCCTGTTTGTGTATATTTTTTCCTCTTATTGAATATCTACAAAAATTATTTAATGGTTCTTTTTGCCACTATTTATTCTTCTTGGGAGTCTTGATTCCTCCACCTGATTTGAATCCTGTTCCTTTGTTATTTGAGTTTTCTGAAATTTTCCCTTTTTTTTGTTTTAATTTTGAACTTTTTTTTTAATAATTAGAAAGAGGCTGGGATGAGAGGACAAGCTCTTTCTAAAAACTATGAAAACATGGTAAAAGGGTAAATGGTTTTCCCAATAAGGTGCAGTTTGTGCTGAATACAAATTAGTAGATATTATGAGTCCTAAGAGGACATGCATCTCCTCTTCAAAGAAGTGTACAAGTACTCATTTTAACACAAGCCAGACTTCAAAAACTAACAAAAGTATATTCCTAATCTTTCCTTCTCTAATGGTATAGTTAGTTAAACATAAACTGGAATTAATATTTTAAAGCAAACAGTCAAAATATTCAATATCTCTTTTTTTTTCTCATAGTTTTGTAGCTAGAAGACTTTAATACACTTAATATTAATCAAATATTTTATCACTTCTGAAAGTTTTCATAAACTTTGTAACTCAAACTGATCTTCTAAGCATAACCAAATCAAGGTAGAAATTAATTTTAACCCAAGAAAAAAGAAAAATAAATGTATTGACTGAGGTTTTTTGCTATCAATCACAAATATTGCTATTAATCATAAACCATAACTGAACTTGTGATTATTTGTTCCGAATACTTCAAATTACAGGCGCTTTATCAGGTCTTTGTATAGTTGGCTTCTCTGGGTAGTTTATTACATATCCCATTATTATATTGGAAATTTTATAAGGAGTTTCTGATATATTCATGTACTCATATACATGTAAACATGTCACTTTGATTCTCCAGTCCAGTGAAACAATGAAAGACCAGTTTTCACCCTGCCATCACTACTGGACTTGCTGAGCTAATGCTAAGTTTGTTATAATATAGTTATTTGGTAAGTGGGTATGTATATATCCACTAAATATATGTGCCAGTTTATATTATGTAAGTACTAAAGAAACAACCAAATCATAAAAATCAACTAGATGGTTAAAAGCATGAAGTGAAGAAAAGTGGAAAAAGAATTATTTATAATAAGGGAAAGAAAATTGCCAGTGACCTTATACACAGTTATCTTTTTTCATTATCTCAATGTAGTAAGTTGGTAATATAAGAGATCATGAGCATAAATGGAATATGTGTTGCTTAACATGTTTTGTTAATTTTCTACAGTCAATTTATAAGTAGAGAATTAAACAAATCAGACTGGATAGTATTAGCCCGTGGACTGATTAAGGAACATTAGCTGCCTGAGGCATCAGACACAGAGGAATTCTAATACATTTACATATATTTTATACCTACCAACTGATTAGATGAAATATCCCAAGGTACCTGTCTCCAAGACTGTTTGGGTACAAGACAGACAAGTTGATTTTTGGTTACTGCATTGTTAGGTAGGAGGGAACCAGGATAAAACAGTGGAACTGAGAGGATGAGGAGTGAGGCATCCAATGACAAGATGCCCTGTACTCCCTGAATATGTCACTAGCTCTTGAATTCAACATGTACTAAACAAAATGAGTGAAATCCAGAACAGAAGAAGATACTAGAAAAAAAGGAATGATGATTCAATTATTGTGTCCCTAAGCCTCTCAGGATCAGTCCCTGGAACTATCAGCAGGCTCCTTTTATGTCGTTTACCTTATGATTCCAGCTGTAGACCCCCTCCCCTTCTCTTCCTTGAACAGGAGCTCATCACACCCTGGTGGCAGCCAGTTACACCTGCCCAGGGAAAGCTTTTTCAACATATCTTCTACTATTTTATTTTTCCCCCATCTATAGGCAATACTTTCCAGATTCTCTTGTTATGTTCTGCTGAATAAATGTCTCTCATGTTAACGCTCCAGTCACCCTGGTGGAGACCTTCACAGTGATTTCAACATGCAATTCCTTTTTCTGACAGTTTTTCAACCTACACAAAAAGAGAACACATTCCATAAATCTAATAAAGCTGCATGGCTAATAGCAGCCTGCTATGCTTGTGAAGTTGAACACAGTACACCATAATTCCTTGATTGTGCCTGTACAATTACTGACAGAGCAACTAAAATGTGAATGAGACAAAAGATGATTGTGTTTCTGAGCAAAATTGAGTTTTACAGGTCATTTAGGTTTACAGCAACCAACCTCAGTGCAGTACAGCTTGGTGGAAGACAACAGACACTGCTAAGCTGGCACTAGTCAGTGAATACTGAAAAAAGTATTTCACAGATGTTCCCTCTACTTGGATTTATAACACAACTTTTATGATATGTTCAAACTTATTTTGAAAGATGCTTATGCTTTGATTTTTTTTTTTAATTTACACAGAAAATAGTGTGCCAAGGGAGCTTCATGACTAATCTGCAGGAAATTTCAGGCCAATAAGTCCAAATTGTCTATTTAGGGATACTCTTACTCTACATAAGAAGGAAAGGTTATAACACATTAATAAAAAACAAACAACAGAAAAAACTACCAAAACCAACATATTATAAAACAAGATCAAACACACAATTTAGGAAAGCACTTTTTGACCAAGTAACAATGAAATGTCTGCTGAACTGGTAAAAAAATAGAGATTGGTGGGAGAGAGGAGTACAGGAATGCAGACATTAAATATCAATCATGTAGGTTACTGTGATGGGGAAGAGTCTTCATGTCAATCCAGTTGCCATATCTGACAAGCCAGACTCTTGTTTTTTGAACAAATTAATTGAAGTTCAACTCCAAACAGACACTTTCTGGAGAAGAAAAGTAGTCTTATGGAGTTGAAGGTTTCCAGCCTCTAAGGGCCATAAACAAATCGGGCCATAATATTTAGTAATTGGAATTAGGAAATGAGGTTTCAGTACCATATGCAGACTCATCAAGAGACTCAAAACACTTCTTAAAACAGTGTCTACATTTCAAGACCCTGAATTCCTCTGCTAAAAAATCCAAAATGGCCTCATGCCAGTGACCATGCATCTTTACATCAGCTAATATTTCTTACATGGCTAACTATTGTCCCACAGTGTGTACAGGGCAGGAAATCCACTCCCAGTGGTTTCTGCTGGGGAAAAAAAAGAAGGTAGGAGATTGATAAACCAATTCACAATCTTGCTTTATTGTCTAAGATCTCATGTCTGGACATTTTACTAAAGGATTTTTGAGTTTGGTTAATAATAATTGGGGTACCTTTTCCAATAATATATGAGCTTATAGCTTTTATGAACAATTCTCATCTCTGCAAACTTCAGGACAACACTGATTTGACTGTGAACTTTTAAAAGTTGTTTAATGTTCCAAATAATATAAAGAGACAGTCATGGATGTTATTTTCTACCTGTTTGAAATCTTAATTTATATATTTGGGTCTTTTTTTCACAAATAGTCCATTTTTAAGCAGAACATCTCAGCTTGATAGGAGTGCAGAAAGCAAACATGAATTAACCTACAGGGCATTAGTTAGGCTCAGATTATTTTAGTAAACATAAAAATCCCTTCAATTTAATTTGGCCTAAGCAAAACAGTTCATCATAGACCCACCTATCCAGGAGCATGTGAGAGATGCATTCACGACTGTCGAGCTGTTCTTTCCATTTCCTTTACCTTTCTGCCTTAGCTGATAGCACTTGCAGGATATGCTAATGTCATCATTACACAGCCCCTGACTCTGCCTTCAGGGAAGAAAAAAACACAAGCTAGAGTGAAAGATTTGTCTCTGAAAGCCCATTTGAAAGGTCACCTGAGATTAGCAAACAGAAGTTCACTGTGTTTTCTGGCTTGGAGAATTTGCAAACTTATGAAAAGATCATGGAAATGTACAGCAGGGTATTGCCAAGTCATAGCATTTCCATTAGAAAATGAAGAGAGGTCTCGGGAGTTAAAATTCAAGGGCTGAATAGAAGTTGGTCAAAGCTGTGAGAAAAGAGCAAGGGAAGCAAAAGGGAGCTTGAGCTGGGCTGGCTTCCAAGGACAAAGCAGTAGTGATTGATAGTGATTGATAATTATAAAGAAGACCTTGTCATATCTTTGTATTTATCTGAGAATTTTAATAGGATATTAATTAATTCTTTATTGTATATGGAGCCTACATGTTAAAAAATGCCTGGGAAGCATTGGGTTATTCACTGTGATTATTCATTACCCAGCAGGCAACTTCCCAGATTATGATGACTCCTCAGCATTCTCCCAAACACCAGATGTACTCCTAAAAGGCAAGATGTCAGTAACACTGACAAAATGCCCTGCACAGGAGTTGTCAGCACTGGGCAGTGGGGATCCCTCCTGCAGCACAACGTGCTGATGCCTGGGAGCCAGCTACCTGCCCTCTCATTAGCACAAGGGCACTCACTGGTGTCAGCAGTAATGAACATGACAGGGGACAGCCTGCGGGACACATCCATTGACAAGGTGCCCTTCCCTACCAGTCTGTGACCACGGGGTGATCGAATGAATGTGGTAGGGACAGCCTCTGACTTCAGACTGCCTCGAGCTGCTCTTCTTGTTTCTGTCTTGGAACACCATGGGTGTGGGGTCTCGAGACGTTGCCTTGCATATGCTGTATCTTCTTACAAATGCAGCACTGGCACTAAAACATTAATTAACTGTCTCTCAGTAGTGATTAATGAAAGACTCTGTCACAGTAACTCAGTGTGTTCTATTCATTTTGTAGGCACATCATCTCCTTGTATCTTCATTTGACATTTACAGAAGTGTATTTACTACAAGGATTGTGTTGCAAGCAACAGCACCTTTTCAATTAGATGCACATTTTGAGACCAGAATGGAACTAATGCAAAAGTATTCATAACATAATGTCATTGCAATGGATTTGTAAACACTCTCCTGGCATTACAATGATACCAGCTCAATAGACTTGTAAGGTACTGAAAAGTGAAATACCAGCACAAACACTTAGAGCATGCAGATAGGGTTCAAACAATTCAAATTTTAGACCCTTTGTCAGATTCTTTCCCACATTACCTGTACTCTCCTATTTTAGAATCAGCTACAGAACGAGCTTCTGTATATTCTTGACATCCTCCTCTGCCTCAAAACAGAGATAGGCTAAAACATTTGTTGAATTTCTTGCAGTCTTTTGTGAAAGAGGAAGTTCTGTCTCATGGTTGCTCATCCCTTCCAAAACAGAGTTTTCAGATTTTAGGCTTTCTCTTAAGTTTTATTCTGGGAGAATGAAAACAAACACACAAAGATATCCCAGGTTTCCAATCTTGGTTCCATCCCCAACTCAGTGTGTAGCCTTTTGCACATCACTTTGCAAAGAACTGCTGGTGATTTTCCTAAGCTCGGGGAAAAGGGCTGGCCCTGCAGGAATCTTGTTTTGGAGGAAGGCTCTCTGCAAAGCACCTTTCCCAGGAAAATAAACCTTTAAGCAAATCACTCTATTTTACAGGATGAACTTTATACCCAAGTCTCAAGTGTATTTGGAATTTGCTTGAAGCAAACAGTTCAAAACGTCAGGGTATAATTAAATGTCTTTGTTTGGGATGAATTTGCTCTCATGATAATTCTCCTATTAATGAATTTTATTAGCCCCTGAAGATCTTCACAGAGCTGGGTGATCTTATCTTTATGTGATGATTTCTTTTTACTGTTTTTCTTATTTGTTTTGTCAGGCGTAAGACACTGTACAGAAAACATATTATGCCTATTATTTTACAGAAATTGTTAAAATTCTGAACACATTCCAAATTTAATCGATCTCTCAACAAATTTGCATTCATTCACCATGTCTTTTAAGGGGGCTCTCTTCATAACAGCACAAAATTGAAAACAACTCTTGCTAGTGTGGAATCATATCACATGATGCACATTCAGAAAATACTCATTAGTAAAGGAAACAGCAGCACAGATATGCCATGCTGTATCTTGCTTGTTTATAGTCTTTTTATTAAAAATTGTATTTTTAAGTAGGAGAAAACAAAGTAAAGTGTTAGAAAGTCACTTTCATCTACAAATTTACACTACGAAGCTGATCAAACACTAATAGAGCACTGAGAGATATGGTGCCAAAATGCTATGATGAAGCCAAGCATCTAGAATGAGGATACATACTAGGTCAATTGTAGATGCGAAAAGAGGACCCAATACAAAATGCAGTGCCTGGCAGTTTCACAGTTGCCCTTTCTTTTCTGTAATTTCACTTTAGCAATCTAAAATTAAAGACTTGGATGACTAAAATTTCCTGCTAGTTTTCAGCAAGAGATAGTCATAAAACTTAAAATTTCTGCCTTTGAGCACCAGCTGTCTTGTAGAGAATTGATTATAGATGGTAACCTGGAAGGAGAATTTAATCCAGGATCACACCTCCTGAGCCCTGTTATGTTCAGGGAGTTTTACACCACTTCTGTGTGAACAGTGGCTACGCTCACATGGAAAACCTCCCACCTTCTCTGCGTCTCAGGGTTGCCAAGTTCTACTTTAAGTCAGTTTAATTCTATTACCTCTCTTCTGCCAGGATGAGAACTTCCTGAATGTCTTAAGCTGGGAATATTACTATATTGTATAGTAATATAACTGGAAGTTTTTGGTAATATGCTTTTGTAATTTGTACATTTGTTTATTAGAAAAAAATGTATCTGGTTCTGTTCTTGGGTTGCTAAAAGGATAAGGTCAATTAGTTTCATAAAATGAGAGCATTTTTTAAATATATGTGCAGATTTATACTTCAATTCTGTTTACTCATTGAAACTCGTTTTCATGTTTTTGAGATAGCTAAACTGGAAGTTTAACCTCAGTCTTGGAATGAACTTTCCAGCCTCCCTGAGAAATTTCTGAACAATTTGACAAATATTTGTTTCCAAATTCTCCCTTTTTGGCCAAGACTGGGGACTGCAGATCTTACTCATTGTACAGAACATTTGTAGTTGCCTGTCTAGTCTGGCTACGTTAAGGTTTCTAGGATAAAAATTACTTTAATAACTGAAAGTAATTGATTAATGGAAAAGGGAGAAACATTAAGAATGTATTCAATGCAGACCACTGCCTAAACTATCAAAAGTGATCATGTATTACTTTCTCTAATGACTGTGAAAACACTTATTTATACTTTCCCAAGTGCCAGCGAGTATGGGTGTTGTATGAGCACCTGTGTGAGTGAACATTGCACACTGATTGCATTGAATTGTTCTCAGAGATAAAGCAGGTGCAGTTTCACTAATTCATGTGATACCATGCTTTTCCCATACACATGGCAGCTCTACTGCTTTTTAACTGCTGTGGAGCTCAAGTGAAAATTTTTGCAGCAGAAGGTGTGTGTGTGTGTGTGTGTGTGTGTGTGTGTGTGTGTTTGTGTGTTTGTCTCTGGACAGTGTACGTTATTAATTAGCAACAGCAAAAAAAATTCAAAAGTTGACCACAATAATTTTGTTTGATTTTGTTTCACACTGGTGAAGAGGAGAAACTGGCCAATAATAGAGGACTGCTTTTTGTAATGCCACAGAACACTGTGGTTTTGGGTACATCCAGGGAAATCCTTTGTGCGTTAATGTGCAGGCGCAAAGTACTGCCCATTCAGGGCTGAGCTGTGGTGTAGGTGCACTCTTTGTTAGTATTGATATGAATGGCACTACAAATGAAAAATATAGAATATTGCAAATATTAATTATTGTGCTATGTGTCATGACAGACTTACAATTAAATAAAAACTGCACTTCTCCAAGTAAAAATAAACTGGATATACCTGGTTAACCTGTTTGACCATTGAGCTTTTGTTTTCCTTTTCTGAAAGACTTGTGATTCTGAAATCAATATTTTGTGAGGAAAGGCTGTAGTCTTACAGTAAGATTTTGATTTCATAGTGTGTTTAGTGAGATACCATGAACAGTGAGATACTATTTCAAGCTGCATATCAGGTCTACTCAGAAATAAAGGCACTGAGCCTGTTGCTTTAAAAGACTCAATTTAAGTTGTTGTTGTGTGACCTTAGATAAGTTACCCGTCCTCTGAGTCCTGTTTTCTCATCTCATAAAATAGCAATAAGTGGTTTTATTCTGTCTCACAGGGTAATTGGGCAGCTAAATACACAGGAAATGGTTGAGAGGGCTATAATAATCGGGGCCACGTAAGTCCATAATACTTCAGTAAGGAAATAGAAATGCTAGCACCAAGAAGTACCGTGCTAAAGTAATGAGTGTTTAGAGTTAATGTACCTACTTCATATATTTTTCAGTGAAGTAAGAACTGAATGTGTAATGTTATAATGATGAAGTTCTGTTCTAAATTCCACATGCCCAAAGCTTAAACTGTGAAATTACTGTAGCCATGTCTGTAGTACATTTGATCTAAAAAATTTCACTGCATATCTGCTGTTCTAATAGAATGTTTTAAGAATTTATGTGGATATAAAAGGATTTACACAATGCCATTGATGTCCAATTTTTAATATCTATTTTTCATTTCACAAACATCCATATACTCTTTCTTTAGGTTTATTTACACTAGATTAGATAGGATTGAGAAATGCTCGAGTGATTGTATGTTAGTTTCAGCTTGTATTTCTGGGTTTTGCTATTTGCTTTACCCTTTTTTAATTTTATCCCAGCTTCTAAAATTTTTAATATTTTTCTGAAGAACCCATTTTGTCAATTTTTATCATGTGAGAATCTGACCATTTTGTCATTGCCTCAGCTCTCTAAATCTTCCTACATCTTTTCAGGTTCTCTGTTGATGTCAACCGTGAGTCCAGAGGCATCTCTTATTCTGGTTCCTGTTTTGCAAATCTTTTAAATAAGATATGCTATTTAAAAGAAGCAGCCAGATTGAACATTAAAAATACTCCATGAATCAGAATGAACAAAACAAAGTCATGTTTTTATGGACAAAACAAGCCATGTTTGTTCTTCTGTGTCACTCTTTAAGTACTATGAAAGCTGCATTTAAAAACCATTTTGCTATAGTACTACAGATACATATGAGGGAATGCAAATTTTATGGACAGAAAACATTACAGACCTTGGAAGGTCTAAAAATATATATCCATAGAGCAATGTGTTAACAGCAACTCTTCTTTGACAACCTTTCTCTTAATATTTTGTCACATAACACAGCTCTTGCATGGAAAGTGACAACATTTTTTTATTTTCCCTATTTCATTAGTTATGGGAGGCACCAAAACTGCAATGAAGAGAAGTAATTATGAAACTCAGGATCCTGACATGCTTTAATACAAGTTATACGGCAAATAAATACCTCTCAATTCTTAATAGCATGTGTTGATTTTCCAAACAGAAGTTGTTATTGAGAAAGGGAATCCTTAAAGATAACTATTTTCATGAAGAAATTCATTTTGTTCTAAAATAAAAAACAAAAAAAACACTTCAAATGGCTAAAAGCTTTTGTTTTTCTTTAAGAGTTTTACTTCTCTTTCTGCTAAAAAGATGGACAAAATATTTTTGGAAGTAAGAATTCAATTTTTTACTGCATTTTTAATTTAGTTTTTATTGCCAAAAATAGAAAATATTAATATGGGAAGAGAGGCCTTCTGCCCTGCACTAAATTAAGGAATAACCAGTTTGGAGGCACAGAAAATTCTGTATTTGTGCATAACCAGCAATACAAGAGATTGAAAAGTAATTTCCATAGGCAAAAACCTTTTAACAAGGCTATAGATTTGCCTGCAAAGAAGTAGGCCCATTATTCTGAAATATCGCAAGAAGATGAGAAAGAAAATAAATGATGTACAGATTGTAGTGGCTTCCTTCCCTCTGTGACAAGATGGATTGGATGACCTAATATGCATTTTGCATCTCTAAATTTAATTACACTGACATCAACTGTCCCCCTTGAGTAGATAGCTATCTCCCCCACAGCCATTTTATACTTTCCAAATACTTTCTCTGATACACTCTGGAAAGTTCAAAAAGCCTCTGAAGCAAAGACATCAGGACTGCAAATCCAACAAACTTTTGTTTTCTGGGCAGTAGCTGGATTTGGTTCCTGGTAATTTTTCAGCCACTCTGGCTCTTGAGAATTGTTTTTACCAAATCAGCTTGTGTTGCTAACAATTTTCTGCTCTGTACCACAGTCAGCATGTTGTCTAAACAGGGCATTACCCCTAGCCCTTGCACACAGAAGGTTGCTACCATGGAGCTGACAAGAGGCCAAATGGTAGGCTGGACATCTGCCAAAGTTCTCCTTCCCAGAAAAGCCTGGAGGAACCTTTGACATTTTTTCACTAGCAGGATAGTAAGACATCATTGCAGTGTAATCTCACCACAAAAATGATCAGCGCGGGGCTGGAGCACCTCTGAAGACAGGCTGAGACTGCTGGGATTGCTCAGGCTGGAGAAGAGAAGGACACAGGAAGACCTTATGGCCCCTGAAAGTGTCCTGCAAGAGACCCAGAGAGGAGTTTCTTACATGGGCACGTAAATGATAGAATAAAGGGGAATGGCTTTAAACCTAAAGACATTAAGTTAGGTCACACATTAGAAGAAATTATTCATTGTGAGAGTGGTAAGACACTAGAACAGATTGCCCAGAGAAGTTGTGGAAGCTCCATCCATGGAAGTATTCAAAGCCATTTTGTATGGTGTTACAAGCAACCTGGTCTAAAGGATGGTGTCCTTGCCCATAGCTGAAGCTAGGTGAAATTTAAGATGTCTTCTAACACAAGCAATTTTATGATTCTTCCAAAATGAGAGGGGCTACCTCACATTTAGACTACGTGCAAATTTCATAATTTAAAAAAAGAAATTTCCTATGGTAACCAGAAAGCCCAGTGCTACATTGGCCAAAACATCACATTTGTGAGCCTCTGATTTTGGCACAGAGGAGAATACTTGTCCTAGTCGCTTGAGAGAGTGACCATTCTCTTGGGTAAAAATCTTGTTCTATTCAGTTCAAAGTAAAACTGCCTGTAGGTTTTTCATTTTTCTGAAGCTGAAGAGGTAAAAAGGAAAGGAGAAGTTTAGGAAACCAATTTTCTATGCCATTAAAAAAAAAATTACTTACAGAAAAGTGTCCAAAATAAGGGTAAAATGCTTATATACAATATTTTGCAAGTGGTTGTAGTCAAAAAACACACTTTTTTTGGATGAGTTTGACTGTATCATGTAAACTTTGATTCTGCTTGCTTTCTGTTATAAAAGTAGGTAGTCATAAATTTTTTTGGACAAGAAATTTGAAGGCAGCTCCAAAAAACTGTCTGAAATGTGATTGATAGAAAGTATTAATCAGGAATCCTTTCCAAGGTGACATGGACTTCACAGAGAGTTTCTGTTAAATTTTGCTGTGAAGTGATTTGATAGATCTCATATTAGACTTAGTTCTATCTGTAAGAACTGAGCACATTTTCCATTTACATAGACTACTAAGCAATTTCATAAATTTTGGAGTTTATAATTTATTAAGCTTGCTGGCTTTAGGGGTGCCACCATTCTCTTTTCAAGATTTTTTGCCTGCCTTACATAAGGTGAAGTTCATGATAAGGTGAAAATCCATCATTCTTTGTTTCTATTTTCCAGAGGGTATGAACTGAGCTATCAATCTTGCATTAGGTTATTTGAGAAAAACAATATTTTTCAGCTTGATGTTACTATCTGTTGTTTTCCTTACTTCCCACACTTGAAATGCAGACATACTTTCATATGTGTTATCTGTCCAGCTTTTAATTCCATGCACCAGATGATACAGAAAATTATTTGCTTTCTCCAGTTCACTGAAATAACAGTGCAGGACTGCCATTTGCAACAATAATCTTTTGAGCCTATTTTTCTCGTTTGCATAAAGTGGTTCTGGTATAGTTTACACAATAATCAACACCAAAAAATTTGATCATCTAATTGGAGTGCACAGCAAACACAGGCACCTTGCTATGCTAAGTATTTGTATGTGCCGTTTATCAGTGTCTGAAATTGTACATCCAAAGTTTTGTAAATTAAACTGAAGACATCCTGAAATGCACATGAATCTAATTAGGCATAGTGTTTAATAACTGAGGATGATTTTTACTCCTGCTTTCAAGTCCTGTTGTTTCCTCTGATTATAGTGCATGTGATGAACCCCTCTGTTTTCTTTAACATCCCGCTAGAAATAAACATGATTTTTGTTTGATTTGTAGAATGTTTCACATTTTTATCTGTACATCTTCATTCTCAGATATTTTTTAATGTGGAGTAAAAAAAGATGATACTGTAATTTCTCTATTACTCCCTTCTCTGATGCATTGTTTGAACCATCATTTTTTATCAGTTTCTATTCAATAAATCAACTGCATTAGCCATTCTCAAATCTGGATATTTTTGGACATGGCTTTTATTCTTGTATATTTCCCAACAAAGAACTCTGAAAAATATGAGAAGTTTACCTAACAGAATTGATTAGTCAGATGTCTGCTTAAACACAGCTGCAGTTACCAGTCCTGTCTGAAATGTAGTTTGACAATGGCAGAGCAACTCTGAACTTACAGTACCTGGTTACCACATGTGCAGAGATTCTGATCTCCATCGAGGAATTTCTGTGGATATAATGGAGGATATTTTCATGTCTTTTGCATGGTTTTACATTCTATTGATAGGACCAACTTGTCTAGTTTGCAAATGAAGTATGTCTTCATAATGATAGAATAACGTAGATCTTCCTTTTTCTTTTTTCTTTTTTTTTTTTTAATGCCTCTATATTTCATGGCCCTTCCAAAGGCTACATCTAGTATATGCAAAAAGTTGTTACCTCTACATTTATCTTTCTTGGCACAAAAATCTAATTGTGCAGTAATAAGAAGAAGTTTTGTTCCTCGCCTCCTGCTTATGTTTCCTGTACTCATGAGCTGCTTATCAGTTCAGAAACTAAATTAAGCTTGCTGTTCAGAATATCAGAACAGCCTCTACCTGTACCAGGTAGAGGGCTCGTTGTGTCCAATACAAAACCAGAACACATGGAAAACCTCCTCCCAAAGCCAACTCAATTTTGAAAGCAGATCACTTATGTTATGTAGCTCTTTACCCAATCTAGTTATATTGCTCTATACCACATTTTCAAAAGGGGAAAAAAGAAATTCAGTGAAAATAAGTTTGTGAAAATAATTTTTGCATAGGATAAGAATCTTTGAACGTTATAAGGAGATGTTTTAAAGTAGGAGATCTCCCTAAGGAATGGAAAAATTACTCTTGCTATGTATTGTTGCTGCTGCTCTCTGTGTAAATCTGGTTGTGAAGTTTGAGGAGTGGCCTCTTAATTCAGCACTGGCTCTACACATGCTTTCCTCTCTCCTTGCTGTGATCCAGAGCCCCTGGTTCATGTTCCTAGACAGAGCATGTGCCTGCTCCCCATGATGGTCCTTCTGCCCACTAACATTATCCAGGACCCCTCCAGTTTGTTCATGCTTGTCGTTGCTAAGATAGATTGTCAGTGATTATCCACGTATTTTAAACTGTATTCTTCAACTCAGATAATTTTTTTTCCTTCCGAGAACAATGGCAAACTCTTACTTTCTCTCCTATGACTATATTAGAAACCCAGACTTTTGCTTAAAATTTCTGCATTAGATGTGTGAGGTTACTGGATTTCTGGAAAAAAAAAAGTAAAATTACCAGATTTCAGAAAAAAGCTTTAAATATAATTTAAATGCTTACCTTTCAACTGAAAAATAAATCTCATACTTTAATAAGGCTTTTGTTTTATCTACTTGATGCAAAAGTTGTCTCAAGTAAATTTTGCACTTCATTATTTTTCATGGTATATGATTCAGAAAATATCATAGATTACCTGTGACAAATAAAATATAAAATTTAACTTCTGATACTACCCTATATTTTGTGTAACTCCTAAAATCAAAGACCCATATCTGAAAAAATTACATCAAAGTCACTTATCATACACTTTGTTTGTTCATTTTAATAAATAATAAATTTATATATTAAAAGCAGAGTATACTTTATATTATTATACCTTTGATTACACCTTAAAACTGAAGTGTGAAATACTTGATCCCCCTACAGATTCATGACTGGCAAATCAGTATGGTTTAGGATAGCCAAACTTCATTAATAGAGTTAAAAAGGAACCACAAAGTGAGTGGGAATTTGTGAATCCAACCCTAGAATTCATGTCAGGTTCTTTAAAATTCTTTGTCCTGTGCTCCTTTTATTACACTAACAATAAAATAATAATTTCTGCAACAGTGATTAATATAGAAAAAACCCACTCTGTTTTTACTAAACCATTGAGTTGGAAGGAGCTAGAAATATTTTGTATATATGGTCAGAGAAGGGACTTCTGCATCCACCATAGTGTGGGAGCTATCAGAGGATGCTGAGTGTGGGGCTAAGCAGGCTAAGAGAACCACTCTGGTGTTCCTGCAGCACAGATCACCTTAGGAGGAGAAATTCTGGAATGAAAACAGATGTCAGTGTAAATGCAGAAGGAGAGAAAGTATCAAGGAGAAATGAAAATGTGGGGAAGTTCTGTTAACTTTTTATGCACATTATAATGACTCAAGGGCCCTTGAATATCTTGCAGGAAAATAGATGGATATAGCAGTT
Source organism: Cinclus cinclus (assembly GCF_963662255.1). NCBI lineage: Eukaryota > Metazoa > Chordata > Aves > Passeriformes > Cinclidae > Cinclus > Cinclus cinclus. The sequence goes on along the minus strand of NC_085050.1, from coordinate 16,135,374 downwards.
GCCCTGAGGAGCTTAAACATATGGGAATAAAATATGTGAGACTGAGGACAGTTTGAAACACAATATCCTAAATGTGTGGGAATGGTAGAAGTTGTTTCATTGAGTTCAATAGCAGGGGAGGGCTGAGGTGCATCGTATATTAAATTCACATGTATCCACTGTTTCTGCAAAGGTTTTCCTCACTTCAGAACTCCAGAAAGAGTAAAGAGCACAGAATGTAAAGAAAAGGATAATACTGACATCTCCAATACAAAAGCTAGAAAACTACATCCATTGTAGTTTCTCTTTTAGCCAGCAAAAAGCTCAGTCTAACAGTTAAGTTGGTGGCATGGTCTATTGATTTAAAAATATAAACAACTGATTTTCTTTCCATTCAAAAATTATTTTTCATTCCAAGTGAATGAGCAGTCTTCTCTCAACACAAATCTAACTTAAGATGCTCTCAGAAAGCATAATTTGGCAAATTAAACTGCCTTGGATTGGTCTTTTTCAATGGTATTTGTGCTACAACTACATTTTATGAGCACAGCAAGGATACATATGTATCTCTATCTATTCCCTCATCAGTAACTACAGAAGAAATTATTTTGGGGTGGGATTTTTGTTGTTGATGGTTGGTTTTCATTTTTTGTTCTTTTTTTCTTTTTTTCCTCCCACAAAATCAATGGCAATTATCACTACAAAACTTTCACAGTAAAGTATTGTTTTTCTGAAAAACTTAACGACTTTCTAGTATTTAGCATTGTGTGGATATAGAGCCACCTGACAGCTTGAAAGAAGGCTAAGACAGCAAACCATCACCCTGGACTTTCAGATGTCATGTGAAAAAATGAAACTCTCTTTTCACAGTGGTTTCACAGCACATGTGCAAGTGATTATGAAATTTCTTAACCTTTCCTGACACAACTGAGAATTATTTTTTTTATTTGTCCACATACCTTTTCTTTTCCTGCAGTCTGTTACATTGCTGTACTCAATAGCATCTTGTGGTAGAGGTGAATTATACATAAAGTTTTCTTTAATCAGTTTTATATTTGCTGTCTTGCAGTTAGTTTTGTGTTCATTGTCTTTCACTTCTATTCAATGTACCCATTCCATACAGCAAAATGAGGGAAACGTTACAAACAAAATAGTACTAGGAAGATTCTTTGTCAAAACCAGGTTAAATATATTGACAGGTATTAACAGACATGTATATTTAATTGAATTCCTAATAGAATATAGCATGGAGTCAGTGGTTAGCAGTGTGGGGTTTTGTCCACTAAACTATCACAATGAATAAAATAAGTAAACTCTTCATTAATGGCAAATAAGACATTTATCACTCTGCTTAATTTCTAATTGCTCTTCAAGACAGAAAGCACTCTAAGAAGAAACCTTAGGAACTGAAGCAGGGTCTAGTGTTGACTGCTTGTGTCCAGATTCAGAAAATAGTTCTATTCCACATGGCCACATTGTGTAGATTTTCTGTATTCTGTGACCTTGTAGCAATTTCATTTTTCCTATATGGTTGCAGTTGAAAAATCTTTTGCTCTACCTTAATGAGTAAATAAATACAACTTAAAAAATATTTTCCTTCAGAAAAGAGCAAGTATGACTCAAATTATTTTTATAATAACAGCCTCTAAATGTGCTACATATATTTTTCTTGTAATCTGCAAAGGGAAAATGTTTTGCTGACATGCACAACAATTTTAAATTGATTAGTAATCTTATTTATCTGTTTTATTTTTCCAGTTCATGTGGCAGCCTGCAGAAGCATTCTTTGATTGTAGTTTGATTGCCATGCTTTTACCACAGGAGAAATGAGTGGGCAAATGGTAAAGTTTAAAGAAAGGATTATGTCAAACCTAGATGAAAGCAAAAGCAAGGTCATAGAATTATGAATCACAGAATCATAGAATGGCTTCGTTTGGAAGAGGCCTTAAAGATCACTTAGTTCAAACCCCTTTGTCATGGTCAGGGACACCTTCTACTAGACCAGGTTTCTCAAGCTTCTTTCAACCCATCATTAAACACTGATGGGCATGTCCAGTGCTTCCCCACCCCCACAGTAAAGAATTTCTTCCTCATATCTAATTTAAACCTACTCTCTTTCAGCTTAAAGCCATTGCTCCTTGTCCTATTGCTACACACCCTTGGAAAAAGTCTCTATGTTTCTTGTAGGCAGCCTTAAGGTATTGGAAGACCACAATTAGGTCATTCCAAACCTTTCTTCCTCCAAGCTTAGACATTGGATCTGGGACACCTCTGGGATGCATCTCCACAGGTCAGTCCTGGTCTCATGGTGAGAAACCAGAGCTTTATCTCTGCGATGGAAGAGATGCTATGTCTTTAGAGAAAGGGCATCCCAGAGCACAAGTTCTTTTTAGGGGTTCCTGAAGCACGTCTACTTCATGTTTCCAGCTCTGTGACAGATCTAGGAAATCAAAGGTGGGATTCAGCTAATCATTATAAAGATAAAAACATAGAGAATAGATGTTTGGCCAGAGCCAGGAGACTGAGGGAAGACCTCATCACAGTCTACAACTTTCTTGTGAAGGGAAGAGAAGGGACAGATACTGATCTGTTCCCTGTAGGTACCAAGGCAGTGATCTGAGGAAATGATCTGAAGCTGTTTCATGGGAGGTTTAGGTTGGATATTAGAAAATGGTTCTTCATCCAGAGGGTGGCTGGGACAGGCTCCCTAGGGAGGTGGTCACACCAACAGCCTGAAAGAGTTCAAGAAGCATGGAAAATGCTCTCCAGTCCATGGTGTGACTCTTGGGGCTGTCCTGTGCTGGGCCAGGATCAGAATTCTATGATCCTTCTGGGTCCCTTCCAACTCAGCATATTCTGTGATTCTGTATTCTGACATGGAATTTAAAAAACAAAATTATATTTATATATGATTTACCAACAGCAAAAGTATTATGTTAAAGAAGACTGACAAATCAATGACCTTGCAGTTAAGTGACCTTTTCAAAACCATGTATCATTTCAGTGTCATTCTCTTATGAAATCTGCCGAGACCATGAGGCCTGGACAGAAAAGAGATGGTTCTGCCTCTTGATATGACAGTTTTTACAAGTTATGTTGCCCTGCCCAGGAGAAGTTTTCAGAGGGTACACATTCACTTTTTCCAAGATGTGTGTTTTTTCCAGAAGGTATGAGTGTGTTTAGAAATATTCCTAATCAATTTGTGATGTGAACAGAATAGCATTGCACTCTGTACTCTGTACTGTAAACCAGTTCATAATTAACATGAGCAATACAAAATGCAGCAGATAATGTTCATATAGGCAAAGAAAGTGGCTGTAAATTTGCCCTTTTTTGCTGTCAGTGCTTTAAGAAAAAATAATTTAAATAATATTTTTTAATATCAAAAGAAATAATATGATGAGTAGAGTTGGGATGTGTCAGCATACAAAACCGCTCCACAAAGGCAAGCTTAAAATTTAACATATAGAACACTCCTTCTTAAGACTTTATTCTATATCTGTGTGAACTTGGGTACCAGCACACAGAAAGAGGGATTGTCACACAGCATTTTTTCTTTTTATATGGCTAATAAAAAAGGAGATAATGTATATAAATATATATTTCCATTGAGTGTGTAAGAATTGCTTTCTCACAGGCAGACTCTAGTATGTAGTATCAATAAATAGCCATGGACTAATTAAATTCCATTTCTAAACCTGTCTGTTTAGGGTTTTAGACAAATATAAAAGTAAGAAAACCTGTAGAGAGAGCAGATATCCATATACAAGCAAGGCCTACAATGATGTTTCCATCTTTGAATGAGATTTACAGCATAGCCATAGTGCTACATGCTGTGATCAGCAGTGCAAACCAAACAGGTTGCTTTTGATTAGCCATTTTATTTTTCTTTAATTAAGGTTTATTGTGGTAATTTAGTAGGAGGTCATATGTCAGCAGTGAATGAAAATATACGTAATGACTATTACTATATCATATTTGGGAAATGCCCATTTTGTTCCTGAACCAATTTATACCACTCAAAGGGCGCCTCTGGAGTGCACTGGTGAATCTCTGCAGGAAGAGATCTCAAGTATGTACTAACCTTTTCACCCTTCGATCCCATTTCCAAGGTAAGAACCAGTACATGACAGAACAGACGCTTTCTGGGCACCAATTTCAGGCAATGAGGATAGGGTGGAGAACAGTGTCACTCAAAAAAGTTTGAAGAGTCACACAGCAGTATCAATTGATAATGAATGTAGGATTTAATTTGCCCCCCCCCCTTTTTTTTATTTTTGCAGTCATTGCTTTAAGAAGAAATATTGAAAATCATATATTTTAGTATCAAAAGAAGTAATATGATGAGTAGAGTTGGGATGTGTCTGCATACAAAACCACTCCACAAAGTCTTCTCAGCAAATTTTCATCACTTGCCATCCAAATTTGCCAACAGAGTCACATTTACTTCCATAAGTCATTTTTATCCCACAGATAGTAGGACTACTTACGCATTTGAAGTTAAGCACATATGTATGATCATAATTTTTTCTTCACAATATGTGAAATAGCTTGATATTATTTGCTCAGTTATTAAAGACCTCAGGATCACATAGCTGGAAACAGGTGTCCCTGCACTTGTTCCTGATGATAGGCTGATATTGACTTAATGGATATGACCTCAAGTTCCAAGAAGCACATAATGCCAGTGTCACAGCAGACCATAAATTCCTTCTAAATAGAAGAAATATTTTTTAGAAATAGCATATATGTAAACATGACAGGTACAATTTTTCACATGGAAATGAATTGTGAGAGCTCATGTGGAGTGATGTATTTATTGTCAAAGGTGTTATCTGGATTCCAGAATTATTTCTACTTCTCATTTTATAATAAATAGCTCCTCTGTGCCACTTAAAAAGGCCATGGCATTCATTTCATTTCATGGAGAATGAGCAGCTTTTACTTAGATGGAGTAGAACTTACTCCCCAGTGCCAGTTTTGAAATATTTTAAGATGCTTGAGGAAATATCTTTTATGCAAAATCTTAGATGAGTTTTAAATGGGCTGGACAAATTTTTTCTAAAGCAAAAAAGATTTGTAAATCATTAACTCGTTACATCCAGATTTCTTTTTCCTGTTATAAAAGCTATGCTTCTTTTGCAAGTATTTGGATGTGTTTATTCAAACCTTGGAATGGGTCAAACTCTAGTGCTATAGACATGTGTGTAAGACTGGATCTATTTATTACTGACAGCATATCCTACAATCACTGACATATGGTGAGCAAATGAAAGTTAAATGTTTGTTCCAACAGAACATCTTCCTGTTTTTAACTTTCAATAGTTTGCATAATTTCCCATATTTTAATAGAAATCTAAGAGGTTTCTCTAAGCCTTACATCTGCAAAAGAAAAAATCTAGGCAAGTCATTATGTAGCTGAAGGTATTTGTCTGAGACACCCTAGAGCAGATACCTGCTTTCAGATCTGTGAAAGAAGTTGCAGTCATGACAGGTTGAAGTAGTCATAACAAGGAAACAAAACTGAACCACAATAAAAACTGCTTGACCAGGTACATTCACTTCTGCTAGTATTCCTGCCACTTCTAATAATCTCAAAGGTAAAACCCAAAAGACTTAACAAATATTGTTTTGAGTTATCAAATGAATCTAGTATTGAAGAGTTCATAGTTTGAAAAATTGCTGAATACAGTACTGACATATATCTTAGTAAATAAAGTCAGCTGCTATTTGTTACTAGTCATATTCATAGGGAGTTAACATGTTCCTAGAAGTAAAGACATTTTTTAAAAATGTTTTTTGACTTCCTCATAATTGGATGTAGGCAAACCAAATATAAAGTGCTGAATGACAAATAATGATGCTTCTGAACTCACACTATTAGCTTGCAACTTCAGTTTCTTAGGTAGTCAACAGCCTTCCTTCAGGAACTATCTGCAAAATATGTACCAAAACAAGACCATATTCTTCCATAATTTGACTAGGAATGCTTTATATTGTTGCTACATAAAATCTTCAGACTCTTCTTGAACTAACAGGCAAAAATAAAAGTTTTGTTCTTTTACAAACACACATGTTCCAGCCAAGATTGATCTTGACCTTGCATATAAATAATATGGATTTTGAACCTAATGTTCAGAACCAATGGATTTTCAACCCTCCAAAAAAAAGGTGAGGCACATCATGAGCACAGATATTCCTGAGGCAACACAGCAAGGTACTGCAGAGCAGAATCCCAGGTCGGTGGCTCTTCTTCAGATGAATGGGCCTATCACGGCAGTAGAAAATGTAAATCTTATCTCAGTTGTAACTGTTTTACATTATATATTTATGTATTTATTTATTTATATAATTAAAGCTTCTCAGGATCTCTTACCTTTCAGATACACTTAAGCTAAGGAAGCAACAGGAAGCCTACAACAACCTGGGTTCATTACAAAATCTTTGAATAGTATGGGGTTTTCTCCCTTCTGTAATTATCAGGATGCTCAAGATGAAATACGTATTTTTGTGCATAGATTTAGGGTTACTGTAAGACGTTTATAGGCCTACTACTACAAGAGTCAGAGAGAACACCGATGTTTGATAATTTACAGATAACATCTGTGGAACAGGAAGAAATCAGTATTAAAGCTCTGCCTGCGTATGTGATGATAAAATGCATCAGAAAAAAAATCCCTTTTCCACACCCAGAATTTTTATAGATAGCTGTTGCTAGGAAATTTTGAAACAGATAAAGTGATATTTATTTTTCTTTTGGCTCATCAGGGAGTTATGTCTGCGTAGTTTGTGGGTTTTTTTCAAATCTCTGATTTATACAAAGTAACTTTATGAGGTCATACTAAATATTAATATTTCCTATGGTAAGCAGTGAGAGATGCCTAGGGAAGAGCAATGAAAAGAGAATGAGCAGTCTGCAAGACTTCACTGAGATTATTCTACAGCCTTCTTTGTGATGCTACAGTGGCTGCACTATCAAGAGGCTGTCCCTGATGAATTAACATGTTAGCTTGCTTTCATATAAGCAATGCCAGAATGAAATTTTAAGGATACCATTTTTAAAAGTGCAAGAATTCACTAGAAAATGCCACATCTCTTTGATCATTTGTTTGTCTTAGAACTAGAAAGGACTAGACTTTGTGGATGACCTCATGGGACAAGAGGCTAAAGAAATGGATTGCAAGGTCTAATCTAAATAAAAGGTGTCAGTTTGAAATTCTATAACTTCATTTGCACCCTGTGTTCCATAGTGAGGACAAGTGACAGGAAGACAACAAGACAAAGCTGGCCAATGACATGATACAGTAGGGTGGTGGAGCTAAAAGCCCACTTCCACACACCAGCAAAGTGTGGAGGTCAGAGGCATTTCACAGTGGCAAATGGGAACTTGATAATGGCTTATCCTCACACATGAAATGGCAATACTGTGGTGGCTTCACTTGCATAGAAAACTGAAGGTGGCAGGTCTCTCAAATCCCTTTTCTACAGGAACATAAGAAATATGGAACAGACCACAGCAAAAGAGAGCAGCGAATCTACAGCTGTTGGTCAGGATTTTAATGGGGAGACTGGGAAAAAGTTGGGTGGTTTGAAGGAACAGAATAAAACAGCAGTCTGAGATCCTCCTTGGGAGGACTTCAGTCAGTTGAGCGCTGTGATTAGAAATGAAAGGAACATGTGGAAAAGAGTGTGAATGAGTCTCTTTCCCCATGTGAGTATTGTTTGAAGGGGAAAAGAAAAACGAAAGACTGGAGAGGTTAAACTGGCTGTTAAATAGAAGCACATTTCTTGCACATAAAGTTTTATTGTGAGGGTTGCGTTTATGGGCTTAGTGAGAAGGGCTGATTAAATGGCAGGTTAATAAAGGGACAGCATGTGGTTTCTGAACTAGGTGGAGAAAAGTTATAAGGTGGAAGAGAAAAAAGGCTGACTGAGAGCCAAGTATGGAAAGAGGAAATCTTACATTGACACAGCTCATAATCAGTGCACCTTATTCAGTATCGTGGAAGCTGTTGAGGAGAGGAAAAATAAATATGGCATGTTCCATTGCTTTACCACCAAGGCTAGGAATTTCATAGCTGGGATCTGTTACGCCTGGTGACTGCAGCTTGTGTGACCCTAAGTTTCAAAATTTCTAGCGCAGCACAAAGAAAATGTGGTATGAGAGCATCAAAGTCATATAAAATAAAGGTATAAAAAACTGAAAGTTTTGTACATAACCTTGTATGTTACAATGGATCCTTTTACATAGGTAAGTGACCAAAAACTGAAGAAAGAAAAGAGTAAAAAATTTTCTGTGATGCTTTTTGTATAAATCTACACAATGATGTAATTATAATATTACTGATTAATAGAACAATAGGCTATATGATCTGGATGTGATAGCCACTGTAGAATTTGACCAAAACAGGGTTGCATCTTCAAGCGTCTGAGAGTTGGTATTAATATGTAATTGTCATACACCTACACTTACCAAAGTACAGGATAATTGATGTAAATGAAGTTATTTCTTATATTGTATTATCTCAGCCTGCTGTCTTTTCTAGTTTAAAACCCTTGATATCAATCTCACTAAAGTTAAAATAAAATGATTTATCAATGAAAAGAGGTAAATCCACTTCTTGTCTGTGCATGCAAGCATGGATCCAACTGTCTAACTTTTGTAACTGAACTTTGTGAAAGCTTCTACACATCTCTGAAGTCTACATTGGTTCTTGCCAGGCAAATTCTATCTACTTGCATCTCTGGCGCTTATCCTTCTTTGTTGACTTAGCTCTTCCTGAAACACAACCCACTTGATTTATGGAAATGACTATTTAGTGTGGCAAATTGTCATTCCAAATGCTTGATCAGCACTTGTGAAAAATACCACTGTTTTGACAGAAATTCATTATTTTTATGAAAATTTATATGTAGTCTTTATAATGGAACATTATGACAGGATGCCCTCAAGTGGCAAAATACAGACTCCACCCAGTATATAGACATTTATATTGTTATATAAATGGTTAGTATATAGACATGTCCTGCTAGAAGACACACTGCTGGTTCAGATATTGACACTCTAGATGAACCTAAATATCTCCTGGTTCTAAAAGAGTATCAGGAAATTAATTAAAATCAGATAATATAATTTTTGTAAGAAAAAAATGGGAGGGAAAAGAAGCTGTCAAAGATAAAATATTGTCTAGCCTTTGACCTACATAGATTGAATAATTTCTTGCCTAAAACATTAACTTCTAGTTCTTACACAAGACAAGCAAAATATTCATATAATTCTTGGTGTTGCTAGACAGGGACTATCAACAGTCAGTGTAATTGCATGAATTCTCATTTATTTGCATTAATTCAGGCATGAGCCTTCTATTTCAAAGCCATATTGTACCAAGCCCCATAAAAATGAAGTACATTCATGTATTCATAAATAATCACAGATGATATTTTATAGGTTCTCTGCTCTTTGGCAATACAGCACACATTGACACAAATAATGTTCTGAATTCATAGGAAATTGGCTTGCACTGAGTGACAAAACTGGCAAAAACAACAAAAAGAAATATTCAGCAGTTGGTATGAATTTCTTCTTTTAAAGTTTTTCAACTCTGAGCAAGAATTTTCATTCTCTTTTCCCTTAAATATTCCCAGAAAATTTTACTAGTCCAATTTCTTTTGCTTTCAGTATCTCAACAGAGATTTTGCAAAGAATACCATTACTACTTTGCTAATATAGTTAATCTTATATGAGATTTTTAAAAAAGAAAATATTATGTATATAAACCAGAATATGTAAGTTTGAAATATTCATTAATAATTCAAATGCCACCACTATTACTCTGCTAAATAGAGCAGAGCAGAACTTTAGTTGTTGCTGCTTCTTTTCTTTAAAACTGTGCTTTTTAACTGAACAGATCTCATCTAAAAACGATTTGAAAATAAATGGTAAACAGTTCAGCTAATACTAATGTCTTTCTCTTTAAAGTCACTGTTTTATCTAACACCTGAAGTTTCTCTTCATTAGATCTGTAATCTTCTTAAAACCTCCCTGTTCCATGAGAGCCACAAGTATTTCCACATAAGTTTTTTTAAGTAGGTAATTCTACATACATTCATGAGGCTGATGTGACATCATCTGCTCTGCCCAAGGACAAAGGACTTGTCTTTATTAAAACATCATGCTTTTCAGTCCTCTTTTACTAGGCTAAGACCTATAATATTTCTAAAAGTACTACACTGAAGATTTTGCATGAAGCCTGAGAGGTTTTAAAACAATGCAGATAACTTTATTCTGATCTTAGGCAAAAAAACCCCAACAACCCAACCTCAAAACAAAATAATAAAACAAACAAACAGAAAAGCTGTGAAAAATCATTAATGTTACCACAGGTGTGGGAAATGATGCTAGAATAATTCCTTTTTTTGCGCTACACTCTTTCCCTGACTCTCCACTCAGGCAGTTACGTGCCCACATAATGTGGTCCTTGCCCTCTTACTCTCCCCTTCTGACTGCCTGGGTCAGTCTTTACATAAAAGAACCCAAGTTCCACCTACAAAGCCGTCTCTCTGTCTTTATTTTCATGGCAGACACTTTTATATCAGAGTACTTTCATCACAGTGGCACCCATACCAGAGCTACAATACTGTAGTTAAGGGTCTGTTCTTTGGCATTTCTATTCTAAAGCACTATTGTATGAGGTTGCTCAGCAGCTAAAATTCCTTCCATGCTGAGACTTGGCATACAAGTGCTTAGCTCAAAAGCAATTTAATTTTTTGAAAATTTCGTTTTTAACCCTCTAGTGTCCCTTTGCAAAATCTGAAGGTAGAAAACAATAAATGCTGGCTGTCTGAGAGTGGTTGCTGGGTTTGTGATGGTGTGAGTGTATTTTATAATGAAATGTTGCATGCTGTTTGTCAGAAATGTAGTTTTCAGGAACTATCTGAAATCCTTGAGTTACCCTCCATGAAATAAATAAAGCAAGATCCAGTAGTAATTCTGTCTGAATGGGTGCTGCTTTGGCTAGAGTGTGAAGGTGCACTCCTATAATGATAATTTTTAAATATTATCTTGATGGCTATTTTCCAGGTATAGATAAAGATAAGTTTATTAAAATCAGAAGGCTTAAAGTCAGAATAACTTTAACCCAGGGATTTAGGATATAAAACAGTTGCCACATGGACTGAAACAGAATTTCTGTCTTCTCATCCCTTTCATGAAACAGTCTATGAAGCAAGGTTCACTCTGAGGATTTCACACCATCCTTTGAAGCCATTGTTAGGGGTTGCTCATAGCGGCAAGGTGCCAGACTGATGGACTTTTGGTCTGTTCTCCTGTAGTTAAGAATGGAAAGGGTGCTGAGAAGATTAATGTGGATTAATGGTGACACTTTAAATTATACTACTGTTATTTCAGAAAAGGCAGGAAAACACTGAACCATGCTACATCAGCATGTTGATGTACAGGTCTTATACACCCACAGACATTACTAGTGATAGAAAGAAAAAAAAAAAGAAAAAAAAAAAGAAAAAAAAACCAAAAAAAACCCCCAAACCTATTAAAGATACAAAGGCTTTCAAATGGCCAAAAACTGAGGGGTTTGTCTTAAGAATTGCTGCCAGATTATACAGATTTCCAGGAAGAGACACAGGCAGTAATTGACAATAATAACTTTCCATTTAAATAAATGAGGACACTTGAGTGTTTATTTCCACATTAGAGACAAGGTTAAGGTCTAACATCCCAGCTGTTAACACCCTTGTGTACAAAACAGCCCTGAGGGCAGAACCCACACTCTGCAGGAAGGGGTAACATGCTGAGCCAAATAATTTTGTTTGGACATTAAAGTGATGTTTGAAATCTGACAGTAGGACATAATTTGCTGAAGGTACACTGGTCAGAGTCCTTTACTTATTCTAAAGTGTAAATGACAAAGGCAAATGATGTACATATTTTCCACAAGTTACCTCACTAGTCATATCTGAACTATCTAAACTGGCTTTTAAGAAGTCTGTTGCCCTGTTTGGAAGAATGATATACAAGAGTATATGGCCCTCAATTCCTTAACCTTGCCATGCAGGTTTCCCAGTAAACCTACCAGTCCTCAAAAACCTAGTCATGTTCTGAAACTACTTTTTCACACATTTTCTTCTGAATAATAATTTACTTTTACTCACAGCTTTGCTTACATATTTCAGTGTACTTCTAAAGAGAGAAAAATTAGGTATCAAATGTTGTCTAGTCTGAAAAATATTTGTATTTAAGACATTTTTCTTTCCCAATTTTTCAGTAAAAGCCCAAGACATTAGGCTTTAAAGGCTTCTACATTTCTTGCTTGAAAATGAAAACCAGACAAATTCAAATACCATGTCCTCCTTGATGCTGCTCAAGATGAAAATTGAAGAGTTGATTATTCCCAGAATCAGGCTGCTATCACTAACAAGATGGTTCTTCTAACCTTCCCCTTTTGATAATATCTGACATCAATAACACCCCCAAAAATTTGCAGACAAGGTACTGGTGGTCCAAGAAAAAAACCCAAATATATGACAGATAAAGCCCAAAACATATACATCCATATATTATAAGTAAAGTATATTACTTATATATTACTTATATATTATTACTTATATTACTTATTATATATTAAAATATATTTATATATTATATAAAGTATATATCTACTTATATATTATAAGTAAAATTATACTCAGTTCTGTTTCCTTCATTTTTATTGGAAAATCAAACAAAGAAATGTAACTGAAATAACATCAGAACTCTCATTGCAACTCAATTTTTTGCTGGAACAGTAAAGGAAAGCTTTTCTAAGTATTAGCCAGCTATGGTTTTTTTTTCTGTGTAAATATCCTCTTTTTCAAGCTTAGTCGAGTGTAATAATCATCTCTCCTTTTTTTTTTTAACAAAATGTGCAAAATATCTGAAGCAATTAGACTGTATTGCTGTCTAATTACAACAAAGGATAATTTTCAAATCAGAGCTACTGTCTTTTCTGTAGCTATACAATCACAAATTAGTTAGCTCTTAGGTCAGTGGGCTTCTCCTGACATCACTGGCAAGAACTTTAAGTACAGTACAGCAGTGTGAACACACTTCTGTAATACACCCAATTAGTAAATAATTCTGTTACTCATTACCCAATTAAAGATTGCTTTTCTTTTTTATATTTTTACACATGTGTGTGAATTTGGGTGGTTGTGAATATGTATAGCTTACAGAATTAAAACAAGATGGATTAATAGAGTATTATTTATGAATTATCAAAGGAAAAAGCTCTTTCTCATGGAGTGGCTATTTGTGAGGTTCTTAACTGATTTGCAAATGTAGATGATGGACGTGTTAAGATTAAAACCAGATGTCATCTGTTGAGCTTTAAATTGTCATTTGTACAATTTTTTAACTAAGTTTACTAATTTCTTCTTTCAGTGTTCTGTGGTTTGCCTTAATGATGGACAAGATTTCTTACCTTACAAGGTACGGAGATTGATAAGAAATTTTAACAAAATAGAAAATAGATTAATTAGACATCTTCAAAGAACACTAAGTGAATAAATTAATCACAAAATGACATGATAGGACCACTGTGTAAACAGCTGAAGAAAAACCCCTCAGATTTTTGTAAAGAACTAATTATGCTAACTGAATTGTAAATTATTTGATTCATAGAGAAAAATAAAGAAGTAAATTCTTATAAGAAATCTGGTATAATGCAAGTTTTTAATCTCTGCATATGTTTCATGTGAATAAAAGTCTGATTTCAATTTTAGCTTCAGTAACATTGTTATAAAGTCATAGCAAGTCCATAGAATGCACAGAACTAGACCTTGATTTAGTTTCTTTACAAATAAAGAAATTATATGATTTGCATAAATTATGCATACTAATTACTTATCATTTCCCCGTTCTAAAAATCAAACTTACCTCTCTCAAATGCATAAGCTGATTTCTTTATGTTCTAGACATATGAAACACATGCAAAAATGTGAAAATCTTATCAGATGACAGCAGGGAGGAGTATTTGGGAATATGAATTGATTATAAGACTCTTTGTAACTGGATGATTCTGGGGAAAGGAAAAAAAAAAGTATCCTAATCATTGCAAGGATGCCTTCTGAAATACCATACAATACAATAAGAGTGATTCCTCATCCAGATTTCTGTGGGTAGTGGCAGATGTTACTTAACAAATGTAAATTCAAACCTGAGTTCATTCAGAAAAATGTCATTAAGATGACCAGGTGAATAAAGCATTCCCCTTATGATATGAGAAAAACTCTTAACCTAGCACCAGCTAAATTGAAAAGACCTTTTGCCCAAAGAGTACGCCCAGGAAGATGCTTCAGTTCTGCATCCTCTATAGATAACTACTGTCTCAATTTCAAATAAAAGATTACCAAAAAAGAGTATGTGTTCTCAAATTTATTTTTGGTGTATAAATCTGAACTGCAAAGAATCATGAAAATATAGCATCTCTTTATTAGGCACCTTCTCTTATTTCTGCAGCCTCACTCCTGCAGCACCAGGACTCCAAGGCTGATCTACTCAGAAGGCTTCTTTTGTGTTTGCATCCCAAACACAGAAACTTGAGTTTTTTACGTGTATATATATATAAATAATATATTATATATTTTATATGTATTTTATATATATTTTATACATTATATATATAATATATAATAATATATATATATGTATATATAAGCTGCTCTTTTCCCCTCTGTGAAATAAGGAGAAGACCACTTAATGGTAATAACCAGGTTATTGCCATTTACTTCTAGCATGGATGTATCCCTGACTCTTTTATCTCTGGTCCCTATACAAAGAAAAAAATATCCTTTGCTGATGGGTTTAAAATCTAAGGAGTCCCTTTAATGTGAGAAATCTAGATGAGAGTCATTACTTGAATTGCTTACAGCTCATGTACTATTTAACAGGCAACAGTAGGGGTATAAGCAAGCCTGAATCTCCAGAGCATGACAAAGGAGTGGATGGATATCAGAACATTCCTGAAATCTCACTCCAGATCAAAAAATGAGTCATCTTGGCTAATAATGTGTACTGGGTTCATAAAAGATAAAAAAGTGTTTGCACTTCTCTAAATCCATGCATGAGAAACAATTGTACCCCTGAAGTTTGGGAGTGCTAGGTTTCAGACACACAATTCTTTTTAGCATTTACAGCTAGTGCTCTTACCTGTTACAAGTTGCCTTGCAGCAGCTAATAAACAGAAAGTTTTGAGTCACTTTTACAGTCAAGTCATTCACCTAATGTTTGGCAAGAAACCCCAGTGGGAAAGGACAATATTGAAAATATATATGTGGGGATCATCAAATAGTTTATGCATCAAGAGTACACTAGAAAATATATAAAGATGTTCTGGGTTTGTTTTTTTTTATATGTCACCACAGCTTTTATGGGGTAAGTCTTTAGTGGTTGAGCTTTGGAACATTGGCAGAACAGCAAGGGAAACCATGTGAAAAGGTTAGCCAAAAATGTCAGCTTTAACTTTAGAGGAGTAACTTGTTCACTCGTAACAGAAAAATCCATAAAACAGATACAGGACTAAAATGAAACCAGCAGGACAGCAGAAAGCCTATATTGTGTATATAGTGCATAAAATTGCTAATCATTCTTTATCAAAATTTTGGTGTTTATGGTCACTCATTAACTACAAATTAAAGCAAACAGATCTGCTTTCTACAGATGTTGGATGGTGCTGAGAAATCAGTCCACCTCTTTAGGTACCTGAGCATGAATAGTAAAGTTTTCCTTTACACACTTGCTTTGCACATTTTGCCTGACTTAAGAAGTCACAAAGTAATGGACACAAAGGAACTAAAATGTTTTGTATCTGCTTATTCAAAGATGGAGTCAGCAAAATAGGAAATATTAAGTATTTGGAAATTCAAATCAGGGACTGGAGCTACAACTCTTGATGTATTCTGTCAGATGGACTTGAAAACTATTGAGCTGTGCAGACCCTGTGTTATTCAAAGATGCTCCTTTCCTTAAGGAAAACAACTGAATCTTTTTTTTAAATATTAGCACAATTAATGATGTTCAAACATGTCAATTATACAAAATATATTTATTTTCCTACCTTCTATTCTCCATGTTGCTTTTCGTAAGGTTAAGATTTGGATTCTTCTCTAGAAAGAATAAAAAATATTTTTAAAATTTGCTTCTTACTCATACCCACTAATTTTTATTAGAGAAGGATTCCTTCCTTTATAGTAAATTGCAACTATCCACATCATGGTCAGAGTACAAGGTATGAATAAACAAGACGTTTCAATAAAACAATAAAAATCTTGTGTTATTTGTTGCAATGTACAATATTACTGCATTAAAATATAGCTGAAGCATATAATGTACCATTATAATTATCTAAGTTTGTCACTATGCTCTCTAACTATGTTGTTTTTAAGTTGGACACCAGAAATACTACTTTGTGTCAGTCTTTAATATCACAAGGTCTAAAGAGTTGAGAAAAATCTATTTCATGTGTTTTCTTGCAGCCTTGAAAGTGGCAGCAAGTCTAGGACAAAGAGCATGACCAGATTTATCCAACTCTGACACTAATAGAGGTTTCCTGTGTAGGTACAATGGGGTTTTCATTTTCATTCAAGCTTTTCAAGGGTTCCTGCAAATGGCTGCAGATGGCAGGACCCAGGATTTCTGAGCAGCTCTGTGATGCCTCACAAACTCAGTTCAGGTGGAACGTAAGTCTGGGATATTTGCAAGTGTCGCTCAGGAGAGTGGTAACCATGTTTAGCTACCCCTGCTTTCTTGCCTCATCCAGGCAGGGCTAGTGTGGTCTCCCTGTCCCCCTGTCCTTGCTGCAGCACCTGCCTGGAAATGTTCAAGACCGGGTTGGAGCCTCTGAGCAACCTGACCTAGTTGAAGTTGACCCTGCCCAACTGGATGACATTTAAAGGTCCATTCAAAACCAAACTATTCTGTGGCTCTATGACTCTATAAAGTAAGAGGTGAAATTTTCTCCAGTTTATAAGTGAAGGCTTACTAAATGGCACTGCAAACCCACAGTGAATGTCATTTTGGTATTAAAAAAAATCATGTATCTATTAAGTTGAAAAGTTTTGATTTCCTGTTACTTTAGATCATATTTTTAACATAATTTTTGAAGCATTTAAATAAGAAATATTTATACCTCTAAACTTTTTCTAAAAGGACCATCACCATATAGATTTCACTAAAAAATATCAGAGGTAACTAATATGAACTCTAAAATTAGAAGAGATTTGGTTTAAAATAAATCTCAGCTTAAAATTAGTCACTGAAAAATAGTCAAAGAGTAGTAATTTCTGACATATCAGTTCTTATTGAATTACTCTAGTATTGTACGATGGTTTTGCAGCCACACCCATTATTTATTTTTTTTTTTTTTAGTTCTTTGTGAAAATAACAATAAACTTATAAGATAGACTGCCAAGAAGGACTGGAAAATGTACTAGCAAATAAATGAAAAGATGTAAAGTAAATAATAGGCTATATTTCCTTCCACTGCACTCCTGGGGTTTACTTATTGCTTGTTTTATGTCTGTAATCTCTGTAAAGGTTGTTCTATTCTTTATACAACTTCATCTGAACTAAAATGGACAACAATATTTGTCTCTGATACTTCAATTATTTTCATGTAGGAGCTTTCAAGGTGGTGCTGCAAAGTGATTAAAATTTACTTCCAGTAGTCATCTTTCCTATTAGTGATTTTGGATTTTAAAATATTGTAAAATAATAGATAGGGTAGGGGGACACTCATTCAGAGAAGTGAAGATTGTGACATACAGAAGTGGAATATGACATTAAAAAATTTGGTTCTAAACTGAATCATGCTTGATGGAGCAGATTTTGTGCTGCACTAACAGTAAAAAATTATGGGTTCCTTTTATTTTTTGGGATATTTTTGTTTGGTTGGTTTTTTTTTTCAGTTTACCTACAATAATTATTCTATAAATATCTTTATCTTGTGCAATTTCAGTAGGAAATTCAGGAATGGAGAAAAGCTGGCTTTTAAGCTGAAAGAGCCCAACAGTGATTGTCCCCAACCCATTCAAGGATTGTTTGTTGAGCAAAGACTGGCTGTGTCCCCACAGCTCCCCATGCTCCCAGGAGCTCTGAGGGACATGGCAGAGGAGCAGGTGAATCTTTGCATTTTGGCCACTGTGAATATAAGCAGCTGTGATGCAACAGTTTAACAATGATCATCCCAATTGCTTGTATGTTAATGTATCATTTTATAATAAAAATAATTATGGCCTGACTTAAACATCCTTGGGGAGAAGTGAAAGGGTGTGGTCAGACCCAGCCATTCAAGCCAACATGAGACTTTGCAATGCCACAAATCTGACAAATGTAATCTTTCTGAAAGATTCAGTTAAAACAATTATCAGTGAAGTGACATTTAAAAAACCCCTTTCTTCTTAGCTTTGGTTCATCTTGCCCTATTTACAGTTTCTGAGCACTTCAGATAATATTAAGGCAGTGGAACAACTAATATTGCCATCACTGAGCAGCAGCAAGGATGGTGCTCTATTAGCTAACTCTTCACCATTTTCAATGGGAAGAATTGTCTAACACAAAGTAGGGTTTTCAGTTAAAGGTGAGGCTTGTGTGATTGTATCCCAGCTTCAACAGAGGAAAGGCCTACTGGCATGATGTTAACTTTGAAGGTAAAGACAATTAGATGAAAGCCAACAGCCTTTGGTTTTCACAATATGGGTTTCAAGTGTTAGATGAAAGGTCCCCCATGACAGCTGTGGGAATACTTCTATTGTGTCGGAATTATTTTGCAGCAGTGCCTAAGGATACCAGAGCCATAAGCCAGGTGTAAGACTGCTATTGCATTGATACTACAGCCACAGCAGCAGAGAGTTTTGTTTGAGGAAAATAAATCCATTTTTGTGAAGCTCTGTCATTGGTTGAACTATGCCAAATTCCCACAGTATCTATATTGCTATGTTGATTGTTCTCACAGCAACTTGCAGATAAAGGACAAGAGACTGCAGTTTAGCACGGCTGGTAGAAATGTAATAATCCTAGAAAACTTAGACAAATCTCTCAGGCTGTCTTGAGTCCATTAACAATTATCTCTAAGAAGGTACTTGTGGAGACAGAAATTTTTAAAGGCATGAAAGATTACTTATTGATTAGCTTAATTCCTGAAATAAATATTTCATCAAACTCCTTATTTTGACAACCTAGAAAATAACATGGAAATAAGAACAGCCAAGCACTTGTTTTAATCAAATGTCATCTATTCTTCTTTTGAGATATTTAATGACCTTCTGTATAGTGGCATATATATTGACTTCACCAAAATTGCTAGCATCTCGCATGATCAGGTGAAACTGCCACAGCATGATCATACAGATGGATAGAAGTTCAACCTAAAAGAATGGTCTAAATAGGATCCCACAAAAATCTGGATGGAGGCTATTCAAGGACATTACTACTGGCAGTTTCACGGAACAGAGACCCTGCTTACACAGTGGGAGAGAGTGCAGGCATACTCTATTGTGCTGGGATTCAGTGTGATTCTAACATTCCAGAAACAGCCTTTGAAAAGGCAGAATACTGTTCGACAACAGTCTGAAGTGTAATTTTTTGCAGGTCAAAGGCTGAGTGTGAACCATGGATGCACCACTGTCAAGGAAAGGCAGATAACACCTGTGGGTAAAAATAGTGTAACTGCAAAGCAACGTAAGTGGCCTTTTAAAACTAGTGTTGGCCAGTACCAGTGTTTTTCTATCTTGGACATAATGTTTTGAAAAAGATTTTCACTAGCAGGGGAAAATCTAAAGGACAGAAAAAAAGGATTCAAAGTTTGCAGTGATGGCCTTGTTTGAATCTCAGTGTTGTCAGGTAAGCTGCAAAGAGGCAAAAATGAATCATTTTCATGTCCACTGTGGATGAAGTTAAACAGTATCACAGAATCAGAGCTGAAAGAAACTTTGAGATGTTCTTGCAGGCAACATCAGTCTTTCTAAATATGTTCTGTGTTAACCTTGAGTCATTAGCCCCGGTGGAGAACTATTAACAACCACTACTCTGATATTTAGGAACCTCCTTCTCAAGGAATCAGATTACAGAAAATTCAAATTAAAAAAAATAAATTCTTATTGAAAATTAGTATATTCTGAAGCCTGCTGTGTGAGTATTCTTACCATTTTTTGTTTTGTACACCTCTTGTATATAATGTCTGGCACTTGGATATTGGAAGCCTAAGAGTGTAGGTTAATAAAATTTTCAAGAAAATGTCAAGAAATTCAATTTTTTCCTTCATTGTTTCTTATAAAAAGACATGCATAAAAGCACTTTCTCTATTATAAAAAGTATTTCATATTTTCAAAATAATAATTTTCTTTCAATTTTAATATTTTTTAAATATTTATGTTTATTGGAATTTACAAACTCCTAAGATTTTCCCCTTCCTCCTGAAACTTAGCTAGTTTAGCATCTTCTCAGACAATAAATGCAGCCTTCTTGTCAGATTCAATTGTAAGTTTCATTTAAAAAGCAATTTGAGAAAACCAAAAAGAGCAAAAAAGTAACATGCCTGGCAACCTAAACATATATTGCTGAGTCTACTTTGTGCTCGTTTGAACTTACATAAGAAGTAATCTTGAACTGAGAGCTATACTAAGCTTTTTCTTAAAGATCTGAACTGCTTAGAAACAGTCCCTTTAGGAAAAAATTCTTTTGAATTTTATATATTTGAATCAGCTGTTTTAGATGGAAAACTTGTAAGACCTCTTTTGCTACTTGAATAAATATTTAATTTAGTGCATATACATTGTTGGAGAAGGCTTTCTGAAATGACTTTTCTTAAGCTCTCTCTAATCTTTCAAAGATTATAGGACTTTAAAAAATATTTCATGTTCCCACAGTTTTAATTGTACAGTTTTATGGAAAAGGAGAATTTTGAGAAGATGTTCAACAGTTCAACATATCAAAGGTAATTTGATAAAATTTTGCTTAAGGTTAACAAGTAATACCTTACATATTATCCAAAGTAGAGAGAGAAGCCAACAGATGACATTTTCTGCTGTTGAGAAAATGGTTCTATATCATGTTCAAATTTAAATGCCATTGGGACATTTCTTTGCATCTGTGTTATATCCAGTGATTTTTAACAGACTGATTTTTAAATGATACTCTGGGTCGAATTATTCAGCCAGAAAACAGAGCACGTAGTCCACCTTTCTTCCTGTCTCTCCCTGAATTAATTAGCATTTTAACAAGTGAATCACTTCTAGAAGTAAAACATTTTAAGGGATGCAGAACTCACAATACTCCTGGTAGTCTGTTCCAATGGCTACTAATTTTTACTACTTAAAATTCTTCATGTATTTGTGTTTTAAATTTTTCTAGCTGTATCTTCTATAATTTGCCTTTTGTAACATTTTTGTGTGAAATACTGAAGAGTTCTTTGTTAAGAAATTTTTAGTCCCTTAAGATTTAATGTGACCAGATCTCTCCAGAAGCTTTTCTTCTCTAAAGGGATAGATTTCAAGTTCTTGACTATAAGCCATGCTTTCTGATACTTTGATTATCCTCCTGGCTTAATTTTTAATAGTTTTCCTTTTGTGTACTTAAATTCACTTTAGAGAACTCTATCTGCTCTAAAACAAGAGCAGATTCTTGTACTGATTCTTGTACTTACACTACAAATTATGCTGATGATGACAATACAGTGCTCTTCATCCTGTCTGCACTACTGAGTGTCATTTGTCAGTTTGATGACAGTGATAGTCTTGGGTTTAAAAAAAAAAAAGAGAGCCTGCTGGAAATCTCCTTTCAGAGAATTCATTCCAATATCCACTTTTTACTGTTTTTCTGTTCAGTCTTTCCCAATTAATTTCATCATTTCCCTTCCCTGACTAAACTTTATTCCAATGTTTCTGGTACATTCTTCTAAAGTATCAAACCTTGATGTGATGCTCATCTCCCATATAAATTACTGGTAAACTCCTGTTGAATTCCAGGAGCAGAAAAGAGGAAGCTTAATTTCTTACTTCTCAATATTTCATAATTTATTGAATATTTATTGAAATACTACATTAAAATATTATGTCATCAAAGTATCGAGATATTTTAGTCTGCAAAGCTTTCATTGAGTTAATAGAGCAGAAAGTAATGATAATATAGATTAGATATAAGTTATAAGTTATAGATTAGATATAAGTTATATCTATAGTTTAGATATAGATAGATTAGATATAGATAGGTAGATATATCAACGTGATTAAAATAGCAGCCTTTAAATTCTTAAATTCACCCTATAATTTAAATCACTGTGGCATTAAGCCCTCCGTCTTTCTAGGGACAAATGAAGATTCCAATTAGCCTCTAAGCTTTTAAAGTTGTATCCATGGGAGATGGGATAATCTTAAGGATTTTACAATAGTGTTCAAATTTTCTATTAATTCAAAGCAGTTTTTCATAAGTTGTATCAGTTATACAAGTTCATGGTTCTGCCTTTAAATTTCTTCTTGCCCTCTCATTAAATAGAAGCATAATTATTCACCATGTAGAGTGAAGACAGTTTCCTTTAAGCATTCTAATCTCTCACAAGGTATCAGGTCACTGTAAATCCACCTTTCTCATGGAAACAAGTGAAAGATTAAAAATTTCTACAGAGGTTGCCATGACTTCAATTTCTGTTTCTCTGGAGGATGATTTACCAGGTTAGGGAACAGGAAATAAATGTGTCATCCAAAAAGTCTAAAAGATTTTCCTGTGCATCATATTGTGATTTGTAACTCTTATGTGATTTTGTAGGGAAAATATTCAGGGGATGTAATGATAATGAGGAACAATTTGTCATTTTGTTAATTGCCTTTCAAAGAGATGTAGGCTGCTCTTAGGCTGCCCTTAGCCTCCTCTTAATCCAGCTAAACAAGCCCAGCTCTCCTATGATCTCTTCATCAGTCCTGTGCTGCAGGTTCCTGACCAGCTAGCCATATGCTGCTGGGTGCTCTTGAGTTCCTGAACATCCTCCTTGATCCAGGGGGGCCAAACACAGATGCAGTAATTTATACCAGTGAGGATTTTTTCAGTGTCTTATTCACAATGGAAATATGGCTGGTGTCCATCCTAACCTCCATCATAACCTCTCAGAAGGGCACATAGCAGCAGCCAGGCTATTGACTATTTCTTTCTACAAATTTGAGATATTAATTTGACTTGCATAATTGCAAATGTTTCTTTTTGATTCTCTTTTTTCCAGCCATACATTCCAGCACAGAAATAATTAAAATAGAAATCCTAAAAACTGACTACCAGCAAGCAAATAAATAAATAAATAGATAAATAAATAAATAAATGAATAAATGAATATTCCTGTGCTATTCATTGTTGAAAAAACCTGTATTGACTACAATACTATTAAGGGAGGTGGTGCCTGTACATAGCACAGAAAATAGCATTTAATGGAATTTTTCAATATTTAATTTGGAAATGTATAGGAAGATAAGAACTGAAGGGGGGAAATGAATGTTTGCAAGGCTTCTAGGAAGCCTAGGATTTTTTTCTCACAGTATAGGGTCTCCATGAGGCATGGACATGCCTTACTAAGAATATTCTAAGAATATTGACTATAGTGTTTTCTACCTAACTAGAAAGTTTTAAGTGAGATTCCAGATTTCACAGCTGAATGTGTTTGGTGCCTCTTGCAACACAGTTTAACAACATATACTATGTTTTTGAGACATTGAGGTAGATTTCTGTTGCTAATTTGGAATTATCCCTATCCAGCCCTGTGATGAGGTCTAGAAAAGTAGGGGAGCTGTGCCATTTAGTGAGTGAAGAATCTTCTAAGAAGCCCAAGTGGACTTTGACATGCAGACTAGGGGCAGAATAAAATAACTGTCTCTGGAATTGTATGTAATCCCTGGGAAAGTGACAGCAGTAAACCAGGAGAGGTCTCCAATATGCAACTTGTACCTTTTACAGGCTGCAGCAGTGAAACCACTTGGAAGCCTTTTCTATTTATCAGCTATAGCCAAAGATTCCCAAAGTACATGTTATTAATTTGGGGACTATTAATTATTTGTGGATTTTGATATGCAACTCACAAGGTCAAAAAGTACTTTTTTCAGAAATACTTTAACATATATATTCTATATTTTTCAGAGGAGAGAAACCATTAGAACAGACATTAACAGGAAATAGGATTTTGTAATGTGGTACATGGCCCCAAACTTATAAAGGAGATCTGAGAAAACTTTAGTCTTTTCTTGGTGTTTTGTGACCAATATATTTTCTAGCAGACTCCTTTCCTTTAATTTTTAATTTCTAAAGCTCCTTGATGTCAGTTATGCATGTTCCTATTTCTCCGCATCAGCAATGGTATCTGTCTGTTTTTTATGTATTTCCAGGCTTTCTATTCTTACTTCTTCTTCAGCTACTACAGCTTACTTCAGCACAGTAATTTAATTGATTATCCACAAGTGACTATCCACATTTCAGATTAACTTCTTTTGATTCTTAACCTAAACTTTTCCAAGATCTGTTTAATGTTATATATTGTAATAATTTTTAACATCCAATTGAATTATTTCTGTGTGCTTGTTGTTTCTCTTTAAGTTACAACATGTTATTAACAAAGAGTCAGTGCAGAAACCACATCTACATTTGAAACAGTCTCAGTTGAGAGCCAGTGAATTGTAATTTATTATTATTCAGCGATCCCACATTCTCTCATGTAGCACTGTTTAGAACATTCATTCTGGGATTCTTCTTAACCTATGGATCATGAAATTACTAAAAAATGTACAGACACCCAGAGCCAAAAACAAATGAAGTAGTCACATTCAAACCACAGGCTTCAGCTCTCCAGAGTTCCCCCAATTTTATGTTGGTGTCACTTCATTTGAATCAATGGTGTGATATCCTGAAGAATCGGAACACGAAGGGTTAGTGCACAATCCAGCTTTATTTAATCTTCATTAGTGATCTGGAGGTGGAAGCAAACAGCTCATTAACAGAATTTGCAGATGCTAATAAATTGAGAGAAGTTATGTACCCGAGGGAAGATTGCAAAATAATAAAAGGGCATCCAACAGGGGTTTAAAATGTGGACAGAAAAAAACAGAACTCGGGAGAGCTTGTATTAATACAATTCAGAAAATAATTAAAAGCACAAATAAGAATGCAAATTAATTCCATAACACAATGTAGAGCATGAGACATTGCATCAGTAGAAGAATATCTATTCTCTTAGGTATTTGGAAAGGAAAACACAAAACTTGATTTAGAAACAAAGTCCATCATTGATGGTAGGCAAAATAGGCAGGCAAAATGGATACTTAGAGGCACAACGGAAGAGGCTTATGGTTTAGGAGGCATCTTTCAGTAAACTGATGAAGTCTCTAATTTTCTATACATGATCAGTGAATTCCTGCAGGGGATTTTCCATACCTTTTGTTGTCCAGATATTCTCATTTTTTAATCAGTCTCTCAGGAAGTTGACTAGATTTAAACACAATGAAAATTAATATGATAATATGAAGTTTGGAATTTGAAAATTTAAAGATTATTTATGCTTTTTAACCTTTATTATTTTTATGAATTAATAAAGATTAAGAACTCTGTTAAAATAAATAAATTCAGGAATTGCTGCGATTAGAGTAAGTATTACAAACCTTTGACCTGGCAGGAAATATTCACAAAGATATATCAGTCTTTTATTGAGTTCATTTGAAGAGTTAAATAACAATACTGTGATGGTTTAAACTATACATTATTGGACTTAACCATTAATTTAAATTTCTATGTTTGGAACTTTAGAGCTGAAAACAGTGATGTTTAAAAATCAGTAAAAGCAATACTTGTAAGAAAATCATAGTTGTTCATACCTCTCTTTTATTCCTACATTTGATTTTGTGTTTCTTCACTTTGGGAAATAACATCTCAGACATACAGAGAAATAAAAATTGTGCTGCTTGCTTTGGCTAGCTTTAAAGTTAGTCATGAGTTTATGAGGACATAATGCCATTCAGATGTGAGCCTGAAGTTTTGCTAAACATTTCCAAGGATTTTGACGACTAATCCCTGTTTCTTTTCTATTTAGAAAGTTAAAAGTATAATTAAAAAGTACAGCTTGTGTAGTTCATTGTCCAAACATAATACAGGTCACTGTGTACTTAGTGTCTTCAGTCCAGTAATTTCTTACCCATAGCACTTTCTTCCTTATGTTTTATCCTTATTTATTTGTTTAATGTTCATATCAAACCAGAAAATGTTCCTTTTCTATTCCCAATGCAACCATTCTTCTTGCTCTTCTGCCTTCCTTTTATTAGAGTGATATTTACTGCGGTAGTACTTCCTCTGCTTTTCCTTTTCTCCTCTAATTGCATCGCGGACTACTTGGTGTGATTCCCTCTGTCTCTAAAGACTCTTTAAGATCAGATTAGTTGATCATCTCATCATTTTTGCAGTCTTTTAGTTGGTGGTGGCCCAGAGCTTCTCATTTTGAGCTTCACTTGATATGATGTTCTCTTGTCATTGCCACTCAAGCATATGCATCGCAGCTGTGAAGCTGCAGAACATGCAAGCTTTGGCACTTACCACTCTTGCTTTGTGTTTGAAGCAGATGAGATAAAAAAGAGCTGTAGCATCCTGAGACACAAATGATCACATATGGGGGAGAAGGAAAGAAAATAAAGATTGTGTAGGCTTTGACCTCAAGTGCACATTTTTGTGTGACTTGTTGCCTAATGATACACATCTGTGAAATCAGCATAGTATACTCGTTAAAAAGGTCAGTTCAATTTGTTGATGTTATTGTGAGCTGACAGAGCATGATCTGATCAGCATTTGTAAAGAACATTTGAACTGAAGAAAAATGAAGAATACTGGAAATACGTAGGCTTTGCAGATAGGCAGAGGAGGATGAGCAATGGAATGGAATTTCAGCTAGTATGTGTGGTATGTCTGGAATTCCTTGCTGAGATATAGTGTTAAAATTGAATTTCCTAGAAGAAATATAGGACTGTCAGAAGAAAACACTGGAAGCATGAAAACAGATAGTTCTTGCTTTCATTGTGCTATTTATCAGCTTTACAAGTGTAAATCAGTCATTATGCTTTAGCACAAAATAGTTAACGTGTCACTTTCCCCTATGCAATTCCTCAGGTACCCAGTGAGACAATCTTCTTGGCTGTCAAACACACGTGCCTTGGAATTGCACTCCCATACATTTAGGGCCAGGTTCACTGTCTTTCAGCAACTGGAGCCCTCTCATTCATCACACTAGGTCAGGTCACCAGGCTAGTGCTGGTGGGCTTGCTTTACTGGCTTCCCTGTGTGGCAGCTGCAGAGTGCTGACTGTGATTAATCGTGTTGCAGTTACAGTGCTATATTAATTGTTTTGCTTCACAGACAAAAAAAAACTTACAATTGTTAGGTCTCTAAAGTTGCCACTTTAGGTTCTTTGACTCCGTGTAAAAACACAGAAACAGTATTAGTCCTATTTTCTATTGTGATTATGATTCAAACTGTGGAGCATCATGAAGTATCTTCCAGTCAAATAAGCTAGCATTGTTTTGAAGATTGTAAAATAAATTAGTAATTAAGAAATATTAAGATTTATTTTTAATTTAAGATTTTATATTTTCTGTTAAAATGTTTATTTTTATGGTCTAGTGATCAATAGTTTTTGCAGTTTGTACAAAACTTAAAACTTAATTTTCTGAAAATTCTTTTTTCCCTCTCTTTTGCCTGTTTTTACATATTAAAATAAAAATATAGTTTGGGATTTAATCAGGAATCTACAGGATTTATTTCCTTTTTGTCCCAGGAGCGAAGTCCAATACTCCTCACAGCTAAACTCAGGGTGGTGTCTTTGGCTAGTTTATGGCCCGGGTGCTTAGTACCCTTCTCTTGTACCAAGTTCTACCTCGTTCATTCTGCTCAAAATCCATCCTAAAGATTTAGTTTGTGATTTCAAATAATACATTTTCCCTACCAAAACATGTCAAAAGTTTCTTGGACTCCCATCTTCAACCACAGAGTCCTCACGTCTTCCGCATTGCTCATCTGATAAGTTGTAGGTGTTAGGAAAGTATCCACTTGAGTGGTGGAAGGAGGGCATGGTGTTTCTTTACTGATATATTAATTAGTCCACTGTGGAGGAAAAGAAATTCTCTCACTGACAGAAAGCCAACCACATGTATGGTGAGAAGGAGTTGCATAGGGGAGGACAGAAATCTGTTTTGAGCGCGGAAACGTGAAACTCACCTTTAGCATCTGGTCCACAGTTTGCTGGGTTAAATAAAGTCGTTCTCGTTGGTTTGGAATGCCAATAAATTCTGAATCGTTTATTGATTTTTATGCTGTCCTCATAGTTTTACTTATAATACTCATAGCTGAATGCTCCACATAGTTGTGAAAAATCACTGTGAAACAATACACTTTATTTTACTGTTTACTCTATTTTTAGTTCAGCATTGTCCAGGGAAATAATCACTGAATTATTCTCTCATTCTTGCCTGTAGAGTATTAAGTATATCTGTTGAAGACAAGCAAATTATGGTGCTACAGAAGTGGACAGAGGAAAACATCAGAGGTATGGTTCTTGGTTAGATAATATTCCCCTTGGATCTAGCTGAGGATGGGGTGACACGGTAATGGAGAGCTATCCAGCTCCTTCTTTCTTTCTGTTTGGAAGCTTCTAGACCAAACAAGTTTCCTGTAACCCAGAAAAGTTATTCTCTACTCAATGCCTTTATTCAAAACAAAAAAACAAAATCCTAACCAAAAGAAAAAAAAAAAATCAGTCTATATGTAATCCTTTCTATCCAGTGTAAAAGGTTATCAGCTCTTTGAGGAGCAAAGTGCAGAGAAGCTAAAGGTTCCACTAGATTTATCTGCACTGGTTTATGACATTGGTACCTTTGGCTGTGTGCCTTGCCTCTCTGCTTATACTGAATATATTATAACAGATGCATTTCCCCCATCAAAATTCCTTCATAGATTTGTTGTCATTTTTCTGGTGCCTTTCATTACTTGAATTAATATGTTGATCCATTGACTTGAGTGGCTCAGGTAAGCATGCTTCGTTCTACCCTTCCTGCTATAAGCCAGTAAATAAATAGATAAAAAGTGGATATCATGTTTAGTCATGTAGCCATTAAATCCATCGGCAAACATCTCAGTGTTAAGAAAAAGAGCAAAAGCCATACCCTCAGCATAGTTTGGAAGGAAGAAGGAATTCTGAGGCCAAATCTTAGTCCTAGAATGATGAAAAAAAAGTGCTATTTCAGATATTTTATTACATGTCATTCCCCCAAAATATTTTCTTTTTTTTTTTTATGTAAAAAGCTACATATTGGAAGAAATCAGTCTTTTATCAATCTGTCTACATAAGGTCATGAACTTTAGCTTTCAGGTCAAAGAAAAGAATCAAATCTTTGATCCCACAAGAA
Organism: Cinclus cinclus; assembly: GCF_963662255.1. Taxonomy (NCBI): domain Eukaryota; kingdom Metazoa; phylum Chordata; class Aves; order Passeriformes; family Cinclidae; genus Cinclus; species Cinclus cinclus. Next base: position 16,105,938 of record NC_085050.1, on the reverse strand, counting down.
TCATCATGACATGACCAGTCACACTGACAAAGGATTTATTTTTGATTCAGTGCCAGCTAATTGTATGTGATGATGCATATTTCAATGCATCATACAAAATCAAGCAGAACTAAAGTCTTATAGGGAGGCAATCATAATATAATGCAGTATATTTTGTCATACAAAATTCACTCTTCTTTTGTGCAGAAGGATCATTACACATACAGAGTTGGAATGTTTTAACACACCTCTTTAGAAAATAGGATGGAAATAAAAGTTCCTCAGACAGATAAAAGTGATAAATAGAACACACCAAATTTTACAAATCCTTGGCTCTGAACCAGTGCCCATCTGGTTTAAAGGAAAAATAATTCAGGAGAAGAAGTATCTAAGAGTGACCTAAGAGAAATCTCATGGTTGAAATGCATTTGGTGTCTCTACTGTTGACAGGTGAAATAAAGTGAAGATAAAAATGGGGTGTATGGCTGAAACAGAAGCTCTTTGATCTTGGACTATGTTTTTAAACAGCTCTGCATCTTTCCGAGCCTGGTATATGTTAAAAAAGCTCTTATGTTTCTCCATCTACATGTGGGGAAAATATTGTTACAGAGGAGAACAGGGCTAAAAAACTCAACACTGAAATTCAAAATTTACACACAGAACACCCTTTAATCCAGTCATGGTCATTATCAAGCATCTGCCCCCATAAATCTTTACTGTTCTTAATGAATAAGAATTTCAACAATTACTGAGCTGTAAGTAAGTGTTAAAGCCTCCCAACCCCTATCTATATATCTAAGATTACTCAGAGAATTATACTAAAAGTTTCTGGTGTTTAAAAGAATTTACTTAATTTTATGGGTAATAGTTTGTGGGATTTCTAAAACAGCAATAGATTCATATTTTTCATTTTTTTTAAAGACACTGGAATGGAGTGCATCTCACAGGAAAAACAGAAAATTTGTGAAAATATTTGTCATCCTGTCTTCATTGAAACTTGCATTGGAAACATAACCCAGTGGTGGAAACATGTGAAATGGGGGAAAAAAATTGGTAATAAAGGAAATGAGGGACAAACTTTCCTACTTTTTTTCCTTTGCAATGCTTGAAAGCATTACAATTACAAAGCTTTCTGCCAAGAACCTCACCAGCTAAAATGTTAGAGCTGCCTTGATCCTTCAGTTTAATTTTCTAAATCCTTGAGTGGATGCGCCAGCTACTCTGCTTCACCTAGAGCACAGGGTCTATAGGAGTGACTATAACCAAAACAGTTATAGAATTCTGGAGCCAAGGTTGTTTCAACATAGAGAAGCCAAGCTACATTCTCCAACTGAACTCACTGCTGAACTCCTGCACTGGAGCTAAGTCTTAGCATGGACAAACACTCTTCCCTTTGGCTTTTCCATATTTGACTACATTTACAGTGTTGTATGGGGAGGGCACAGAAGAGGTCACAGAAGCATTTATTCCATCTCTGTCTGCTGGCTACCCCACTGTAGCTCCCAGCCTGACCCACATTCCTCCCAGCCTCCTGTTTTCAGGAGGAAGGCAAAAAGGCTCTCCCTGTAAATGATTGTTAAGGAACAGGCATATATTTTCCTCCTTGACATACGATGCATACCTTCCTATGTATTTCAATTCTTATGCATTTTTTTAACTAAGAGATTGCCTGCAAAAAGTGTGAGGAAATCCCACTTCCTATTAGGAAGGTCTGGAGTTTAATTCAAATGGCTGTTCTGGTTTTGTTATGTGTGTCTACTTTGGTAGAGCTAGCTAGCAGTCATGAAAGGAAACTAATACACAACTGCCTGTCTTCCCAATTCCCATTCAATGATTTAATTTCACTGCTATCTCGATGTCTAACTGTTCTTAATACTTCTGAAAAACACCACTACACAACTTCAGGTACTCCATAAACCAGTATTTTTTTAAGTTATCTTAGCTACAGAAGATTGATTTCAAAATAAGACACTCTTTAGCATCTTTATCTTCTCCCTGTTCACTTACACATTATTTAGGTCAGCTGTTTTAGAATAACTACAGACTTGTTCATGAATATGTCTGTTCTCATTTTGATTACACTAAACTTGGCATTGAATTGCTCATCAGCAACCAAAAAGTTTGCTCTGATGGTAGGAGAATAATTGAATTGTCAACAAAGATCAGCAAATCAATGTAAACATTTTGTGTTCCAATTTTCTAGTTCCTCAAATAGTGTTCATAGAAAAAGAAGAATTTAATGAAAATGATGCAAGAGCCTGATTAGAAGTTAACATATTGTAGCAGGCTTAGAAAAATTGTTGCAAAACAGAATCTCTAAATGTGTTGACATATTCATCTACCTGCTAATTAACATGTTACCCAAGCCATTCCCAAAAAAGTCTTCTGTCTCACTGGCATGATGTCTTCATTTTTTTTGCCTTTCTTTGCATTTTCTTGTTTTCTGACTAATTTTATATTTTTTTTTTAATATTTTTGTATACTTAGATACGTTAGTAATACAACTTTTCAGTGCTTTCTGTGCTTTGGTATGATGTCTCCAGATGAGATATTCTTTTTTTTTCCACTGTTGTATATTCTTTGTAGGCTTAGCAAGAAATAGAGGCAGTCCTTCTTGTGAAAATACTGATGATAAGGGTTATACAAAAAAATAGATATTTCCTATTATTTCTGATATGCCAAAGATTTTGATTTTTTTTATTCCCACAATATGCCCACTTTATCTCAAAGTCTTTAAGTATATTTGTGTTGTATGTACTTGTTTTAAAACAGAGTGCCTGAAACAAGACCAAAGGCCAGCTCAGCAGTCAAGGCAAAGATACGGCCGTAGTAGAAGGTAACAGTTTTACACAAGACTATTTTCTCAGTCACATATATGGAAAACATTAAAATCCACCCATACATTTTTTGTCTTCCATTTATCGCAATTGAAAAATTGCTACCCTTCAAAGTATGCATGCCCATGCCAGGAAGTATCACCTGGAAGAAGTAGGGACAAGTAGGAAGTAAGAGCAAGAGAGTTATTCATGACCCTCTTGAAAATAAGAGATTTTTTAAAAAATTACCCAGATGTAGTTACACAGATCCCTATCAATTCTCCAGTCAGATGAGTATTGTCCCCAGAAAAGTTCAAGAAACAGCTAAAATATATCGTCACATGGAAAGAAATTTCTATATTTTTTTCAAAATACAGAAATAATTCCAATTGTGGAGATGTTTTTATCATGACAAAGTTTAATTATTTTCCCTGACGATTTTTGTTTTGGTTTGGTTTTGTTTTTAATGGCTTTTTCTTTGGGTTTTTTGTTTAGTTTTTATTTTTTTAATTGTTATTGTTGGGTTGTTTGTTGTTTTTGTTTTTGATTTTTAGAGAAGGAGTGTAATTTTTCTAGGGCACTACTTTCTGTGGGAGCGAAGAGGGTCAGAGAGTTGTTATCTACTCAGAGCAGAAGGTAATGTGGTACTGGTCTCCAGTGCCTAAGAGCAATCTGCAGGCTGCTGTAGGACCCCTGCAGGGGTTCAGTCTCTGCTGGAGGAGAGGTCCTGGTGAAGCAGAGGTTGGCTGAATCTTGCCACTGAAGAGGCAGAAACGAATGGAGAGGCACCACCGCATTAGTATTTGTAACTAATCCTAACATGTTAAGGCTGAAGAACCTGTAATGCTTCATGCACAAGGTCTCTGAAGGTATCTTCCCAGCATGTAACATGGTTGACATACAATTGCCATCTCTGGAGACACGCTGTCAAAAAAGGGTGGGGTGGATGGGAAGGCTGGCAGCATGTCTTCTTACCAGGTATTTTTCTACCTTATGAGGAGATGGTTCTTCTGATTGTTTTACAATAGTCTTTACCTTAAAAGGAAATTCTGCCAGCTGTATTTCAACCTCCAAATTTTCATGTCTGTTCTTACTATTCTTTGGATTGTGTTTCCAAAAGCTACCTCCACATGTGGCATGAAGGTATAGTGATATTTGCATGCCAAGAAACTGTGTGGTTTGGATTCATTTGTGCTGAATGGGAAAAAATAAAACTCACTCCTGTGACTATACTTGCATTTTATGCTTATTTAATTCAGGAAGAAATCTGAACATCATCTGAAAGAAGACTATTCTAGAAATAGGGATGATTCTGCAATGAATGAAGAAAGAAGTGAGAGGCATCAAAAGGTAGAATGGAAATCAACGTCTGTTAGAGTCTCTGTCACAAGCAGAGCTGTCCACAGAAAACCTGATGTTAGCAGAACCTCAACAGTTAGCATTTGAGATCCACTTTCATTATCATTTCTGGAAGCATATAGGAAATCACCCATTTATAAAGCAGGGAGATGTATTTTAAATTTTGCCCAGGGTTCTCTGTCAGACAATTCTGTTTAGACTGAAGTGCTGTGACCTTGAATTCTCAATCAAACATTGGGTGCATGATGTTTTTCTCAGGTAATAAGATGTTTAATGCCCAACTTGTTCAGTAAGAGGATATATTCTACTTCTGGCATATATTTTCTTTTTGTCAAACAGTGTTCAGTGTATAATAATTTTTACGAAACTGGAGGAAAAAGATAGCTAGTGATCATCAAATTTCTGTATATCAGAGGTTTGGGAAAAACAATTGCATAAAAGTGGAGCATTAAATATGGTATATCCCACATAAAACACACAGTACTTTTATTATACTTGAAAAGTGGCAATAAGCTATAATAAACATACAAAAGCTTAATTGGAAAAGAAAAAAAAAAAGAAAGGAATAGAGGAGTACCTGATTTTCCAGAGGGTTATTCCAGATTCATATCAACATGATTCACACTTAAACATGATATAAGGTTAAAGGAAATTTGCCTGTTAAAAGCACATCAAGAAAAGTGAGAGGGGAAAGTGCTGTTTTGATAGTATCTACACATTGTTAGGTTTAGCTTTTTGAATGTGTGTTGACAATAGTAAATCAATATTCTAAACAAGTATTTGGAGTATTTAAATTCAGTAGAAGTTGAGCTCAGTTTTCAATCTGTAAAGGACATGATGAATATTGCAAAGGGTATTTATTTGTTTCTTTCATACTGTCCAGCATTCAGCAGAAATTTGCCTTCTCAGGTCAATTTGATGCATGCAATTCATAGATCCTTGGATCATAGTGGAAAGCTTTCTTTCAGGTTAATGGCTTTTTTTGGTTGATAAATTAATTGTTTTCTGTGTGATAGAAGATGTATGCATACACTAAGCAAAAGTAGGTGAATGAGTAATTTGCTGACTTTCTAACCTGGCAATGCATGCAAATTTCTAGATTTAGAGAAATTCTGTAGACAGTATGTAAGAACCAGTTGTAGTTCCTCATCTGAGTAACTGAAAGTGTAAATGTAAAAGTATTATTCTTAACATACTCACCTTTGAGTCAACAGTTAAGCTATGTTATACATTATTAAATACATTTAATTAAAGGAAATATGAATCTTTGGCTGAATATTATTCAAATTTCAAATTCCAGCACTTGAAGGGTAGGATGTGCTGTGATTTGAAGATATTGGGACACTTTACTCTGGCTATCTGCAAGGTTCAGTCTGACATTTCAATCAGTTTCTAATCTACTCCTGTTATCAAATGAAGGGGGAACATATAGCTTTTTTCAAACAAAAATTACTTAAATAGATTTAAATGAAAGAATTTGATGGATGTTATAACATTTACAGCCTTAGTACACAGATACCTCCAATTTCTCTTTATTTCAAAAAGAAAAACCAAAAAATGGTGGGGTAGTTTTCAATCTATAGAGAAAGACTGCGATGAGTAATGTGGTTTAAAACCAGCAAGTTTTAAAGTATGTATGTTTTTCTTACTGTCAAAAAATGTGGTGATGTTAAGTGCAAGTGCTGTCTCCCAAGATGCCTGGGGTGAAATCTTGAACCTATCTAGGTGAACAGGAATTTTGTCCTTCAGCGATTTAAGCTTATACATGTTTGTGTATAAGAACTAAAAGCAAAAAATCTCAGTCCCACTTGGGAGCTATCTCAGATAGTGCAAATCTAAGAAATTAGCTGAGAAAATAGAGGCAAGAAGTTCTTTACCACAAGATTTGTAGCCACAAGACATAGAAACCTAAACACTAGTAATTTAGCTTAGATATTTCCCATCCTTACATTATATTCAGTAGCAGAGATAGAAGCAATTTATTTCTAAATATATCCAGTGAGAATATTAGCCTCTAATAACTATGATTCCAGTAGATTTTGATTGTCTGCATTGATACCATGCTAATATTTTCCTTGCAACCTTCAAAACATATTACAGCAATGTTAACCAAGGTCTCAACTTTTCATCACAGCCATTGTAAGAAACAATAGATGGGTCCATGAAGGCACAGGCTTAATTTACATAGGGATTGAAGGTTATGACTTGACCTTAGAATATCTAAATACCCCCAGTAGCAATGTCTCCTAAAATCTGTGGAAAGAAATATTTAGTTAAGACTGTAGAGGTTTTAAAACTGAACATCTAGGTTATATTTTGTTTAATGATTAATCTTCATGTTCCATAAATGGAAAATAGTGTTTAAAATTGGAGAAAAAAACTGAGCTCCATGTGAAACACATTTTTCTGCAGAAATAGACATACCATAAGTAATGGATTTATGTCTGACGCCTTGCACTGTGAAGCAATGTTTGACAGAGATAAATCAGCCTTAGAAAACTGAAAAAAACATGAATCAAAAAAAAAATGGGAAAGAAAAGGTATTAAGACCAGACAAGTATAAAAATAACTAAGTTAACTGAATAAACATTATGAAAACAAAATATAGCCAAGGGAATAGTAAGGAAGTAGCATAAATACTTCAAAGCAAGTCTTATTTTCATGAAAAACAATATTATGATTAGTCTCAGTTTTCTAGCCTAAAGGTATTTTTCTAAAATTCTTTTGTACATTATTCATATTCTTAGTATTAAGAGCCATGATGATTGGTAGCAGGATAACAACAGAAAGAGCTGCTTTGCTATTGCATTGCTTTCTTATTTGGGCTCAAATGGTAAAGTGGCAATGGAATTTGGCACTCAAGTGTCTACCTTCAGTCTCACAGCTAGAATTTTATTCCCAGCATTCACAGCATCTTTTGAAAATGATGAGTCAGACAGATGCTGGCAGACTTCCAGATCTTGGTTACATGTGTGAAAGGACACTGCTTTTCTTTTAAAGAAGGAAAAGAAGGGGGGAAAAAAAATCTAAGATCAGAAGTCAAAGTCTTGTACCCAGAGAGAGGAAGGATGGACTGAATTTGCATTAGAAACCCCTACACCCGGTTTGGGAGTAGAGGAATGTACAGTACCCATAAGAATACAGCTCTTACATTTCAAATTCTGAAGAGCTGGGGAGGAAACAAATTTTATAATGATGGCTTTTGTTTTAAAGACATGTTCTGTAAGAGTGAAAGCCATCCTTAAAATGTATATATATATAAAAGAATAAATCTGTATCTTGAAATTCACTTTTCACCTTTCACCAAGTATCCGTGAATATAACAAAATTGATCTCAGACACATTTTTCTTCATTGGAGCCGACATGAGCTGGAGATACTATGTGAATGAAGCTTGTCACAGGAAGGAACAAGCGAAGTCCTTCAGGCAATGGCAGATGTCGAAAATTACCTGTACCACCAGCAGAACCACCTTGCTCAGAAAACTAAGGATTGAGGTGCGGAACCTGGGTCCAGCCCGGATTCCAAAACCTCCCCAGATTCCAGAGAAGCTGGATATGATATCTTTCATTTAAACCAAAGCCCTTCATTTCCAACGAACTAGAGAAAGGAGTAAAGAGGGCTCAGAGTAATTTATGCAGCACACAAGGGTGACCTCTTCTGGTCAAGGACAAAACTGTCGACCATTCTCAACTGAATTTTCAACCTCTTTCTTTAACATAAGTGAAATTACTTTCCTCGAAAGGAAGTACCCAAAAGTTCCCTAACATTGGGACTTTATTAATCAGAAAAAGGAAAAGTACAAATGTGCCTACTGGATCAGTCTGAAGTTTGTGATGATCTATAGGTATTTACTGTGCATTCTAAGTTACCTGGTTCTGTGGTTGCCACTTTTGACTCTGCAAAAAGTTCAGAGTGCAAATCTGAAAGACATAAAAATAAAAAAGAGTGCTGATTTGCCAACTGCATTTGAAGATGGAATGGATGGAATTGCATACGCAAATATAAATTCCCTGCTGTATTTCCAGAGGAGGTGGCTTTGTCAGTAACTGCTGCTGAATGTGGCTGGAAGGAACTTTAGGACCATCCCCAAAGGGCACCACAGACCAAAAATGTGTTGGATGAGAGCCCAGAAAACTAAAGTGAAATCCTGAGCAGCAGAGGCATCAATGAGTGTTTTGTAATCAGGTGCAGCAACACCACAGTGAATTCTTCAGTCTTAAAAATTTTGTTAATATTTTAAACTTCTATAAATGCATAATAACATATGTGCCAGAAAATAATTTCATTTAAAATTAAAAGAATAACATTTATTATTATTTTAATAATAATAATTTACGGAGATTTTCTCAGTTGAAGTGTTTAAAATTTTCTGCAAAACAGTGACATGAAAAAAATTGTAAATTATCAGTTTCAAATTATGTTGAAAACTATCTTCTTTTGCTATTCAGCTGAAAATACAGACATTAAGTCTTTGTTATGGTTGGTGGTTACCATAAGACATACTTAAAATATATGAAAGGCTGCTTAAATATTTTCAGTGCAATGTCTGAGCCTTCTTAAATGTTGTAGCTGTTACAACAGATGAAGTTCCATCTGTGGTTGGTAGGAATGCAAGTTTAATTCAATATTGTGTTAAAGTCATTCTCTTGTTGATGGAATTTCAATTTACCAGGCACTAAAAGGGCCCATTTCCAAGAGAAGTTTAGAATTTTTTTCTTGGGATTGATGAATCCTGGGAATACCATTGCTGCCCTTTCAATAACAGATATTTTATGACATCAGCTCTCAAATTCTGAATTCTTGAGACACAAAAGCAGTAGAAAGCTAAATTCATTCCTTATTCCTCACTCTCAATTACTTCCTAAAATATTCTTTGTAAAATCATCTGTCCTTATCTCTGAAGAGCGTCCAATATGGCATCCACGAACTTTGTGTATAAACATCCTGATTATTTCTAAAATTGAATTTAACCCCTCATTGTTTTAGGCATAAAAAATAATAGACAATATGAATGCTGTGATGTTAATTGGGAGCCTAAAATTGTACTTGAAGAAAAATACCTGATCTTCCCCTCATCTAAAAACTGCTTTTAGAAGTCACCAACAGATGAACATATCTGCATTTCCAAGAGGTACAAAGAGGACGGGTTTCAGTGTAGATCCCATCCAGGAAAAGGTTTGATCTTAACAAACATAGATTTTTCAGTCCTGTGAACTTCAGCCCAGCTTGGACACGGATAACAGAATTGTATAGCCGTAATTTTATTGATTTAATTCATCTAGGATTTTTCTTTGTGGTTGGAAAGGAGCTTTAAATGTATAAGGGAAGATTTGGTCACTGGAAGTTAAAATGCTTTACTTTATTGAGGAAACATCTGGAAAACTTAGATACTTTCATATACGATGTTGGCAACATCAAAGCAGAACTCCAAACATATTCAGATATAATTGGGAAGTCATTGAAAATCTTTCCATTATAACTTCTAAACTGCCCCAGCTGCTAAGAAAAACACTGTCACACTGCCACTGGCAGTCACACACAGACCTGTTTGAGGGCTCTGACTCATACAATTCAAGTGGCTGGGAATCTCACCACTGCCACAGGAAACAGGCAATTTCCAGGAAACCTCTATGCCGGGCAAAAGCCTTTGTTAAACACTTGGCTTTTTGATCGAAAATATGGAGCATGATGGGATTAAAGAAAATCAATTCAGCCACCCAAATGAACTCTTATGCATTTCTAGCTCATTGCCTAGTTCCTCCTGTTTCTCCAAGGGGAAGAGAGAGACAGCGGAACACTTCCACTGTTTTCAGCTTCTGGTTTAATTTTCTCACATGAAATAATTAATCAATCGCATTTAACTCTGAGAAATAACTAATGAGTGTACATGTGTGGCTGTGAGAAGGAAATACTTTGAAATACTGCCTTGAAATACTGCTTTCTTTTTTGATATACAACTGCAGAAATCTAAGGAGCAGTCTGAGAAATGCCGCTTCATACTGAAGGGCTAAATTTTTGGTATGTGCTATTGAAAACATTTATTTGTGCTATTGTAATGTCTGCTGTCTGGTTTTGATGTATAGGTGCAGATCCACTTATGAGGATTTCCACTTATTTTTAAAATTTCAATTGACCACTTGGCAATAGAAAATAGAAAAACATGGACCAATTCCATGGAGAAAATATGATAGCAAGTCTGAGATGCTGCAGAATTCATGACTATACTAGCAATCTTACTTTATTTCAGATCATATTATCCTGCATCTGAAATTGTGTTAAGTAATGCAAGAAAAAGTTCCCAATTAAGAACATTTTTTTGGTTGAAAAACAAATACACTCATAAAATGTGGCCACATGCAAAAGTTTCAGGGTGTGTGTCACAGCTGGATACCTTAACAGTGATAATTGATCAGTCTAGAAAAAATTTCACTGAGAGTTTCACAGCTTATCTTATAAGAAAAGGAGTCAGTGACTTTTCATCATATCAGACAGTCATATTACAGGGGACAGGGTTTCTGTTTCAGACAAGGTGGGGCTGATGAGCTTAAGAGCTCCTCCACTAACACACTGTTATATCATAACCTCAGTATATCAGATGGGTCAGTCAGTGCTATGCCTACCCATAGTGGCTTCTAGAAAGCTGCAAGCTCTGCCTGAGCCTTTCAAATTAGTTATGTACTAGAATGAAGAGAGCTGTGGGTTTAGTTCATCACCCGACATTTTGGGAAACAGATTTCAGGTCAGAAGCCAGGTCAGCATTCACTCCACAGATTTGCATTTCCACAGACAATTAGATATCACGTGCCATAAATCAGATAAAAGATCAAATTCTAATACATACAGGAAACCAAGAGTTATACTTAAAAGTCTTATGCCATCCTGACCAGGATTTCCCTTACCAAAAAAAGTCTTGGCTTCTGACATCAGATCTGGAACCTACATCATCAGTTTAATATCCAGAACTTCAGTGCTCTGTTCATGCCTCAAATTTACTTGCCATTTTCAAAATATGTAGATGTACACAGTCACCATCTGTCAAGATTATTCTCAAATGTCCTTTTAGGAGTAAATCTTCTAGTCTGATAGTCTTCCTTTGACTCCTAGACTTTCCTAGACTTCCTTTGACAAAAGAATTTTGATCTTTCTTCTTTTTCTGTCTTTTGTTAACAAGGTCAGCCACAGAAAGAATTTGCTGATACAGGTAGAAAAGGAACTTCTTGAATGCCAAACTTCAGATATAGCAGTAATTTAATCATAAGAGATCCATGATAACTGGTAACTGCTTCTCAAAGTTCAGATAGTGCTACTGTGTCCTGGGAAGGGAGACTCTCATCTACTGCCATCCCCAGTCCCTGTCTTTATCAGTACTAAGCTGCTTCAATCCTCTCCCTCCCAGAGGAAAGGAAAAAACTTAAAGCCTTCCCCAGTCACAAACATATATATAATTTTCTATGACTTTTGGGGCTGGAAACCTATTAGCCCTGGATGGTTCCCAGCACCTGTGCATGATTTCTTTACAAAATGGGGACCAGCTGCCTTTTTAAGGGCCCCAGAACTCCCATGCTCTGTAATACTGGAGAGGGGGAGAAAGAAATTTCTTATATTTTACTTAAGCAAGCACTGGAGTAGAAGATAAATTAGGGCTTATGGATTCATGAACAGGAGGTTAAGCTGAAGGCAGAAATAGAGTAAGGGCAAAGTTGGGAGGGAGTAAGAGGATCTGCTGTAAATCAGGAAAGAACAGTGAAAAAGAAAGAACAACAAGGCTGAAGAAAAAGTATTCTGGAGAAGATGTAAAGCATAGGCAAAGAAGGAAAAAAAACCAAACTGCACATGTATAAGGGAAGAGGCATGAGTAGAGAAATGAAGACTAGAATTAATATGAACATAAGCAAGGATATTAAGGTGAAAAAATAATTTCTGCTTATAAACAAGGAAAATAAAACCCCAGCTGTTAAATTACTATATTATATATACTTTATGTATAGTGAAAACTGGAAGAACTTACTTATAAGGAGGAGTGAACTTTAGAAATTATTTCAAAAGTAGGATTTGGACATGGTAGACCAGAACAGCTGCTCAGAAGCCATTATGTTCTATTGTGCAAATTTTTTCTTAGTTCAGTGCTTATTGGCTTAATAGAGTGCTCAGCAGGAATCCTTATGGTCCTCTCTATTAATCTTGCTGTCAGCCCTGCACAAATTCCATACTTAAAAAAATATCCCCACCCCTTAACCCCCCTACACTTACAGCATGACAAGAATGCAGAGGGAGTCAGACCCACTCTTCTAAAAACAGGAGGAGGCTGCACAGTGAAGACACTGTGCATTACAGGGGTAACAAGGGAGAAAGAGACACATTGCTGTGCTTGGTTTCCTCTCATTCCCTTTATCTAAACATCTTTTTTTTTTTTTTTCTGGCTCTCTGTTTTGTTTTTCTTTCACAGAACCAGAGTTTTTATCTCTCATGTAGTATAAGAGAACTGTCCCTCATCACATTCCAAAACACAAGGGACACAGTTCTACTCTTCACTCATCCCTATCTGCATCTTCCACTCAAAATGATCGCATAAGTGGAGCTTCTAAGGACTGACAGATATCTTCTTGATGTTTGTTTGCATGAAAGGTATTTTTAGAAGGATTACTGCAGGAAGGGATATAATTTTTCCCTCTGCAGTTAAAGCAGAGTGTATTAACTTGTGTTTAATCTTTCGGAATGATCTTTCCTAGGCAATGTCCATCTACAAGGCAGTAAGTACAGTTGCCTTAAATACCTAGAGGAAAAGTTGCAGTGAATTTGCATGGGATTTTTTTCTAAAAATATCTTTTTTATCTAGCAAGAATCCTGAAACATCATTAATTTTATGTTTTTCCCTTCATTCCTGTGCATGATAAATTGTCAGAGAGTTTTACTCTTCCAAATTAAGTAAGCATTGATTTATCTTTGAACTAGATGCCAGGCTGGGGTAAATTTTTCCTAATTGAACTGTGGTCCCTAGAAAAACTGCAGAGAGCTGTTGACATAAACTTAATCACTGTGGTTCTGACAATTTGTTTAGCACAGTTGTTTGTTTTGGAATAGTGCATTCAGAGAAAAAAAATCTGGACATATCGCACTCCACAAAGCACAGGAAGGTCTGAAAGCTACACTCAGTAGTTATTGCAAAATACTTCACTTTCATCTGGACTCGATCAGTTCGCTGTATGTAATACATATTGAAGATTGCGGTCTAGCTCATCCTTCTGTAAATTCTGCTTGAATTTTGGTGTCACTGCAGAGCTTTCACATGGATCCTGACCTGAAGTTCATCCCCTTTTGAGATTACTCTATGAAGAATGGTTGCAGTTACATTATTGTTTTTTCTCTCTCTCTCTTCTGAAAATGCTTTTACTTACCAGAATCTTTCATGGTGCGTCTAAGTTCTGCATCTAAAGACGAGTCTGAATTTTCCATGTAGTAAGCAGAATGAATAAAGGCATTGACTACAGAATGCTATGTAAATTATTCAAGGATTTAGGATGTTTGGTTATGTCTTAAATTAATCCGTATGGCTTTAATTACAGTTGTTACAAATGGAACACATTTTTTACAAGAGGATCAAGGAGCCAGTTTTGAAGATAACAGACTTCTCACATGTTTTGTACCTTCTGTCATGACAGATCAATCTATCATTCACTGCATGATGTGTATTACTCTTTTAACAGTAATGTTAGTTTTCTTCAGGGCAATGTCATAACAAATAAATATAAAGCATAAATGTGATGTCTTTATATCCTTAGCATCTGAGGTGTGAGATTGCCTGCATTAGCAACTGCCCTTGAGCTAAACAAGATAGCCTGAAAATTCAGATCTCTAGAAGATTTTACTGTCGTTCTTATGGCTAAGAATTTATAGATAAACTGGTGCCAACTTTTACTATGTACATAGCTTGGATTTTTTTGTATTTTTTTCAACTTTTAAAAGACGGTTTTGACAGCACAGATTTGTCTATGGGTAAAATAGCTTAAAAGCAGGCAGAATGCAGCTTCCCTTGTAGCTGAAAATAACAATTGGAAAGGAACTCTAAAAGAATTATATAAGAAAACATTAAGGGACAGACATGGAGTTACTTGGAGTAAATCAGTATAGCTCTTTGAAATTCAAAGAAGCCATAATGATTTATACCAGATGAGGATCTGCCCATAATAAAATAAGTTTAAAATTTAAATATTTACATGCTGGAGGTATTACAGAAATTTTAAAAGTAAAATACTTTTCTCAATATTTCCAGTCAAAGTTCCTTGACTTTTTGTGGTTACTGGGATGTTTCCACCATGTTATATTTTTAACCAAATTACTGGCTCTTAATTTGCTGCAGAATATTCACAAGTAAATCTGAGCTGAGAAAATTAGGTTGAATAAAAATAAAGTTATTTCTTTTTCTAAGAGAGCTTTACAATTGACAAAAGATAAGTGCCCTTGAATTACATATACAAGGCGATAACTAGAAAAGCGAGGTTTGCTAACATGTAACATCTAGGCAGTTGTCCTGGTTTCAGTGAGGGTAGAGCGAAAGAATTCTCCACAAAAACAAACAAACAAACAAACAAAACCAGCATGAAACAAACAAACAAACAAACAACAAACAAACAAAAAACCTAAGGAAATTTCAGTGCACTTATGTTCAGCTGAAGGCTCTCCATAAATCTGATCTTCTAGTCCATTGAGTTCTCCATCTGGATAGTGCTCAGGTCTCAAGTCCTGTGAATTTCTTTTCCCAGACATGTTCTTGTATTTATCAGCAGCTTCCCTGAAGGCAATGACTTATTCTGTGCTGGAATCCTTGCATGTAAACTGGAGATATTTTAATAAAAACCTCGAGATTAAAGGTGTTTTGTTGAGGATTTCTAAGTACAGTCTTGTGTTCTGGTCCAAGTATACCTCAAGGAACATGTGATCTAGTAGTGTTAATGTTTTGTATTGTTCTTTGTGCTGATCCATAGTCCAGATGTTCCAGCAGAAGTTATCTGGAAGACAGTACTCTGCTTGGGACTGTTTGGTTCAATTTTTTTAAGTACCAAAAAAGTGAGTAAAGTTGTCCACCTGGAATAATGAAAATAATTCCCTCTCCTCCAGGAAAACGTCTCATCTCAGTTCACTGATTTTGCAGAAAAAAAATTCAATCCTCTGAACTTTCACTATGCCTTCTGATTTTGGAAGCACTTAGTGCATACGACCTGTTCAGTCAGTTGTCCAAGTGTCATTAGAAGTGTCTGGTATTTCTTTACATGGGTAAGTACACTAGGGCTGAGTTTCAGAAAGTTAAAAGTTGGTTTACCATTGCTGCAATGCCAGCTGTTAGTCTTTGCTTTTTCTTACCAGAAGCATGCATAAGGAGTTGCAGACCAACTTTCAGCTCTCAGGTTTTTACACAAATATGACTTTACATTATCTACACATCTGGAGCTGTTGATCTTTGATTCTTATATGGGTCGAATGAGCTGCTTAAATGAGCATGCACTTTTCAGTGGGTTTTTTTTTGGTCAATATGTAGGCTAACCACCTTAGTTGCACAATAATTGAATACTTCTACATTTTACTTAAAATTTCCCCTTGTCATTCAAACTATGATTATTGCTATTCTGAATTTCCAGATGTTTTATTTGGCATACGTTTATTTTAAAATTTTCAGTACAAATATTACTAATTATCCAAATATGTTGAAGTAGAAATATATGTAGATGAAAAAACCAAGGGTTGATCTATAAATATTAAAATTGAAATAGCTGTAGAAGCCCCTTACCCCCTAAAATATAAGTGTTTTTGTCCCCTTTAAATAGTAGCTTCAGAGTTATTATTCGGGGCAAGACACATGAAGAAATAAAATATATCTATATGTTGATACTTTTATTATGTAAAATATTCCTTGAATACTCTAAAATGCAATGGAGTTCAAAACTGCTGTTACATATAGAGTGAAAATGCTTGAAGTATTGAGCACCACAGCAGTTCTGGTGGAGAGAGGTCATTCATATCCAAAGATTACAGACTGAAGTTTAACACCTCAAGCATACAAGGCAAAAGTCTATTTTACATTAAATATATATTCTGCCTCTCACAGTTTTTGATATATTTGTTCTCACTTGCTATCAGACATTACCTTGTCAGTGTATTTATTTTGCATTATTAAGGATAGACTAAGCAATGTGCTGATGGAATTCATAGATTATACCAACTTGGGAGAAACTTAGTTTAGAATACTGTCACAGTAGTACATGATTTTTTATGTTTCCTTCTCTTTTACTCACCTGTGCCAAGAAAAGCCTAGTCATATATACGTATATGTACATATATATTAAAAGTATGACTTATCTGATTATAGTATTATTTAATTATTATTTTATTATCATAAGAGATTTTTGAACCACTCTTCTGTAAGTTTAACATTCCCGCTGTTGGAAAATCATGTAAAATTTCTGCAATAAGGATGAATGGTAACTGCTGTGTTGCCTTTATTGGCGCTGAGAGCCCCTAAGTGTAACTCCTGAAGATGAGACAAGATAAAATATTAAAAAAGCTGGATGTGCCTCAACCAAATGACTTGGTAGCAGCTAGTAGTGTAACAGACTGCCACGTGCAGCCAGAACGTACACAGTTAGGTAAACAACACAAATGACTGCAAGAGGGACCTGGGATTGTCCTGAGAGATATTGCAGCTAAACTTTGCCAGCAAATATTTGGGAAAAAATATCAATGATGCTCACCCCAAGACACAAAGGCCTAACCAGCCAGCCCCTCAGGGTTATATTCCAAGGTACTCAATAATCCATTTTATCTGACTCCAGCTGTCATGATCAGAGACCAAGCAACAGGTGTCCCCCCCTGGAAGAAAGGGTGAGGACTCATGGGAAAAGGGGAACAAGGAGATTTTATAAAACACACATATGGAGTCCAGCTAACAGCTGATGAAGGGACAACGTTGCAGGTAGGAAGAGTGCACAAGAAAGGGAATAGAAGACATAAGAATGTTTTCAAAAGTGTGATGCTAAATCTATATGGGGCTAGAAAAAACACATAGTTTTTAAAGATATCTCAATAGAACTATTTGTGTGTCCTGCATATGAATAAGAGACTGTCATACAATGGGAAGGGAACCTGAGGGAAAAAAGAATATTATCTACTAGAATTTTTCTATCATAGAATGTTTCTATCTCAAACATTCAAGTTTAATCCAGGATTGTATTGAGGCTATAATTAGAGAAAAAGGTCAAACCTTGCTAAAATTTACTACAAAATCTGTGAACATTTGCAGCTCAAAATGCCTTTCCTAACATTTGTAGAACCATTATATCCTGGGAATTTTTATTCAGGTTTAGTTTTCTTTTTGAGCTGAACTTCCCTGGTTTTGGTTTGGGTTTGTTTTTTTTTTTTTTTTCTTTTTATCATTATTTCCTTATTATCCATACCACTTGCCAACATTTATGACCTTAAATGTAGAATAGCTTCAAGCAGAATTAATTCAGTCATGATACTTCTATGCTGAAGCAAATCACCAGGAAAATTAATGCTCATTAAAACCAAAAGTGTTTAAAATCTAATATCTCATTTCAAAACTGTCCATTTACTAAAACCCAATTAAAATGCAATTAGCTTTATAAGTGATGTATATAATATCTAAGAAGGTCAATTGCTCTACACTTTATAACTCCAATTTGTTTTCAGATTATCTAGTGCAAGAAAATTTAGAATGGCTTTTAAACTTTTCACTCTTAGGATATGTTACTAAATGTTTCCTTCATTTCTATTACTTTTTATTAATTTTTTTATTAAAAACAAAAGTATTAATAACTCATTGTGAATAATTCTCCATTTATTTCTCTGTTCTTTGTGATAGTCACTACTGGTAGAATTTTGAGGAATAAGCAACCCTCTTTCATTAAATCCCTTACTTTCAAAGATGCTGAAGTAGCTATTTTAATCTAAATAGACCAGCATGTTCTCACTTTCAAAGACATACAGTCAAACTGTAAATAGCTATCAATGGGAGGGTAGACACCTGTTTGATGGTATGATGAATTACTTCTCTCTAGGTACCCTTTTGTCTTTACTGACCTGTGAAAGAGCTGGACACTTAGCTGAGATGGATGCCTACATTCCACATCTCTTACATGATCGGTTCACATGAAGCATGACTAATTTTATATAGTAATTTGATTTGGAGAAAATTTGCTATATTATAAATCTTTTATACTATATCCTGATACTAAAAAGATAAATTTCACACACTTGCTATGTTGTTAAAAATATGTAAGAAATCTGTTTCAAAAGCCAGTGTAACCAATTTGCTTCTCATATATACTATTTTAAAATTATGAACCACCTTGAGGAGGAAACTAAATTCTCAGCAACCTCTTCAATGAGATTCCAGTAAAGTATTAACATCCTTATTTCCTTCCTGCCCATGTTACCAGGGTTTGCTCCTTCCTAATACCTGGTGGGCTGAAAAGATATTCTCCCTTCATTTTTTATTCGTAATCAAACTTGCTACTTCTAAAGTATGTAAGGAAAAAATATTTCCATTCTTCTGCCTTTCTGTATCTGCTAAAATATCCCCTTTTCCACCCACAAATAGTTCTATCAATTTAGAATTTGTCTTGTTCCTATTGTGTTTAAACTATTTGAGTTGATTACCTATAAATCAATATCTCATCCATTCCATTCTCTTTTAATTTGTATGAATACATTTCTATTGCTCTATTTTTTTCCCTATCAATTGTTTTTTTCCTTATCAATTTTCCTATCAAGTGATCAGTTTCAGCAAAAGTAGTCTGTTTTTGAATTAGGTTAAGTTTCAGGTTGGGAGGTTTATAAGTTACTTTTGACTATTCTAGTGATTTTAAAAATGAATCAAATTTTTCTTTTTTTTTTTTTTTTTGGTACTGAGTTTTCCTGTTTCTTAGGCATTGATTGTAGATATGATAATATATTTACACTCAGAAATTCCATCAAGGATATGGTTCCTAGCAGGTAACTATGTTTTTCAGGGGTTTTTTAAATAAAGTGAAAATTGGTGTCTTTTCTGACTTCACTGCTCACTTTTATCAGGGAAACATCAGGGAAAAATTACCCTCTGGCCTTTTGTCCGCTACATTATAACTACAGAGCAAGCTGTAGTTGTCAGGCTTCAAAGAATTTAAATTCATCTTTTTTTCAAGAGAGGTTATTTTTTTCTCCAAAAATATTGGACAAGTTACTTGGTAGTTTCAGAGATAAGTATGACTTTTAATGTGAATGTATTATGTTATGGAATGTTCAAACCAGTGTGAAATAATTTTGGATGCTTGGGTTTTTGATGTTTGAATATCCTTATGATGATCAAGAAAAAAGTGTCTTAGGAAGTGGGGTTATGTAGGTGTATATATATATAACTTTATATGTATATATGTATAAAATTTTATTTTGACCTAAGTCATGCACTTGAGGCTAGACCTTTCCTATACCCAACACACCTGGGTGCCAGCCCACGAGTTCTGGGTGTGCTCTGGAGCACGGAGGAGGAGGCAGTGTGGACCCTCCTGCCCTGGGCAGCACGGACATGTGAGAGAAGGGAGCAGCAGCTGCTCAGGGAATGTTCTCCATCACGGTGTTCTCCATCACCTCTCACACAAGTGTCCCTCCTCAGTGCACAAGTAGCCTGTGCCTCCCCTCCGGGGCCAGTAACCTGAGCACAGGGCAAGCCAGATTTGAGTCATTCCAGGGTAGGTCTGGGGCACTGCTCCTTCTTCTTACTCTTCCTCAAAGACACATTTGTATTCTCTCCATATTCCATGAAATGGAAAATATTGCTGAAAAGTAGAACTTGTTTCTCTTTAATGAGTTAAATTTTTTAACGAGATACTTGGTTTATTACTTCTACTTCCCCCTACCCCAGTTTCTCATGTAAAATTTTAAGGGAAAAAGAAAAAGAGAGAGAGAAAAAAAATCTTAATTTAAAAGCAAATATCTTAAAATTAATTAATACCTTTGTGCTTAGTCTTTTAACCAGAAAGGTATCGCTTTTGAAAAATACCCAGCTTTACCCAAGCAGCAAATGAAGATATAAGTAAGTAAAATTAGCTGTAAATTAACTTCTAATCTGTATAGATCACTGTAAATACTCTTATGGAGGGTCACAAAAAATGAATAATTTGAAGACTTATTATTTATTTTGATGTTAATATTTTTAATGTTCTGGACAAATAGCAGTAGGTATAAGACACATTTTTGTAATCCTTTAATTAGCATCAAAGCAAGCCCGGGGTGTTAATAGTTTTTAAGGGAAAAACTCATAGTTCTATATCTATTTGTGCACTTGTGACTGGAGTCAAAGTTGACAGTTTATTGCAGTGGTGGTATGTACATAAAATTTATATTCACAACCCCAGAAGAAGAGTTTGGCTTAAAGAGATCAGAAGTTCATTTTTTATTTCAGTTGACTAATACCCTTGGAAAATAGCTTCATGGTTGTTTCATTTGATGATAAATTTGTAAGAGTCATTGCCTGTAGGAATGTGGTAGATGAGAGGAATATGAACAGAAATAAAACCCAAGAAGAACAAAAGGTCCACAGAGAGACCTCTCTGACAGCCAAACCCCCTTCTGATTGATGTAGCATTCAGTATCTTCTGTTAGGAGACTTGTACTTGGACACTGTTTTTACTGTTATCTTGTTACATCAACTTCTTAAAGTAGTGAAGAAAAAATGATCTCCTTACTACGTAACTTCAGCAAGAGAAGGGAAATGGTTAAAGCCATGTGCTCACAATATCTGCATGAAAATTCCAGTGATTTTCATGAAGACTGAACCTTACATCTTCATAGTACTTTTTAATAAGGTACTTAATACAGTAGGTAAATATGAGAAGATCCCATATGCTTTTTCTATTATTTTTATTATCATTATCATTATCATTATCATTACTATTGTGACTGATGATTATCACACAATATAGAAATGGGGTTTGGATGTCATTGAAGAAGTTCAGAAAGAAAAGGCTTTTCAAACAATAAGCTGTATGACCTTTGGATTTTAGATAAGTGGCAATAGAGAACTTATCATATTTCCTCTGTAACTGTATATTTGATAGAAAATATGCATGGAATTAAAAAGGACATCAGCTAAAAATGTATTCACATGCTCATGAAGGGTAATTAAAACCGATAATATGGCCTGACTGGAAAAGGGAGGACAGGGTGCATGCATGAAAATTTAATGGTATGTTTAAGTAGGAATTTTTAAAGTGCTGAAATAGATTTCATTTCTTAATAGTTTTTAATCTATTCCATAAAATTCTCTACTGGTACCAAACTCATTTTATGAATTTTTTAAAAGCTGGGCTGGTCCTGGGTAGCATGAGTAGGATTTTAAAACTATTTTTATTTTTCTATTATTTAAATTATTGTTTAAGGACCACAGAATATTTGAACAAAGGAAAATAGGCATTCAGTCTGAGGCCTGAATGCTGAGGGGACAGAGGGAATCTGCACCTTTAAACATCACAAATATTTTGGAGAGGTTGGAAGAAACTATGTAAAGTTGATTATTTCCATTTTTTTTCACTTTCAGAGTATTTTGTAGAATCAAAGACTGTCAAGAAAAGATGTGTGTACACTGTGCTGAAGGACACCACAAATGAAAAAGGGCAGTGAGAGGCAACATGCCAGATCAAAACAGATGTTTAGGAATAAAACAGGTTTACTCAAACATAAAACATTGTCACATCTTTGGTTACAAATAGGTAATTCTAAGAACTCTAGTTTCTAATACTCTTTATACCCTTGCAAGATAAACCTGGGAAAAAAGTTAAAAGGATATTCCATGATCTCCCATGCCCAGAGCTCATGGCAGTTTCAAAACCATGTGAAGACAAAAAAAACATGAAGGAAGAAAGACACCTTACAATTTTAAAAAAGCATTTAAGCCTTCAACAGGATTTTTGATTATTGCTCTACCTTTTGTACATGGGAAAGGATATCAAAATACTGGTACCCTAAATATATGAATAAATACACAGTGAGTATCCATTTTATTGGTTTTGAAACATACTTGACCTGGGAAATCAAGACAGTAGTTGAATCACAGGGAAATATACACAACTTAAAATGGAATTTGGAATTCACTAATAATGTTCCTCCTAATTATGGAGTCTAAAGTCCCTGAGAATAAAAGCAAAAATCTGGTCAAAATTAAAATTAAATTTACTCTCTATCTTTTTTGTGTCAGGAAAGATCTCAACGTCTTGCTCACCATGAGAATGACCACAAGGCAGGCAATGTTCTTTCAAAGTCCAAAACCCCTTTGCCTTTGAGGCTTATTTTGTGCCAAAAATTTAAAAGCTTCTCTGATTCCTTTTTGTATTTTACTGTTGAGTTTCTTCCATTCTGTCAAAGCTCTTTCCTTACAGTTTCAGGACTTTAGATCCTCATAATGACCTTTCTAGTTGACCCTGACCCGTTCTTCGTGTTTCCATGATGTAGTGTCATAATGGTTCCATGAAATGTACAGTCCCTGAAGGGCTTAACGCTCCCTTGCCATTCAGCTTTTAGTTTCTCTTGAATTTCCCACTGGACTGTCAGAAAGGATAACAGAGGTGTAATAAAAAGGTCACGCAGGTGCTCCCACAGAATATGTTATCAAATCCTAGCAGTGAAGGAATGTGAGAAGGCCTATTTGAATGAACAGTGAAGATACAATAAAAGGAAAGCTGAATTACAGGCAGCAGGCAGGTTTGCATTAAAAGAGTAAACAGGATTTACCGTATTCAAGGAGCCTGAAAAATTACACTCATTAGCCATGAGTCAAATAAATCTATAATACCATTATGTGTTACAATGAGAATTAGCTTTAACAGCTCTTTCATACAACTCAGCAGGGTCTCGTGGCTAATTCAATTTTTACCGCATTGTGTTCACACTAATATTCCTTCAAAATGGTATTGGTTTTGGTTTGTCATTCATCTATTTCCTCACCTTACTCAATACATCTAAGAAAATAAAATACAGCTCTCAAGAGGTGCAGTTGTAACATAAGGTTCATTGCTCCTGCACCTTGTGTCAAAATACTGAAGACCAAACCTCTGTCTTGAATGTACTGCCACGAATACCTTCATTAGCCAGTCAGCCTTCTATTCCACAATAGATCAATGCCAGCTTCCAATGATTCCTTAAAACAGGTCATCCATGAGGACTGCTGAAGTAAGGATGACTCTGTCTACCTCTCCTTGATTTTCCTTAATCAGAGGCTTCCTGGATGGCTATTATTCCCAAGTGCAGCAGCTGCATGCTTAATTGGGAGACAGCAAATAAAAACAACTTTCTCACCTTCATTATGCTGTATGGCCTAATTTAATAAATAAAGGCAGAAAGGGGAGAGATACAAATGGGTGCTTTGTTAAAAAGTATCCAATAAATACAGCTGATGTGGACAGAAAATTAATATCTTACAGAGAAAGAAGAATAAAATGTAAATAGTGACTTATGGCAAGGAAATACAAGTATGACATTTAAGAATTTCAGTATGCAAAGGCTTGTGGCAGAAGTCTTAATGTGAGATAAATCAGGACAAATATTCAATAGAGCATAATCAAAAGGTCCTGTAGTAGCATGCCAACAGTCTTCCACAGGGTCATTTTCCTTGGTAAAGGCATCATAATTGATTTAATTTATGATCTAATGCTGCTTATTTTACTCTGTGAAGATCTTTTTAACAGAAAGTGCTAGGCACGCCAAGATTTTTTGTGTTGAAAGAATTTCAAACGATTTCCAGAGAGAAAATGATGAAACTAGGGAGGAGAATCATATATCATTTGTTGCATCACAACTGTTGCTCTTCTAAACTTTTTCTTATATCTGACCATCTATTCCTCTAGACAGGTATACAAGGTACTAAATCCTGAGATATATGAGATATATTTCCAGCATCCTAGTATATGCTGCAAATGAGACATACATGCCAAGCATGCAGCTCAGATTGAAAACCTTGCTCCATAATGTATTTAGCCTATGATGATGTTAGTGAACTCTTGTTAGTTGCTTAATTTTCTAAAATTTGAGATTCCTTTCATTCCTTGTGTGATTTTTATCTAAAATGCACTTTTATACCACTCCAACTAAATTGGAAAACCTGATATTTCCTATTTGACCCCAAGTGGAAGTCTGTAATGGATCAAAATGATCAATGTTTTAAATTTACCATTTGAGTTTATTTATTGAACTTTTTATTTGTTTAAAATAGCAAGCTGATTGAGGAAACTATTCCTATTTGAGAACAGAAACAGGATAATAACTGCTGGTGGTTATTTGGTCATTACTGCGCATTGCAAAATAATCTTTTCTTATCCTTTAAAAAAAAAATAGTCAAATTATTACTTGTCATGTGCCATACAGTGCACACAGGTTTTATTTGTAACTCATTTGTCCTCTCACTTTTTCTCCTATACAGTTATTCTTGGGGATCCAGACAAACACCTGGATTCTGAAGTTGTCTCTTGCAGATTCTTTGCACATGTGTGTTTAAAGTTTGACTGAATAATAATAAAGTAGTTATTAGGTAGTATTTGGTAGTTAAAATATAGGAACATGTGCAGTTTTTAACGGGATTATTTGTTGTGGGTTTGGGTGTTTTTTTCCCCGGAGGGAGTGCTTAACTTGATGGGGAGGCACTTGATTGCATGCTTGAACAGGTGATTCTTTCAATTGAAAACAAAGTTGCAGAAGGTCAGAATGGGTCACTTGTACAATATTGAGTGTTTCTAAATGGGCTGTTTTCTTGGTGGTTTATTAAAAGCTTGGTTTAATGTTTTGCAGCATTTTGCTGTAAGGGACACAATGTCAAAATATCTAAGAAACTGTTTTACCTAGGCAAGGCCCAGAGTTGTTGTCTATATTTTGTCTTCAACTTTCACTGAAAAATATTGCTTGTTATCAGAAAACTGAGTAGATAATCAAATACAATTGATTTCATTTTTGAGAACTGATGGCATCTGTACAAGTTACATGTTGCTTCAACTGAGAGTACTAATAAAAGTAAATAAAGTTTTTTAAAAGTAGACAGAAACTGTAAGAAAGTAATTTTGTCCGAAGTCATGAGGCAAAGGCCTAGAAGCAGATGAACAGAAGAAAGGAGGAAGAAAGAAAATAACAAGATCAGAGTTTTCAATATGTATTGTGAAAGAGCTCGTTTGCAACCTTGCCCTTTAACATCCAAAGCTGCCTTTTGGGACCACATCCTCCCACATACAGAGGGCAGACTGTTATCCGACCAAAACAAAACAACAGAAGCCCACAAGATGGTAACATGCAGATTCCGCTTCTGTCTGCATCACTCTCTAGTTTCATGCATTCATTCATCTGCAGCTGCCTTCTCTCATCTTCGAGGCTACATCAAGGCTTCCTGCTGCCAGGCTGTGGCGAGACGTCTCGGCTCAGACGTCCTGGAGGCAGAATGAAGGCACCCATGTGTGATTGAAGGTAACAGATAGATGGACTAAGTGCTCATTAACAATACGTGTGCCTATGAAAAATCTGGTGCCCCAGGCCAACTGTCCTTTTGGCCCAACCCCAGCATTTAACAGTTGCTCAAAAAATACGTGTATTTCATTATAGTTAATTTTACCCACATATTTACAGCAAAGGATTGACATAATGAGTTCCAGCTTTGGAACTAGACTGACCTATCTTGTCAAAATCAGAGCCATGTCAGTAGAAGCTGGAGATTTGTGAAAACTACGTGTGAAACCCACTGCACATGATGTATTTCAATGCAATTTTTTTCTCTCCCCATGTAGCCCAACCCATGCCCGATGAGCTCAGGATATTCTGAGGAATGTGCATGCAGTGAACAGCAGCAGAACTTGAGGACGGCATGCTGAGATACAAACCATTGTTTTTCTAATAAAATATGCCTTTTCCTACTGTTGCCAGGTACACATACAGTGCTATCGAGATGAGTATTTAAATTCTTGACCTATTCATCTTCCTTATACCATGTTTCTGGGGGAAAAAAATGAGCCATGCTATTGTCCCATTTCTTTAAGATGTTATTTGCTTGAGAATAACTAACAATAGACAAAAGACTGGCTGGCTTGCCAGCTAGCAAAATTAACTACATGAAATGATATGTCTAAGATCCTAAAATTATTATAGCTTCAGAAAGTACAAGCAATGATCAATTATGTGTAAATTTCCAAGCATTTTTTGATAGATCTGCACAGAATACATGAGTATAATTCTGTCAGACTTCCATCTCTCAAATCACTTTTTTTTTTCCTCTCAGGCTCTGGGAATAGATTTTGTCATGTGTAAACTTAAGATATTCATCGTAAAGGCAGGTCCTTCAGACAGCATTTATTTCATCCTACCTATTCTGGGCACTGGTGAGAAGCACTGTCCTTGTTGTCATCTGCCAAGAGCGCTGTTCCCCTCCAGGTCCTGGGTGTATGGTCTCTATACTCGCAGTCATGCATGTTGGTCTCTGTCATCCTCCCTGCAGGAAGAGACAAGGTAAATCTTCCAGTTTTATTTTCTGTGATTATGCTGGGAAAAGCAAGCTGAACAAGGGAGGGCTGTGATGTTTGAGATACTTCTTACTTTGTGTAGGTGCTCAAAGGCTCCAACAGCAGTTTCTGGTGATCCTCACACCCCTGTTTCCTACACATTCTGGCTTCTTGATGATGGAGAAATTGGGAGGTGACTCCTCAACCAAAATATTCTTCCTGAAGCTTTGGGCAATTTTTTTTATTTGCTTGCACTCAGTATTAACAGACTGTAAGTCAATATTTACTGGAAAACTGTGCAAGGAGCAGAGTTTGATGTTCTTTTAATATTTCATAATATTCTAATTAGCATAAAGAAGCTTATAAGGCTCACAAGATTTGACTGCAGACACAGGTTTTTAATCTGTAATAAATTCTGCTTGGGTCCATTTTATGGTAGTAGATGTCAATACAAGGGAAAATACTACTAGACTTCTATTAAAGTTACACTAATACCTTTAACAGCTTCCTCAGGTTGTGGCCCCTTGCTCCATAGGCAAGGGAACTGAGTGGCTCCAGGGCCTGTTTCCCAGGGTGAGTCACTCTAAAGCCAGCAGGTTATTTCCATGTGTCCTAGCAGTCCAGGTCTCTTGTGAGCTGTTTTTGATGCCCTTGCAGCCTCAAAGCCTAGGGTATTTTTGTTTGAGAAGTCATTCCTTAGATAGCTTGAAGACTGTTACTTTGTCATGTCTGCAGCAGAAGGGCTGCTGGGATGGAATCTTAATGCTGGAAATTTGGAAATAGCCCAGCCAGGTGTAGCTTCATTATTTTACCTATGGCACCTGCAAGGGGGGGGGGGGGGGGGAGGTTTCTGAACCAATTTAGCCCCAGAAACACACAAAGGTTTCACCTCAGAGGGGAATGTGGACCGTATTGAAAGCCAGAACATGAATTAACTACAGTTATCTTAGAGGCCAAAATTATTCCAGGTCATCTGTGCGCTACCCAAGTGTTGAGCCAAAAAAACCAACAGATATTTGGATATTGGGATTTAAAAAACAGAGGAAAGTTAAAAGTTCAAATTTAGAGCATTGACAGTATTTTCAGGGGTAGTGTCATATTTCTACATTTTCTCATCTGTTCACAAGCCCTCGTGTCTACTGCCTGTGTTAGGTTTTACAATGATACCAGCTTACTATAAATACTGCGTATAAGCAAGTGTTAGTGTCATTTCATAATTTCTTTATTTTGAACATTTTTTATGATTTATGCCAAAATGATTTACAATATATTTTATAAGAAACTTGAATTAAAGCTCTACAGAAAAGATACCTTGATCCCAGGTTGACACTTTCAAAGCCCTATAGTATTACAGGACATAGTAAATATTAAAATACTGTCTACTATGAAGGGTTTTCTCCAGAGACTTTATTTTTTGTGCATGATCAACGGATCTGAAGCCAATTTCTACCACTTTTTCTAAACAATTGCATTATTTTCCTGCTTATCTTTCCATTTATTCCACTCCCATTTTTCCTATATGTACAATAAATGCTAGCATCTGATAATAAATAAAAAATATGACAATTGTTTAAACTAAAAATCTGTGCATAGCAGTCAAACAACAAATTATAAAGCAGAAGAAAACATAAATTTGTATTTATTTTATTGCTGTAAAATAAAAAAAAAAAAGAAGCCGGAATCACCTCAATCATCCCACCTGCACACATCCTGAAGGACACCGTCCCTGACAGCCACCTCCTTCCTTGTCATGTCTCATGGGGGTGCCACCTTGCAGACAAGCCTAGGCTGTGGTGCTTACTTTTAGGTCAGCATTTGGCTCTTCAGTGGCAGCTGAGGCCAAGTGGGCAGCCAGAATGGGCACACTAACAGTCCCCACTTCAGAGGCAAAATGTGGGCAATTTTGCTTTTTGGGGGGGAGGTTAGGTACATTAATTTTTAAATATGCAAATGTGTAACTGTGTAGCTCTCATTACTTTTGCAAATAGTCAGCTACTGTGGGAATTCAGCATGCAAGCTTTTGTATTTTATCTCAGAACTCTCTCCACATATCCTGCCATCACAGGCCTTAGGTAAATTAGAAGAAACAGAAAAGAAACTAAAGTAATCAGAGGACTGTATGACAGTAATGACATTAATTTTTATTTAAAATACACTTTGTAGATATTCCTTAGAGAGCTCTCCAGAGTATCTTGTCATATTGTGAGATTTTCTAAGCACTGATAGATTTCCAGTGACTGATAGAGAGTAGTATTACTACTCCAAGTGATCAGTGTGGTTTCCTTTCATCTTTGAGTTTCTAGGAAAGAAACCCCTAATTTAAAGTCTAATGTCTTTCTTCTGTTCCCATATGCAGCAGATGGCACATGGAACTACATCCTACTTTCTAATTCCTTTGTGACATTTATTATTAATCAGAAAGGAAGTTAAAAATATTATCTTTTCAGCTTCTGGTTTGGCTGGTCATATAAATTAGACAAAACATTGCTTAAAATAAATTATATTTGAAAGCATAAAAACTATTAAAAGTATAGCATAGGGGCCACCCAGTGGAGCAGCAGCTGCCAAAGTGTGGTTCAATGAAGAAAGCACAGTTGTTGACACCTCTTGATAATATTGTCCACTATTTATTTGTACGTTCATCTGTGTAATTTCTTCACATAGTAATAAGGGAATTGGAGAAATCTCAAGTACCAGTGATCCTGTATTCAAACATACCAGACTTTTCTTCTTTTTGAGGCTTCAGGATCATTTTATGTGGCTTTTGAGTAGTGCTTATTAATGCCTCTTTCCAAACTGCAGGCAAGGTTTTCATTTCTATGTACACGTATCATTATTTAAAGGAAAATATTGTTATTCAATTAAGTGAAAATCAGTGCATGACTCAACAGATTCAACATTCTTGAATTTAAGGCATATATGTACCTGCTGATCTTCTAATTACTCTTCACTGTACAACACTCCTCTGTGCAATCATAGATCCAAATTTCTTAATTATTACTTTGATGTTGATAATTAAATTCAATTGGTTTTAAAGTTAGATGTGTTTAGCAGAGGTTACTCTAATGTGGCATTTTAATCTGAATTACCTTGTAGAAAGTTACCCTGATAATAGCAAAAGTGTAGAAGAGAAGTTAAAAATGTGCCTTGTTTCCTTATCACATAATATCTACTTTTATACGTTTTCCCTTCTTTTTAACTTTGAAAGGATACAGTTCCTGATTATTTAGCACCTTCAGTGATGCTTTTTAATTTTTAAAGTGATCTGGATGCAGATTAATTCAGGATCCTCAGGTCTCAGAGTCATACTGTTCTCCAAGAGGCTAATGACTTTGTTAAGCCTTGAAAACTTTCTGCCAGAATATAATTCTTCAAAAATAATCAAAGTAAGGGATAAAGTGTTAATATGACATCTTATAACCTTGGAAGTTTTTATATAAATATGTGGAATTTTGGGACAGCTTTCCAAAAGAGGTGACTCTGCACAAGTAAACTTGAAGTTATTAGATAAACAGAGTTATCCTTATGAGTTTGGTTTTTCTTTTTAAAATAAGAAACAACAGTCAGGATGATCATGTTGATCTAAATAATTCTGATGATACCCAGTTCTTCACTCACCCTGTCTTCACAGAAAATGAAAAGGACCACACAATTTTGAAATTGTTTCATTGATGAAATTTGAATTAATTTTCATGAGGCTTCTGAAAGCTATTATTCAAAATTTTTGGAATATTTTTGAAATTGACAGTTATCTTAGTATAGTGTTTGGGGTTCTTTTAATTTTCAAAGTAATGTTAACCAGTAAGAATGCAGAATTTCAAACTTTAAAAATATACACCTTGCATATAGTCCTTTCAAATTTTATTCAGTAATAACCCATTATGAATACTTTTTTATAAAAGGCAGTATGTGTCTTCAATTTGAATAATTTTTTCTACCTTTGTTGCCTTCCAGTTCCTAGCTAGTTATTGAAATAACTGAAATTTATTTTCTTCAATATTAAAAAGCTACTGAAAGATGGATTAATAGGATCATACTCTTCAAAGATCCTGAAAGTAATTTGCCTTTGAGAGATGGAAAATAAAACAGTAATTATTAGTTCAAGGATTTTGTAGGTTAATCTAATTAAGAATCCAGACTTGTTTTGTCTTGGTTGGCGTCCTGTCCTAGTACCAAAGGAATCTATAGCTCATTTCACTAGAATTTTTTTTTTACCATCTGCCTGTAGAAAAAAGTAAAAAGATTTCTATAGTACCTACAGCTTGCATCACACTTCCACTATGCATCATATTTTTGCTACTACATCCAGATGGGCTGCTGCTCATTTGCTATGTAGTTAGTAATATACTTCAGGCTTGATCACAGTGATGGAAAAACATTTGTAGTATAGCTTGCAAATTTTAAATAAATTGTTTTTATTTATACAGAGTGAACTTGTTCCTTTTCCTCTTGAACATTCTCCTTTTCTTAACTTTCCCTATATCACTTGCTAATACTGTACCTCAGGTACTACTGTCATTCATAGTCTGATAGAAGCCATGATAGATATGAATTGGATAAAGGAAATCTTTCACATCTTTATTTCCAGAATAGTAAAATTCTCAGGTTTTTTGGTGTGTATGCAGATAATTTTCTTACTAAATTTGATTGCTACATAATTTCAAGATTATTTAGTTACTTCTGGTCAACTGTAGTACCTCAAAAAAATTCTCATCTCTTTCATGACAATTGAGCTCATATTTAGTATTTTCAAATATTTTGGTTTTGAAAATTTAGGATAAAAAATAGATTTATTCATTTTCTCTACAGCCTACCATGTGAATGTTATTCAGAGATGGGGTCAAATAACCCACTTTTAATTTGGTTCCACTTGTTTTAGATCATAGCTATCATTAAAAAGATATTCAGTAAAGCTTTTAGTGAAAGAAATATTTCCCATGCATATATGTCTGGATTTTTTTCTCTCTTTGCTTTTCTGTACTTTTTCTACTCATCAGATTTCATTCTACTGAGAGGTAGGGGGAAGTCTAAATATTGTTCTTTCTTCCACTGATGACAGGCTGAGAATTAAACATGCTAATAAAAATTTCTTCATCCATTTCTGAAGCCTTAAAAGCGCTAATTAAACCAGGCTAAACAGAACACAGGCAAAATATCTGCATTTGATTACATGAAATCTGTCTTTTCATCTCCTTTAGTATGATCCTATTCTTTGCTTTTAAAGCAAAAGGAGGGGAAAAGCCTTGTTTAATTCTTCCAAAGTAACTATTACCACCAAGTAACAAATGAAGCTTTTAATACTTGAAAGACAGAGAAAATCTAAATTCCTAGTATTTCATAGCTCCTGCAGAACAGTTCTTTATTTAAGCAAAGCTTAGTCAGGCCAATGGACCCACTTTGTCTACTAATACTGGAATTATTCGTGGGTAGGAGAGACCTACTAGAGATTTATGGTCCTTTTCATTTTAACCTTTGTTCTTCCAATCTAAATTTAATAGTAAAGAATTTGAGCCATAGAGACCCTTTAAGAGTCCCTTAGCCCCTAAATTCATTGGCATTTGGCACAAAAAATTCAAGGCAAAATTGATATTATCATTCAAAGACATATGATCTTCAATTTACAGCTATTATAAATTCTGTTTCCCAGAAAGTATTCACTTTAGAAAACATATGTTCAAATTGGGTTTGGATTGTTTTATATGCTCTGTATTTCTAGAAATACCGGTCTTTAACAATATTAATTAAATTGAAAAGTACACTAGGTACCTTTTAAGCCTATTCAGACTGAAATTTCTCAAAGCCATATCCTTCCTGTGTTGGTGCAAGTGCTCTGCATCCATAGATCCAGATCTGCACTCAGGCAGATGAAGCTCTGAAGACAAAGCTACCTTCCACATCCGTTGGTTTTTGTTCCCTTAATAATTATTCACAGAGAGGAAAAAATCTTTTGAAATAAAATTTAATGGTTTCACAGGATTTTGTGGTTTTATCTCCGTAATAATTTGGCCTTTTTGCTAGGGCTTTATTATTCTCACACATAATTCTATATGATTCCCATGCAGATGAAACACTAACACAGATGATAATTTAAAACTCTCCTTATTATTCCTCATAAGAACTTCAATAAATCATTATAGTGTTATCATTATTCCAACTTGTTTTGACAAGGCTACAACCTTCATGTTTCAAAATGAGTTAGGTCTGAATTTATCTAAGCCCAGGGTACTTTATGTGTTCCGAAAATGTCATGAAATTTTCACTGCCATATATCTTCATAGTGCTAATTTACCGCCAGAACCATATGTTTCTAATCTTAGATTACAGCTGGATAAAACACTCAAAATTGTGTTCATTAAAAGTATGCCTGTGGTTAGGTCAGCCTATCTATATTTATTTTAGGTATGAGGTAGACTTTTTTTATTCTATTGCTAGTCATTTGGTAGGGACTGTGGGACACATAGGAATGGCACAGAGGAACTGAGTAGAAAAGCAAATGTGAGTACAAGATATTGGTTTTCTCCATTAAATTAAAGTTCATATTTTTATTCAGAAGGTTGTGTATATATTAAACATTTGCTCAATCCCAAAATATAGCTTCAATGCTGGCATGGAAAGAAAATGCCAAAGGTGATGCTTCAAAGTGTGCATTGCTTTTCATAAATATTCAGGGTTATAGTTTTGGTCCTTTTCAGGAAGCTGGAGAAAATACTGTCAAGTAGACTATAGCAAAGGGGCATCCAAAAGAAAAACACCTGGGAAAAAAAAAAGGGGGCATTTTGAGCCTGTGAGCTTTTTGTTGTCAATCCTACTCCTACTCTCAAAATGGTGTATGATGTAGAAAGATGCTGGCATATACATTGTTATATACAAGAACCTTACTTGGAGGGCATTCCAGTGCATTGTGTGTTACAAGAAATGCCATGCAATAATGTTAATTTATTTCTGGTGTTTTTGTTTAAATTAAATAGACACATAAAACTTACATGAGTTGTTGGCACGCAAGTTATTGCTTCCTGGGGACTGCACCAAGTTACTGAAACCTTTCTGAAATGATGTCATGATTTTTTGTAATTGAATATGCATATTTTTTACATGTTGGAGGCTGAAACACACTTTTTTTTGGCAGGCTCTTTCAACAGATGCACATACTGGGGCCCTATTCTAGGAGGTCTTACAGCATACATAAGTCAATATTTGTGCATAATTTATAAAACTGAGCAGTGGAACATGGCTTTTCCATCAAATTTACACCATTATAATTCCCTCACTTTGTTTTTTACTTAACAGGATGTTGAAACCTCAAAGACATAAAGAAAAAAAATAAAGTAAGATGAGAAACTAGACTTTATTAGCTAATTCTAGTAGAAATTGACTTTTTTTCTGAAGGAAAAATACAAATATAAAACAGAAACAGAGGGGAATATTGCAAACTCGTAGTTAGTCTTTCAATCCATACTCTCAAGTCTCTGAATGTTTCTCTTAATTAGCCTGTTTTTCAATTTGTTTCAGGTTTTGATAAAAGAGATAAGCATAGGCAAGGCTGTACTGAACAGAAACCATTTTCAAAACATGTCTGAAGTGTTCATAATATTAGTTAAAGTTGTCTGTGTATCTTGTTTTTTATATTGCCTCTGTTAATTTCAACCAAAAGAAAGGGAGACGATGAACATGCTTGTGTGGAAAGGGAATTACTGTGTCTCAAACATGGTGACATAGTCACTGAATTGAACCCACTAATTTCTGCTACTGCTGTATTGATTAGAAATCCATTGAAAAAGAATCATGTGCTTAATATATCATCAGTCATTTTCTATACAGAGCAATAATTAAATGGATATTAAGGTAACATTGATTGAATCTTTTGACTTATTGCCAAATTATCAATAATGAAAATATACCCTACAAAGTAAATAAAAGAGAAAGATCTCAGAGGTTAGTGGTGTTTTGATTTATTTCCTATATTTTTAAAAACAAGAATAAGAGTCATATGCTGCTGGTCAGAAAATCAATATATATTATAAAGGATATAATCTCTATCCAGTATTTCAGGTATATCCAATGAACACTTGCTACAGAATAGTTTAGATATTCCTGAGTAACAGATATGCAGTTGTTATTGTAAAAGATAAGCCTAAACAGTGATTGTTGTAATTAGAATATATTTTATTAATGTCTTAATGACAAATTATACCAAGTGTCTTATCAGAACCATTCTGAAATATTAAAATCCAAAAAACTCTTACAAGAATCCCTCATTTCAATTTTTTTAAAAACATGTATTCTTCAATTAGGTCAAATTTAAAAGACAGGTGTCAGACCAGTAGAATTTCTGGCATGACTCTGCGAATGTACACACTCAGGGATTTTAATGTGCTTGCTTCTTTTCTGCCTATGCTTTTTCTTTTTATCTTACTTAATTTTTCCTTTTTTCCTTTTTTCCTTTTTTTTTTTTTTTCGCAAGTCTTCTCAGTATAGGCAAACATGATGTCCCATCACTGATTTTTTTGCTGCTCCTATACCATCGGACCTGAGTATATTCTTCATCTTGCACAACTTCAAGGTTTGTGACAAAAGTTTAATGAAGCTTCTGTAAAGTGCTGGCTTCTTTTGAACCATGATTACAGCATGTAATTGATTATTTACTAGTTAGAAAAGTAGGTTGAGGGTAAAAATTAAAATCCAATCCTAATCTGCCATCAGATGCTCTCAGATGGCTTGAATTTATTTCCATCAAGAAACAATGACAGAATGACCCCCAAGTTCTGGAATTTCTCATTCCAGGAAAAATATTAGTCAATATATTACAGCTCTTTTTTTGTTACAGAAATCTGAGAATTGGATTATTCATTTATATCTAGGACAATAAAAATCCTGCAGTAAGTGTCCTATATTTTATATCTTATTACTTTTCCTTTTGGAATCATGAAACACTAAAATATTTTTTTAAAATCTGAAAAAAAAATTCAAATTTTAGAGATTCAACAAATGTCTTTCTTAGGTGCTGTTTATATTACCAAAAAGATTTGGAATGAAGAAGTAGCTTTTCTTTGCAGTGAAAGTACAACAGATCTGTTTATTACTGCTGCTATTGAATAGAACTCTAAATATCGAACCATTTAGAGGTAAATGAAAACCATAAAATTGAAGTAAACTTAAGATTCTTTCATGCAAAATTGAATGGATATCCACATCTTGTCATATGCAACCTAAGATAATTGTTTAACTGAAAACTGAGAGAAGAAATTATTTAATTTCAATTTAGATATACTTTTACTATGAAGATTCATTTATGTAATACTAGTTTTAGTTTAGCCTTCATTTTATACATTGTATAAGAAAAAAACTTTGGTAAAAAAGGTTTATTATTCCACAGATAGCAAACAAACAACAACTATGACAGTATCCCAAGAAGTTCTTGATATTGCATGCTGATGAAAAGCTGCCAATTATAGTAACTGTTTTCAGTGACATTTTAGATTAACACATAAATTTTCTAAAGAATATGAAATAATCAGACATAAGTCTTGAAGCTTTGTCTCCTCTTACAGAAACCAAATTGTTTTAACATGAAGAAGTAGAGGGTTTTCCTAAAATAGATAGGTATTGTGCTACTGTTTACATTTTACCTGTGCTTTACTGTGTACATTTTACCTGTACATTTATAGGTAAGCTGCTGTACATAATGACCCCAGATCACACTGCAAAAATCTGCGAGTGTCAAGAATATAAACTAGCTGTTGTCACTAATTATAGCCACCAGATCTCATTCCCATTATTGAGAAGACTTCATTTCAGGAACAATGTCTGAAGATTGACACTAACAAATTGTTGTTTTCAAATATTCCTGCCTTGAAACAGCTGAAAGAATAGCTGGGAAAATAGACCAAGAATTAACTACAGCTTTCACATTCCTGGCAACTTTCACTGGCATTCTACTTCAGACCCCACTTTTAACATCTTGCTTTCATAAATTTCACATAAAAAAGATAATGATGTCAAAAATATGGTGTTAGATCTGGCATCAAGAATATAGTTTACATATACAGTGATAAAATCCTTTATAATAAAAAGAAATAGCTAATTCAGTTTTATCAAGCATATCACAGTACAACTAGAATAATGAGTCTAAGGACAATTTCTTAGTATGCAGATGTGATTAAATTGGGTGGAACATCAAGTAATGAGGAGTAATAAACTAGGTCTTGAATCACTGAAGAAATATGCCTGAGCTCATTTATAGTAAATAGATTTTGACAGAGATGGATGTGTCGTAAGGTGCTGAAAGGAAAAAAACCTCATCTGTGGGAATGAAATGGTGCAGAAGTCTTCTCATTTCAGACAGATAATCCACACCTCTGCCAATGCAGTATATTTTACACATAAACAGCACTTTATTTATAAACATTGTCCCACAGCAACAGTAACATGACATGAAAAGACTGTGAAGCATCAAAACTAATCCAATGGAAAGGGAAGAAGAAAGGAAAAAAATTTTAAAGAATGGGGGAAAATAGAAGTACAAAGTATTTCAGATTCTGTTGAAACCTTTAAAGCTAGATTCAAAGACAGACTGAAGAGAAGAATCCTGCTTTAATAGGAAGAGTCAGTAGATTGAATACTCCATTCTTTTCTGTGTTTAAATCCTTTTTAGTCTTTGTAAGATTACTGAGTTCTGGTTTCTTTTTCAAGTTGAAACATTTTGCTAAATATTACCTTTGAAAATGCAGAAGCTTTTACCTTCATTTTCTCTTTTTTCCTCCACTCCCTTTATTGAAAATTTAAGTCTTAACAGATAGATTTTGGAAGTTTAGTAAAGATAGGTGTTTCAAACTTCAGCTGCTTGCCTAAAACTTAAACCAAAGTAGCCTAGAAAACTCATTGAAATAAACAGCCTGTACACACACATGTACCGCTCTATACTGGTTATGTGATTCTGTGTGCAGTTGGTGACTGCTAGCCTGTTAGCCCTTTTTATTCACTCTGTCACTCTAGAAGGCCTTTCAGTACCTTTTTAATTAACCAGATTGTTTCTAACTGCAGTCTAATTCTCCCTCTTTATTTACCACACTCACCACCCTTGGCCTGAATCCAACCCCAATATAACAATTAGTTTTATCTTCAGAGTGAGCTATCTTAATCAGCTTCTCTCTCATCTCTTCAGCCTGATGTCTGAGCAATAACCACAAATGAAATCTAATGTTAAATCTGTACCACTGCATTCTTTGCCTATACAGTACACAGAGAGGCAACCAGATTCAGAAAAGGAGAGCTCTCATTTTGTCACATTCAGTGTTTTCTTCAAGTTTCTGAAACAGACATTCACATAACCAGAAATGAAGTAACCAAGGGCTAGCTGCAATCTTAATCTGGTCAATGTGCATAATCCCCAGAATTATTGAAACGTAACGTGAAGCAGAAAAATGACATTTGTTTTCAAACTCTACTTTTAATTTCTTGATACTTGAATGCATCTGCTGCTTGTTACAGCTATCAATATATCTGTGCACTGAGAAAGCGTGTGTTAGTACCTCACTTTTCTCAACTATTGCAGCTGGTCATTGACGGAGTCAACTACAAACTGGATGTTTTTGAGACTTTCTATTTGCATCCATTCCTAGCATAAGCCTGATATATTAAGATGGAATACAACAAGCAGAAAAGAGCTGATCTTCATATCACCTATTGACCATAAAATGAGTGAAAGGTCTGACATGATAGAACTTATGTTATCCTATTTCCTATTCTTTTAATGCTGAATTAAAATGACAGTTCTTTATATTTCAGGTTTCTATGGTCAAAAAGTGGCTGCTCTGTGTGAAGTAATACAGCACACAAAGGGCACACAAAGCCTGCCTGTCTCATTTTCTCTGTGTCTTTCAAAATAACCTAATCTAGAAGGAGGCTAATTTCTGTTTTGTCTCTGTCTCTGAAGTATAATAGCTTCCAAGCGAGGGGCAAGAATCAGTACAATTTTCAAGATGCAAAACACAATGAAATATAGTTTATGATCTTATAAATTAATTTTTATATAATAATTGAAATTAAAGTTTACTTGAATAAGATGTTGCTTATGCAAAGTATGGAATTGATGTCTATTGGTTTTTACCAATATGTGTATCTTTTATATGTATTCTCTATTATTTGCATATTTATTTGGAGCTCTGTAGCTTATTGTTGCATTTGTAGCTAGTTTTCTCAGTAGTTTTCATTGTCCTTTCCTAGGCAGGAAGGCAAAACAAATTCCAGAGTTCCAAGCCCCGAGGGGTACAAGGTCCCAGTTGTTCTGGTTCTTCCTGGGAACCAAGGCCAAGAACGACTCCTGGAGATAGATTTCATGGACAAAGCACAACTGGTGCTGAAGGGGGGACTTCAGAGAAGGGGCTTGACCTGGGGGAATTGTATCACTACTTGTCCTCCTCATTGGTGCATTTTATCAATTTGCTAATTTCCTAAAAACCTATAAGATGTACTCACCCCTGTGGGATGGGCTTCTGTGGACATTCTTCCATAATTACCCCCAGAGCTCCAAGTAAATATCCATTTTTATATTACTTGCTATACAAAAATTATCTTGAGTTTCATTTCTAGTTTGAAAAAGGCATCACAATCACCAGATTTCATAGTAGTGCAATACTCTTAAAACTGTGATAAATTAAATTAAATGTAATTTAATAAAGATGGAATTTTTTTTATTTCCAGGAGTAAAAACTCATTTGAAGTGAATATTATAAAATAGCCATGTATCTCACCACTATCTTCATTGTAAAAAAATATTTCTTTCAGCTTTTTGGCATGTCTCAGGATGCTAAATACACTTCCAGAAAGGCGGTGCGAAGCAAATATGAACAATCACATTCTACTGTGACTATATATGCCCTTTCCATCAGGAAATATTATAATTATTGGGTTTCAGCAGGGATATTTTGCTATCAGACAAAAATAAAATCTCCATTTTAGAATTAATATAAAGTTGAACAAATAAATCTTGAAAGAGACATGAACCAAAAAAAAAAAAACAAAAAACCACAGCTATTTTAAGGCTGTGCTAACACTGGTACAGCTTTTGCCAAGTTTTTGTTTCCCTTTTTTTCTTCACCCACCATCTTTGTATCTCTTGGCTAACCCAATAACAGACTATTGAGATTGTCTTTTTGCTGTTTTACATATGTCTAGTCTGCTTCTCTGATGTATAGACATATTTCTAACAGTAATTATCATTAGAAGCATTGGTGATTAACCACATATTGGGGCATTTTCAAATTTCTCAATATTTTCTAATAATCAAATGTATACAGTCAGAGGGAACAGAAGTCTACAGCAATTCAAAATCATGTCATTTGAGTCAGAAATAGTGCCAGTGACTCACTCTGTGTTGCCCTTACTTATGCTTGGGGTTCAGATAAATTTGTGACTGGGGTGTGAACCAAAAGAAGCCATAAGTTCTCTTAACTAAGAATCCTTTTCTCCCCCATGCAAATAAACAAAATTACATCATTCTATAAGATCAAAGAAATTAGGTCCAAAGATTTTTATTATGATCCATTGCACAACTGAAGTTGATAAAGAGACACTGATTTCTGTCAGCTAAAGATACACAATCAAGGAGGGTTCATTAGCTGCAGAAAAGAAAAGAAGTGCTACAGCTGGCTACACACTGGTCACTTGAGTGCAGTGCTCTGGCCATATCATACCCATGGTCACTGAAGATAACATCTCAGAAGCTGTTTATAAACCTGAAGATAACCATAGTGTTCAATGTGTTCAATTAGAAAATTAAATGGATCTTCCCTTGCCATACCTTCATTTTCTGCCTCTAAGGCATCAGTTTTAAACCCTCTAAGGCATTCAGTTTTAACAGAAACACAGATGTGCCTTTGAGCACCAATAGCAGAATTTGCTGTGATCCTTGTTTGAACTTCATGGTTAACCACTCATATAACACCTGACTAAATAACAACATCACTAAAGCTTCTCTGTGCAACTCATGATACAATAAACAATGCCAGTACCACAGCCAGATTATTCTTTCCTTAAATTGGTATATATGGAAAAGAAGGTTTGAAAAGCATAAGAATGGTGAGGAGAGAAAAAAAAATAAGCTGGTTTTAGAATTTTCTTTACTCAAAGATCAACCTTGCACCTGGGAGATGTTAGAAAATACTCATTGTGAGATAATTCACATATTTGTGTTTGCTTTGGGTTTTTTTTCGTCTGCTGAAAAAGAAATTGAATTTTTTCAGAGTAGATAACAGAAGGTTTTTAAAGACTTAAGAGGCTTTTCCACAGACTGGGGCCTCCCTATAAAAGGGAGAAGGGAGGTAACAGGGTTTGGAAATTGTAAAGCACCAGCTGGTGAAAGATTGCATGTGCTTCAGGCCCTTTGATATGTAATGCAGGGATCAGGCCCCACTGCTTTTGCCCCTGCTAAATGAGCTTTGCAGTGTATGTATCTTGGTTAGTGTTTTGGAATCCTCCAGCCAGACACATCATGGAATAAATGTACTCTTTGCATTTCAGCTACAGGTTGTTGTCTTGGTGGCACTTGCATGAATTTGGTTCACACAGTATAAGAATATATTATACAGCACAGATGTTCAAAGGCTTTTGCCAACTGAGATATCTCAGCTTGTTGGGGTTTTTTATTTGCTATTGTTAATAGCAATTATCATCATCACCATCATCTCCATCATCATCACCATTTCTGTGCTAATGCTATCAAACAAATTCAAATAAAGTCTCTTTTCAGATGCGTGTGTCCCCAGAAATTTGAGGTAAATATTTAAGCAGTTCTGCTTTGCTGCCTATACAGAAAAGAGTCCAGTCCAAAGTGTATCCAAGGCTGTCCATGTTCTAATTTCAGTATTTGTCCACTTGAAAGCTCTGCAAAAGGTGTTTGGGCTCAGATAGGAGTGAGTGAAGAGGTTACTACCTTTTGGAAAATTCATCACATTTATTTTACTCTTTAGACTCTTGGCACAATACCAAGTTTTGTGTTTTGTTTTTTTTTTGTTTTTTTTTTTTTTTTGGTTGGGTTTCAGGGTTTTTTTTGTATAATAAATACTGTTTTATTTTTATAATAGATGTAAAGTACTGTCAGTTTGTGGTGTGATCTTGGAAACACTACATCTACCATCTTGCAAAATTTAAAATCTCTGCTAAATTTATGAAGCTCTCCAAGGTGCTGGCATTGAATATTCAAGTAAATTTATAAAGTCCTGAACTAAAAGACCTTTGAATGCACCTTCAAGGGACAAAGTGTTTGCTCCTTTTATGTTGTTTGACTCCTGCACAAAATCTTTTGCCAAAGTTCTCTGATTTTCTAAAGTTGCTAATAAAGTCTATTTTTTATATTGACCTCTTGAGAATATCTTCTCAGTGTTTGTCTAACAGAATACATGAACAACAGTAAGCTCTTTTAAAAGCCTTGTAAAGCAAGATTTTTAGGGCCTTACAGAAGATAAAAGCAATTTTACTACCTGATGACAGCAAGATGAGTAATAAGGATGTTGCAAAACTGAAAACCACAAAAGTTGCTAATAAATGTACTTCCAGTGTATTTAATTTTAGCAATCAGAAGTATGTTGTGCTGGAATCCTTCATAAGAATTGATATGTTTATTAATTTTGATTGACATAGATAAGAAAAATGCA
Organism: Cinclus cinclus; assembly: GCF_963662255.1. Classification (NCBI taxonomy): domain Eukaryota; kingdom Metazoa; phylum Chordata; class Aves; order Passeriformes; family Cinclidae; genus Cinclus; species Cinclus cinclus. The sequence goes on along the minus strand of NC_085050.1, from coordinate 16,063,621 downwards.
ATCACATTCATTACTATCTTATATTAATAATTTTGTAAAATATGAATATAAAGGACTCACAGCTAAAAAAAATCAATTATTAAACAGGAATTAATTAGAGATTTACTGAGGCCTGAGCACAATGGGAAGAAAAGTGAAACATCTAAATCTTCAATGAAATAATGAACTTTTCCATAATTTGCAACCTAATATTTCCACATATTAAGACACAGCTCTCCAGGTGACACTTAGAGAATCAAACTTTATCTCATTACAGTTGAAGTTTACCTTCATAAGACTTGAGAAAGTATGGCCCCTGGCTCCCAAACAAACTGGGAAACCTGAAGTTATACAATAGCTCAGAAGGTGATTGATGCCAACATGCCATTTCTGCAGTAAAACTTTCTTTTTTGTGTGTGCATCTGCAGAATTCTCAGCAATTGCAATATAGTGTGGTGTCATACACTAAGTCTTCCTACTGAATTCAATGCAACACTGACTACAATTACAGCTTTTCTTGTGTGCAACACTGATCTCATCCAGTGTGTCTGGAGTTCTCTCTTGTGAGACATGATTTTATTCTGGATACATTATACTATTAGGACACACCAGAGGATGACTAGAGAGCACCTGGCCCACCAAGGCCATTGCTGTGGAAAGAGCAATTTTCTGGACTTATGTCTGCTAAGTGTCTTTAGGAACTAGTAAAAACCCAGACAGACTGAAAAGATGAAATGGGATTTTAGTCTAAGGATGGAGCTGAATACTCTATGTACAGTATGAATCCTTAAACAGCAGCAGGTGACCAGTATTTTGAGCTGAATAGTATTCATTTCTCTTTTAAATATTGCACAAGTTAAATTGTAATGACTGAGCTGTGGCAAAGAATCTATGGTTACTCTTTTTATTATTAATTTTCTAATTTTTAATGTTTAATTTCTTAATTGCATACTATATATAGGAAAAATTTATTCTGTATATGAAATTTATTGACCTGTCTTCATTGAATGATCCATGTATATGATTTCTATAATGTTGATCACTTTCCCTTTGTTTCAGGAGCTCAAAATTTTCTGTACTTCTCTTAATTGTTTCCATATATTTTACTGTATGTTTTTGCTATTTTATGTAGGTTTTGTGCAGTGAAGTATGAATGCTAATTTATCTGCAAGAGACACATGGAGGGAGAAATCTCATCAGGCACTCAGGGAAGAAAGCACACTTTTCACAAAGGAACTGTTAATTTCTTTCCCATTTTGGCACCCATGTACTCAGGGACATTGGAGCAGCTGCAGTGAGGATGATGGATGTTCCGAACTGGTTGCCACTGAACTCCTGCAATTTTAAAAGGTCACAGAGTGAAGAAAATGAAAAACCTCTGTTTTGGCAGAGACAAAGTTACCTTGGCATGGTAATCAAATCAACAAATGGCTTTGTGCTCATATCTCACACAAAATCCTAAAACCATTTCTAAAACACCTTTTCATCATCTTTATGAGTCTGTTTTCTCTTTAACTCTTTAAGTGTTTGATTTTTTTTATAATTTTGCTTTCATTAATATTGAGTTCGAAATTTGATCTCAATATATTTGTATGTATCTTATTTATAAATATTGTGCATCCCTCAATTATCCAGGTAGCACACACACTCCCACACAGTCATAAGATTCATTCTGACCTTACCACTCTTTTTTCTGCATCAGTTCTGTACCTATGATCATATGAAAGATAATTCAATTAAGATTTTTCTATTTTTTCAGCTGTAGTTACCAGTAAATTCTTGTTTCTTTTCAGCACTTATCTTTATTTTCTCCTAATTGTCAATCATATTTCTGTGCACATGTTTAAAGAAAATAATACTTTCAGCTGGTATCTTATATGATTTTCTTCTGATTACCTTTTATTTTGATTTCACAGTCACAGAGCCATAAAGGTAATTATTTCCCTAACTCATGTTTAGGTCTAATTTGCAGATTAAAAAATATCAGAATACAGACCGCTGATGAATAAGATTCAGGTACACAAATACCCTTATGAATATTCAACAGCAGAACAGAAATATCCTTACTGTGAAAATTGTCCAGTTCATGTGGGGTTCTAAGAACTTTCCAGCGAGAATATAAGTTATCTAGTAAGTGGTGAGTCAGGGGATCCAAGTTAGAGACCTAAAGTTACAAATAATTATTTTTTTTCTCTTAGAGCCCAGTTACATCTTTATTACTATTAATCCTTAATACACTGAAACTGTTTCAAGACTCTTTGTGAATCCTAGACCCCCCCACCACTTTTTGATGTAGGTAACAATAGTTAGCACATCCTTCATTCTTCTACTTACACACAGTAGAGCTTCTCTCCTCTTGATAATTATAATTTTTCTCTTTTCTAAGACCCTAGAGTTAACTTTTATTGAATAAGGTGATGATGCTTTACAAAGTATTAAATGAAGATTCACTAATATCCGTCTCATGGATTTAGTTCTTATATTTACTGGAAACCATACAGACACATGATAGGACTGAATTTTCTCTGGATGAAAAAGCAAATCTTTTGTTGTCATTATGCAGCCAACTAATATATCTTGATTTTTTTAATTAAATGTAAATATCCAGTATTTGTAATGAGTCTTGTATCAGTTCAATTCATGGGAAGAGTATTTTGTGGAAAAATATTACAACGTTCTAGAGTAGGAGATGGTGACCTACCAACCTCAGTACTCTCCACACAGATTATAAGACATGATATGGGCATGGAAATAAGTGAAGAGAATAGATACAAAAAACCCCTGAAACTAGCTGTTCTTATCTCAAGAACTCTTGTGAGATGCTAAATGAGACACAAATGCTAACATCGTCTCCCATACTCTATGCTTGCCAGCTGGGTTGCACTAAAACAAAGGGAATGTAGGGAAGAAACATCCTTCAGTGACCACTGCCATTCAGAATTTAGCATTAATAAGGTGCAAAAAAATTGAGAAGGAATTCCTTGAAGGTTTATGATTGAATTTCATTAAAAAAGGGACAAGATCTCTTCCCACTGTCTGAGACAAAAATAGGATAAGAGTATTTCTCTTGCTTATTTTCACTAAACATCTGCTGTGGGTAACAGTCAGTGAGTCTTGGGAGAGATGAAAACTTCATGTGACCTCATGTAGCTGCCATGCACATGCTCTGTGTAAATCAGGGAGGCTGACCTCATGGTCCAGCAAGATACTTCATCAGTTCATTTCCTTCAGGTCCACTGAGCAGACTTAGAAAGTACACAGTATCCATGGCACCTCATTTCACCAGTACCCAAATTAATCATTATGATTCAGTGGAAAACACTCAGCTCATAGAGGTCCTCTTCTTCATGTTGGTGTCCACAAAGTCAGTTAAGAGAAATTTGTTATTTAGTTTAAATGCTTTTAGTGTAAATGCTTTTGTTATTTAGTTTAAATGCTTAAAATATTTTTACTTTAAATGCTAAACTGTTTTACTTTAAATGCTTAAGAGAAGGTTTAGTACATGATAAATTATCAAGTTTAGGCAAACTGTGATCATCAAATCACCATCAAATGCTTCTGATTTAGCTTTTTCCCTACCGCTTTGATAATTTACAGGTTTCTGCAATAAATGCTCAAGAGGTTTTACAGGAAGATGTATTTGCTTTCCTGCTCCCTGTCTTGTGCATTCCTTTTGGGACTGAGAGGAAATAGGATAATCTCAGTAAGTTCAATGTAGATGAGAAATTTACCTCTGATTTTTTTAACTCAGAGATGAGTAGATTTTATTACCGAGTTTTTTTGTATTTATTGAAAGGTTTTGCTAGTAGCTCATTTTACCAGTACAAAATTAAGCATGTTTAGACTTCAGAAAATAATTTAATATGAAACTTTTCAAAAGAAACAATGCCTTCCTATTTCTAACCTTTTTTGCAACTAGATCTCTACAAACCTGTATTGACTTTCTGAAATAGTGTTTGTACCTGAAAGAGCCCAATTTTCCCAAGGTCAGATTGCTCTGTGAACTCAAATATGATTTATGCATGGTAACATAGATCAAAAGTGTGTCTGAAGAAGGACATAATTATATGAGACAAAATATGAAAAAATAATGAGGTCATTTCCTATTCAGGTATCTATATACAGGTCTTAATCATTTCTAGGGAAAGGAAGATCAAAAACATGAATGTCATAGGGTATTTCAGATCCAATTTTGTGTCTTGTCCTCTTGATTCTGAAACAAGGCTTCAAAAATAAATAATTTAATTAATTAATTTTGGACTACACTGACCTTTTCTGTCTGAGAAATAATAGGATACAAATTAAGCCATATATACACGGTTAAGTATAAAATATAGCTATATTTCAGATTTAAATACAGGCTGAAGATGATATAGCATCTGGATGAACACAGTCCTGAATACAGTAATAATTGGTAAAATGTATGAAAATTTCAATTCTGTGAGATGAAGTACATACCAAAGGATTTTGTTATTAGATCTGAATAACATACATTTTTTCATTCATGACTCAAAGGCAATTCTTAAAATCTTTTAAAGTACTTTTAAAGTGTAAGTTTAAAATTAAGCATTAAGAACATACTAAATATTTAAAGAAGGCAAATCAAAGACAAAGTCAGATGTAATTTATAGTAAGGCAAACAAAACTTTCCAGTAAGAAAAATTTGAATGATTTCCAAATATGAATAAAAGAAGGTGAGATTAAGTTACCCAATAGTGGATTTGGATAACAGAATTTAAAAACTTGAAATATTCTTACACTTGACTCAGTTACTAGCATGCTTGCTCACTTGTCTCCCCTCACCACACTGGCTTCCCAGCATCTCCAGTTCCCAGATGGGAGGTGGATGCTCACCCAGGGAAGTTCAGCAGAATGTTGTACTGGTACACACCATACTTGGGAATCACCAACATTTGAGTCTGTGCATCTCTGGGACCCTTTCCTACTTCTCAGCTTTATTCTCCAGCCTTAATCTTCACCTTCTACTTCCTGTAATTTCTTTCCTCTCTGCCCTCCCTTCTCCCTCCCTTCTTCCCCACCCAATACTTTCCCCAAGACCACTTCTTCCTTTTGGAATCTCTTCTGTGAAGCATCTCTCCTTTCCAGGGCCTTACACCCCCAGTTTTTACAGTCCAGGTAAGGAAGTAAAAAACATTTACCATCTCTCTTAATTTTTTTTTTCAATTCACAGGTTGAGAATGTGACACTTTTGTTTAGTCCAGGTGTTATAAAATGTACAGCCAACCCATACCAGCTGCTGCTGCACTCTTCCTAAACACACACAGCCAATTGCCTTCTGCCTGGCAATATTCACAATTTGAGCCACATGTTTAAATACTTTCCTGCTGAACTTGAACAGCTAGTGCAATCCAAATTAGAAGAAAGAGTGGGCAGGGATAATAATATTTAATATTGCAAGCATCTACTACTCTATCCTAAATGAGTACATGGCACGCCTAAGATTTTGACAGTTAGAGAACAAATTAAAGACATTAGATGTTATAAAATATATAGTCACAGAACATTAAACTCAAAAAGAACATTAAACTCATTACTTCACCCTCATGGAAAGAAGAACTAAACCATATATTCTCTTGTACTTTATCCAGACGTGTTTTCATATCATATGTCTGCAATTATGACATTTCCCTTACTCTTCCTGAAAGATTTTCGCAATCCAGTATCTTGGAATACAGCTCTGGCACTGATGATTTTTTTTCGCATAAATGCACTTACAGCTATTGATAGTTGATGTCACACAGTAATCCACTTCTTCAAGCTTGGTTGGCTTTGGCTGGTAAAATTGATGATATTGAAAACAGAAAGGTCTTTTTAAAGCAGATGCTCATTTCACAGTCAGGCCCAGCACAGGTGATTAGAATTGTCCTTTACGGGCTAAAGACTACAACAATCTGTGAAAAAAACATAGCAGTAATCTAGTACACTGGAGAGACAAGAAACAATAGTGAATATTTTAAGCATAAATCACTCTTCAATGGACTGAAATCAAAGACAAAAGTCTGACACAATAATTCTATTCCATCTGGTTAGTATTGGTAACTTCAAATATTAAAGATCTCATAAAGTATTAATCAATACAAACTAATCGCTGCAAATATTTTCCAGTAAACCTTTCTCCTCAAGACCTTGAAATTCATGGAATTTTTCATTTTATCTCTTACCTATTGATTTAACATTTTAACGTCTAAAAATTAGTTATGCAGGAGTCTCAGCATGCAAGCAAAATATTGCACAATAAAAAGGTAACTGCCTACACACAGGGGAAAAAAAAGCAATTGCAGAGGAATTTGAACTTGTTCATCCAAACTTCAGCCCTTTGGAAATTCAAAGCAGCATCCACTTTCAGGAATCTATATGTAGTAAAAGAAGAAATTACTTTTTTCACAATATATACCTATATAGTTAAAGGAAGGAGAGCTTTCTTCCAGGCAACCTTTTCCTTCTAGATATGTGGACCTGTAATTTATACTTTTCCAAAGCAATTCTTACTCATTAGACTATGAAAACTAGCCTCAACCAAGACTGAGATTCCTGTCCATCCAGTGAAAAATGTACAACTATAAAATAAAAAAACTGCAAGGGAAACTGGCTCTGTATCCTTCTCTAAAACACAGAGCTGTTAAAGTGAGGGTATCATGCTGTTTGTGCATGGTACTCTGCAATGGTATTGAATAGGACAAGGGATCACAGCTTTAAACTGCCAGAGGATAGGTTTAGATTAGGTATTAGGAAGAAATTCTTCCCTGTAAGAGTGGTGAGGCAGTGGCACAAGTTGCCAACAGAAGTTATGGATGTCCCATCCACAACTGTCTTCAAGGCCAGGATGGATGTGGCCCTGAGCAACCTGGTCTAGTAAAAGGAGAGAGAGATTCCACCATAAAATCTATATAGGGACTTTGGTCATTTTCTTTCTAACAGTATGTCACAGTATGTCATGTTATCAGTATGTCATAGATGTGCCATCTTTTGACACTTTATCTAAAATGTGTACCATCTTTTAATTCCTTCTCCAATGACTTATGCCATCTGCCTGGAGCTGTAAACATCACTTGGGATGGAAAAATAAGGAAAATAAGGAAGAACTCTGAAATAAAAGTATCAAAATATCAACATCATTATATCAATATTGATAAATATAGGAAATTTTACAATAGATCAACATAATTTATTAGGAATAGAGATATCCAGGTGATATGCAGTAAACTAATATAAGGAAAAATAAGGTTCAATACAGGAAAAAGAAATACTGAAAAATCTAGTACAAGGATGAATGAAAAATCTGAGTACATGTTCATTCAGTGTAGGGACATTAAAATGGGTATATTATGGAAAAGAGGTATAGCAACTAATTTATTATGAATTGAAGACAATTTAAGAAAAATAATACAGGTATATACAAATAATAAGGGGAAAAAAGGGATTTACATGTTAAATAGGTTCTACTTGTTTTAAAAATATTTTAGATCTTAAATCCAGGAAATTCACTTTCTAGAAATGTTCCCAGATCAATTTGAAACCATTTGAGGAGTTATCATAATAACCAAACAAAGTTGACAGCCTGCATCTTAAACCCTTCTGGAACTTCAAAATACCTAGTATGTTTGTAAAACAAGAACATATTCCCAAGGGTCTTTTTAAAAATCAAATATATCTACACAATTTCTGTGCCACAGCAAATCACAGCTGATTATGTCGTATTACAGTAAGTGTTGATGTAACCATAGCAATACTTAAATTCATTCCTGGAACTTGTAGGACATATGGATTCTTCAGAAGGTTTAAACATTTAAATTTTAAAACTATGTTTTGAAGACAGATCAGAGCTTTTATAGAACGTTCAGACACAAAAGGAGTTGTTGCTCATATAGAGGCTGGTCTAATGTTCTTATTTCACGCTCACATTTCTCGTTTGCTCTTAATCAATTGAATTAAGCACCATCTATTCTGCCCGCTATGCATGATGCCTGGCATTTATCAATTTACTACACATTAACATACAGCCTGAGAACTTGATCTGGAAGACATGAGCAGTGTTTCCCCATGGAGTCAAAAGTCAAGAACTCTCAGAAATATAACTGTAAGTGACAAATTAGATTGTTTAATTATAAACATGAGTGTAGGTTATTTGTAACTTCAATAACTCTTGAAATACTTTCAACACTGGGTAGAGTTCTAATTTACCCATTCAAGGAAGAGCCCTGACCTATATTTTGCCATTTTGCCATTACTGGGCACATAATGGAAAGATCAGATGATAAGGTAACACTCAGATAATAATAAAAAGTCTTTTACTTCACCTTGATATGAGAATTTTTGCTGACAATATTTATTATGTGCTGAACTTTTATACTAGTTCATAGTATCAGCAGTAAGGAATATAATTGTAAGTATATAGCTACTTGTTAAATAATTCCCTTCCTAAAAAGTGAAAGGCAAGATAACCATGAGATCTTTGGAAATGAAAATATGTATTAGCTTCATAGAACATGCTTTAGTTTGGTGTGATGAACAGAAGAGAAGTCACAAGGGTTTTGGAGCCAATTCTCATTTAATTTTGTGTTCACTGCAGGTATCTGGAACCCAAATGTAATGCTATATCTAATGATAATAAGATATAAGTTTTTATAAGTTTCCATACGATAAGTAGCTGAAGAAAAATCCTCATTGTAGAGAATAATGCAAAAAAAAAGGGGGGTTATATATTCCGACAAAAGTTTACATACAATTTATTATTTTCAAACACAGCATAAGGTAGGGAACAATTCAGAGTAAGCGTACACAAGTTCTTTTCATCTTTTTGGTTTGTTGACTAGACTGTTCATGAATCAAAAAAAAAAAAAAAAGAAAGACACTCTGGCCAGAATTTTCATATTTGTTTTCTCCAATACCACTACTACTGAAATAATGGCTTAATTTTGACTTTTCATAAATGTTCCAAAATTTGCAACATTTCTCCCTGATGTTTAAATGCTATTGATTTAACTACATTTTAAACTGAAAAAACCCCTAGAAATTGAATGGCATTATATAGATGGTCTCACCCTCCAAAGAAGCAGTCTAAAATTCACAAGAGTGACATTCTTACACTAAATATTAGAGATCTAGCCTTCATGTTATTAATTGTTTAAATGGTTAAAAAGTAGTTATCAGGCAGAGAAAAAATAAATGAACCGGTGTTCAAGAGTTAGTGCATCTTACAAGCCTAAGTAAAGGAGTGGTCTGTATCCATCACAAAATGACATTATAAATCTTTGTACCTAGCAAGGGAATGACATGAAAAATTATACTGAGCAAGCCAGAGATGCACTATTTGTAAGCCTCAAAGGAAAGGTTAATGCAAGTTAAATATTGACATGTCAGCAATAAGGATTATAGCAATTATAAATTTGCACTAATGCCAGCTGCTGTTTAATTATTATGTGACACTGACAGGTCAGTTTGGAATATTGACAGCTGAAGGCATTTGCCTTATAGGAATTATTCAAGATCTTTGGAACAGGCTCTGATCTCAGTTCAATTCTACAAACAAATCTCTTAGAGTCAGGAGAGTTAATTTATATTTCCAGTGGCAAGAGCAGACCCTGCTGTGTCACATATTATATTCCTTTTATCTAGAGTCAGGAGAGTGAATAATTAGTTATGCTGTAAACACACCTCTCTTCTTTCCTTCAAGTCACTCTTTTAAGGACTACACTAGAACGTAAGTAAATATTGCTAGTTTCTGCCTGATAAAAGGGTAGAGAGGAATAAGGAATGTGCATTTCTACTCTAAATGGGAATGCTTTCATTAATCTTGGTAATCATAGATTACCAGTCGTAGATGTTGAACATTTGGAACATGCCCAGAAAGAATTAATATGTAGATTGAAGGAGAATTTCACTCTTTCATAAGTTAAAAAAAAAACAAAAACAAACAAAAAAAAAACCCACCAGAGATTAAAACAGAGTAGTATTTCTGCAGTAAAGGGAAAATAGTATATTGAATTTCTCTGTTGAAATATAATAGATCTGATTAAATTATTTATCTGGGAAAATTAATTTAATGGCTTCCATTTTGCTGCACTTACGTTGTTCACTATGCAATCTTAACATCTAAAAGCACACTGAAATTATGGCAGTAGATGCCTGCAAATGATCAACACAAAGCCCATGAATCAATTACATTCTAATTAAACGTTAACAGACTGAATGAATGAACAAGATTTAAGCTTCAGAGAGGTTTTATCTTAGTCCCTCCACAGTGGTGCATTTCTAAAAGACTCTTTAAAATAGAAAGGTGTGACAATCATATCTTTTCTCCCTGAAGTTACATGAAAAATAAAACAAACTAACAACTAAGTGATTTCAGTGGGAGAAGACTAAAACAAGTCTTGGCACTTTTGAACTTTCTAGATCATTCCCTTTTTAGTTTCAGTATCTAACTAAATCAGAAAACTCATCCCTAAGTAAAGCTGCTGTTTTTTGACAGACCTTTCTGTGGTTTTGGTTAGTTATTAATCTGTTTACCTACAGTAAGATATGTTTAATTTTGGATACAGGAAATATGTTGAAGTTCAACATCCTCATAAATACTTTGCTTCAGCTGTGTCAGACTATTGGAAAGAGCTGCTATCTGAGTCTCAGCTGGTAAGTGGAATGACATTTCAGTTCTCAACAGCTATTTTTGCTTCCAATCCCAAGGTTAAAGATATAGAAAATTACAAGGGACTGTTGTGGGTTTTGTTTAAACTGAACATTGCAAATTTTATGGAAAATTGTTGCTAGAGGCTTCTATATGCTTCTATTTCCATGTTTTACATTTTCTTACTCCCAGTCTTAAGCATTCACTAGTGTCACGGAATCCAGGTTTTAACCTATACTGTTCACTACATCTCTACTTGAATTCTAATCTTCAAGTAAAATTCAAATGTTAAGTTTAATTTCTGGTAAAATGAAACACAAGCTCAGTATAGCATGACTAAACTGAAAACTATCTGACTTTAAGCAAGAATTGTTTCTTCTTCATTGAAAATTGGATCTTTCATTTAAAAGAAAGAAATGAAAAAGTAACCTCCAAGATATTTCACATTCAAAAATAATTCATGTTGACATTTTACAATTACAAAATTAAACCCACAACAGCACAAGGACCTCTGAACTTTAGATTTAAGCCAAACTTCTGGTTTAGCACCCCTGGAAGGCACTGAACATAGTTTTTATTGTGAAGAAGCAAGTTTACATCAAGCTCATAAAAGAAGATTGTTCGCTGCCCCGAACAAAAGCAGAAGGAATGGTGAGAACTGGCGGATTCCTTTTAAAAAAATTCACTCCTAATCCTAATGTAGACACATCCTGTAGTGTCATTCACACTACAGGATTCTCATTCACATGCTCTTCACAATAAATGAAGATACTGAGATTTCTTTATGGCAATATACTGTGGCAGCAACACCACCCTTCAGCAACTCCAGAGAAGACCAAGGAGGTGACTGAGGCAGAATCTTTTAACCAGATCTTTCTTGAGCTTTGTAGAAGAAATACTGGTGACCCCTACAAGGACATAGTTAAACAGATTCTTTTAAGAGCTTTCAGTGATCAAAATATAACCAGGCTCTTCTATTTGCAAGTATGTTGATAGAATGAAGTCAGAGCCCTCTTCCATCAGATCAAAAATAGATTAATCAGATGTCTCTGCCAGTTCTTTTTCTCCTGTACCAAAACTAACAGCATCATCATTTGATTTAAAACAAATATATGTACAAGTGTTCTTTCCGTTAAATGGAGCAGACTGTATTTCTATTATGTTTTCTGAATTTGAATATACAAATCCAATTTGTACAGAAAACTAAAGTAATTTCTTCAGTTTGAGAAGTTCTAAGGGAATTATGGCACACATTCCAAGGACAAAAACTTTTAAAAGACTGACTGATCCCAATTATGTTGTTAATTCCTGAGTGTGCTCATATGAAAAAAGTAGTAACGAGATCTAAGGGCTTTGGCAACTGAGTGCTTCAGCACCTGGCATTGTACATGGTCTGCATCACAAGCAGGCAGAAAAGTAGAACTTTGCATTTTTTATATACTGTAGATACATGTGTGTGTATGTGTATGTGTGTGTGTATGTATTTATATCTATATAACAGTAGCAGTAAGTGCTATTATGAACTTGCCAGGGCAGGGTAGAAATTTCACTAATTTCAACCTTGGAAACAAATGTAAATAAAACTGGTTACAGCAAAAAATTTTGTTTGTTTTTGATGTAAAAGACATTAATCTCAAGGAACTATAAGCACATCTTCATTGTTCTTCCAATCTTCACTTGGTTCCCCAAGTTCCAAATATTTATTGCTTGTTTAAAGAGCAAGTAGACCTCTGCTATCTGGTAGTTACAAGATTAACACCACTTTCCAAATCTACTTAAATGAATTGACCTAGAAACAAAACAAAAGTGTTGCTGTCTTTGTGGTTTTAATGCCAAGAACAATTTTTCTTTTTTAAAAGGATATAATATTTTAGCTTTTCAAAACTACTAAAAGAATTTTGAATTAATTTATATATTTCTGTAAACAAAATGGGCTCCAAAAGGACTGGACATATTCCTTGAGAGATTTATTTCCTCCAGAAAAAAATGCTCTAAAGAAATCTGGGAGCTCTTAGACTGGTTCAGACTCACCATGTCTCTAATCATGCATGCTTTCTGAAATAGAGTCCAACACCAGTTTGCAGATGTCATATTATCTACCCCACTGCCATTTTCTTAAGCAGATTGAATCTCCTCCTTTTCATTAAGACATGACAATTAAGACATTGTGAGCTTCTGAGGTTGTGTCTCCGAGTCAGGATGATGAGAAACTCCCAGGAATCATTCCTGAACTGATGCACTACACGTGTAATGTGAGCAGGAAATTAAAATAATCCACCCTACTGTGGATTAATTAGTATTGTTTTAGTTATTTTTGACATTATGCTACCACATTACTAGTTGCATAATTCTCTAATATTTTCTTGTAGCTTTCTCTGGATTTGACTATTCATAAAATAGTCTCTGAACTTCAGAGTTACAATGTGAATATTCACTGAATATTTACAAATATTTACAAATATATTAACACTGGACTTTCCATGGAGATTTGAAACTCTGTACTATCACTGTATTGTGTCACAATTCACCATTTGCCATTAGTTTTTTAACTCTTGCCTTTTGTGGGAGACTTCTTAGTAAAGATTGTTCCAATACATAATTACTACTTTAAAATTATGTCCAAAGGATTCCAATCACTTCTCAAACTTGGGTCCCAATAAGGTGGAAAGAATAAAGTCTTTAATCCCAGATAGGTTTTCATCTTTATTGTGAGAAAGAAAAAAAAAGGAAAATAATAAAAGAAAAGAGGAATGTATCGCTGAAACTCTTTTGCGGTATGGAATGAAGTTAGAAAATCATTTAACTTCTAAGCAATTTCCTTAACTTCTTCCACTGTTTCCTCAGTCACAGTTAAATATACAAAAAAAAGGCCCTGAACAATTTGGTCTGACATTTATTGTGCAGTTAGAATAATTGTTATGCACATGGCACTGAAATGATGAATAGAAGAGTTTTATTATAATTTACAGCTTTGAACATGGCAGAGTTTAGTAATGTCAAAGATAAGAGCTCAGCCTGACAGGTAGCTGAAATCAATGAAAGGCAGAGGCAAATCATGAGGTGAAACAGCTTTTCAAGCTTTTCGTGTCCCTTTATGTGTGAAACTCACTCTCACACATTATGGGTTTGCAAATTACACAACCCATAATATTTCTGGGATCACTGTAGAAAAATGGGTAATGAGAGGAAGAGAACAGAGTGAGCAAATTTTCACCTTTATTGCATGACATGAAGACTTTTTACAGAAGTAAGGGTAATGATTCTGCATATTTTTCTGCTTTCTCTCTAGGCAGAAAAGGCTAGAGAGAAAGTATTTTAAAGTATATATATTTTTTGTTTTGTTTTTAATTAATAAAAATTATATTACTATTAGTTCCTTTTTCCTTGAGAGCAAGGATTACCAGAAACGTATTCTTACTACAATGGTGTTTATGAAAAAGCTATCATTCAGCATTCTTCCATTAGGGTTCCCACCAACACAGGGTGGTTGGTGGCACCTGAAGTTTTTTAGCCTTTTATATATTTTTTCATATATTTGAAACTTTGTAGACTGTTAATACATAGTTATAACTGCTCATATGTTTACTGCCCTCTCCCATAGTTTAATAAATCCTTACTAATAAATTCTTGAAATTTTGTTTACTCTTGCCATTAATCTAGCAAGGACAGTTTGTTTTTGCACCATATATCATACACACAAGAAAGTGTAGAGCTAAAAGGTCGGGGCTGGGATGGGGGGGAGGGCTTAAATGAGGCAGAACTTGGGGAAAAATTGCCTGACCGACTGCCCTTCTAGTTGGACAATTTTTGAATGGTATACTAATCAGATAACCTTTTAAAATTGTAGAAATATTGTATTATGTGTGCACAGTGCCATATTGTGCACCTTGAAGGCTTTCAATTAAAGATTTGCTTTTATATGACCATTCTCATGCTGTTTGGAAAAGTTTTATGTTTTATTCCAGGCAACAGTGGAACAGGTATTACCACTACCCAGGTAATAAGTGAGCATTTTTTCTTTATTCCCCTATTCATTCCTATCTGTTAACTTTCACTGGTCATATGATGTGATTGTGAAGAGAGTTTTATTCCATGAACACTCAAACATCTGGATCACCGAAAGATCTGGGTGGAGTATTTATTATCTGTTAGATATTTATTCTCCATTTATGCTCAACAAAATAGGATTCAGGTTGCATATCTATAATTCCTACACACTATCACAATTGTGATGATCACCTTTACAATCTAATTAAACTAACAATAAAATTATGTTTGTTGAACAATATCTATCCTTTTCCCATGAATTAATGTTAGTTAACATGAATTGCTCTCCTTTATGTACCCAAGAATGAAAGTATATCCAACTTTTCATAATTAAAGATGACTGCTCTAGGCTTATAAATTTCATACTCCTCATACTTGTATTTCTGAGTATTTGCACATTATGAACTGTCCTTCAGTCTTCTGAATTTTTTTTCTGCAATCCCTGAGATTTATTACAAATCAACACTATCAAGCCAGAGATGTCATGAAGCAACTCTTTTTTGTGCAGCTCTCCCAGATTGATGATTTCAAATGTTTATCACCTCCAGATGTTACTCCACATCTTTTTTAAGTTATAAATAGACGTTATATATAGCCACCTAAACAATAGACATAATAATTCTTTCCAAATGTAGGAGTGTTCCTAAACACTTTGGCTTTCTCATTTCTTCACACATCTTAATCTTCTTCAAATAGTGAATGACTTCTCTTTCCTAAGACTTCTATTACACTAATGAACTTAATATATATGGTTTTATAGATATTTTAGCACCGAATATTTCACTATTAATATTCTACACTTGAAAGATCTATTTTTATTGTTTGGAAAATGATTCTGCTTCTAGCATTTTTATGTTTTGAGCTTACCTTTTGACTTCTGCTTTCATTTCATTACCGCACCATTATTAGGCAAGCAGCCAATTTGGTCCCTCTGTCATTTTCAGGATCATGTTTTTCATTAAATAAACTTTTTAAAACTTCATAATTTTATTCACATGGTCTTTTTTGTTCTGAATGCTGACATAATTCCTATGGAGAATTCATTTTATGTTCTGATTAGACACTTGTAGGGCAGTAAATACTAATGGGTTAACATCTCTAAAGAGGAATAACTATTTAAATAATTTTAGAAGGGAAATGATTGACATGATGTATAAAGGAAAGTCACAAAGATGTGAAGGAAGGCAGTATCACTTGTCAATCTTGACAATTATAATTCCCCAGCCTAAGTCAAACCTCATATATTATTTGACTAAATTCTTTTCTGTGTGGATATCCTAAATTTTTTCTGCCCAAGGCTAATGATTCAGTAAATGCTGGAACAGGTCCATCTGTAGCATTCTTATGCTGCTACTCCACATTAGACTGTAAACTTCTGAGTTTTATAGCGTGGGGTGAAAAGCAACACATTCTATGCGGCATAATTATCAAAATAAATATGGAGTGGTTGTAGTGGTTACATGTTTTCCAAACTGTTCAAAACTTAAAATGATCTGTTGCAGGGGGTGTGCACTTTGCTTTGATATCCTTAATCTATTTTCCTGATCCTTAAAAGCATGCAGAAAGTACGGTGTTCCTAAAGACACGTGTGCATAATCATAAGGATCTGCTGAAGCACTTCTGCAAGATTTCTAATTTGTAAATTACTGACTCATTCCAGTAGATACTTCTGAGGATATTTAGTTTACAATAAGTAAATAAACATACTAAGGCTAATGGGCCCCATTGTTAGTTCTATTTACTGTTTACATGTTGAAACATACAAAATGTAAAAATTTTTCATAAAGGAATTATTACTGCTAACAGTATGCCTTTCTATTAGCCTTTCACACACAACATTTGTTAATAACTTCATCCAAAACCTGACTAGCTAGGACAGGCCTTTCAGACAGATGCAGCCTCAGAAATACACCAATTTGTCCTCTCTTGGCTAGAAACATGACAAAATGTGCGCAGGACTGAATTTGGAAATATGCAACAGAATGTATCTGAAAATTCAAAAGGATGCAGGTGTTTACCATGAAAAGCAAACACCTGAGCTGCAACTAGCACATTAATTCTTTCAAACATTTTCAGAGTGTTGCCTTAGGCTCATCTTCCTAAGAAAGTTAGAGGTGATACGACTGCCCAGAATGAGAAAAATAACTGACAGCTCTGCTTACTAAGCAAAGTGGGATGTTTTTTCTGAACAGGATGGAAAGATTCTTCTCCAGTCTGATTCAAGGAGGCAAGAAGTCTCACAGTTTAAACCCCATTTCAAACCCGCTTTCTAAAAATATGAGGTATGCCCAAAAATAAAATTGCTAAGTTTTGCAGGCACTGAGAAAGTAAAAAAAAAAAAAAAAAAAAAAAAAAAAAGAAAAGAAAAGAAAAAAAGAAAAGAAAAGAAAAACCTAAAGCAAACACCTCTCTTTTTCTCCTAGAATCCATTTCAGGATGAATTAAAATACATAATTTTTGTGGTGTCTAATGAGATTCTAATCAGATTTGGCAACGAAAATATCACATTTTAAAATCTCTAATAGTAATTCATTCATGTTTTTACAAAAAGATCAATCTGTCCTAACCAAGCAGACTGTGGTTTTAAATTAATTTAGTTAAAAATAACCATAAAGTGTGTAAAGCAGGACCAAGAGTAATTCAGATAAGTAGTCCATTTCTGATCCTGGCTATTAGCTGGAGAAAAAAAAAAAAAAGAAAGAAAGGAGGAAAAAAAAAAAGGGAATTATTCATTCCTGCTTGCATCATTAGGAAACTAAAATAATAATTTAGGCCTTCTTCATAGTGCAAATCCGGTCTGCAATGATTCTTAGTTTTTAAACAGATAATACATAAAAAATAGGAAGCTGGAAAGTTCCCTATGGAATGTATAAATAAGCCTTTAATAACCTGTAAGCAAATAAATTCTGAGAGCAAATTGCCCTGCTTTGAACGGGCTCTCCCCAAGGCTAGCAGTGAAATGGTTTCCGAGATGTTCTCTCCCATAACCCAGATGTCCACGGAAAGGCTTGGGGACAGCAGCACGCCAGTGTACAAACCTGGAACCTGCTGTCAGGTCCACAGTGTGCACAGCTGGGGGGGATTTCTAATGCAGCTCCCAGTTCCTTGGCAATGTCAAACAAGGCGGCCCTGCAGATGTTTATGGAGGGCATATGCTGTTCCCAGTGCCCAAGAACTGATAGCGATTTTTAGCAGGGGTCCCAGAGCTGAACTGTGTTTCAGGATTTTCCAGATTTTCAGAGTGGCTTAACATTTTCATTTGAGAAGGAAAGTTGTGCCTCAAAATAATTTCTTTTCTAGTGAAAAGTACATTTTTATTCTGAGATTTGCACTTTATGCGTTAGTACAGATGGTTATTCAGACCTTTCCACTTCTCTGCAAATGAACTTTAACTTAATCTCATTGTGCCAATCAACAGAGATGATCCTCTCTCTGTTACACGTCCACACCTCAGCTCAGGTCTCTGTACCTTACATGGGTTAGTGTTACCTTGAGCCTGAGAAGATGCAAAGAAAAAAACCCAGCCCTTGAACTCCATCCACAACTAGCCAGTTGATCTGGAGGTGAAGGTGTGTATGTTTCCTCCATGAAATCTTTATCAATTTAAACAGTATGGGTTTAAAAATAAAAATAACACCCAAATTTGTCAGACAACTTCCTTATTGAAAACCTTGGCAACACAAATTAGTGCATATAGCATATGAATGGATGTAAACACACATTTAGATATGTGCACAGAAATACAATTTTCACTGTAATATATCTGTTCATATGAAAAGTTGTATATTTTAAATATGTCTGGATAATGCTTTATTGTTTTATTTTCAGATCTATTTTAGTATCTGTAACATAGTCTTTGCCATTTCATCCAATTTTGAAAATGTTAGTGAAGCTTTTTAAAGAGGATAACTAATACCATTGCACTTTTAACAAAGTGAGAATCTAAGAGATTATATATTTCATCATTTTTTATAAGATAACTTGAATTTTCTTTGTAAAGCACCTTTTGACTAGGTAGACTGTACATGGAAACTTCATTATCCTACAATGAAAACATTTTTCTTTTTATGGGAATGCAGTGTTTCTTCTATTTCCCCAATGGGATTTGAATTAGTTTAGCAAAATCTAGTTTACTCATAGCAGCTGCAGCTTGCACCTGTGCAGTATTTCAGAAAATCATTAGGAATTGTATATTACTTTTTCATTGCTATGTTTTGGGGGACCCAAATGGGTAGAAAGTGGTTATGGAAACCTAATGAAAAAGAAACTAATGCAATATCAGTTTGAAGAGGTATTTATTTTTTGAGGTATGTAACTAAATGTATGAAAGAATCAAGTTTAAGCAACAAAATTGTGGTATTTTCACACCATTTTCAAAACTGAAAAAGCAGCCAAGATAGATAGAGAATTTTTGGTGCTCATAATCTCTTTCAAAGTGAAGTGTCAACCTTTTTTTGATAGCTTTTTTCTTCTTTTTAGAATTGTTGACAAGTCTTCATTCCAGATTTTAAAGGTATGAACACAGAGAAGCCTGATGAAACAGTCACTGGGTGAATTAAATTCTCATTATGCTATGGATATCAGCCCTCAGGGGACCTGACAAGGGAGAGTGCTATTTTAAGAGCTTACTCATGTCAGATGTTGATCTTCCCAACCTACACTGAAGTCATGGTGAGCTGCAAGTACCCACTGAACCCAGGGAAGGGCATTTGCTGTATTCAACCCTGGCCTGGGGATGAGGGCTGCCTTAGCATGAACCACATCAGCCCAGAAAGGAAAGCATGGGGTGCACACTGCAGCAAATGGAAGGGAACAAGAAACACAGAAAGCCAAAAAACCATCCCCACCCCCTCAAACACATCTATATTTTTCTCCTCTCTAACGTGCTTTGCTAACTGACAACGTCAGGTGGCACAAGCCATGCTGTGGAAATCCAATCCTTTCCCTCAATTCCCAATATCCCTTTTGGTGACAAAAGCATGAGACAATGAACAAAATTTCTAACAGTATTCATGTAACACCGTTTCTATAATTTTAACTTTTACTCAAGATAAAAAATAAATAAAATGTATGTAAAATGTATGTACTTCCAATTCTTAAAGAGATCTGCGGCAAACAGCCTTAAAATTAAGACCAGTGCTTTCCTGTTCCAAAAAAACAAAAAAAAAAAAACCCAAAAAAAATAAAACCACAAAGAAATGGACAGAATGGTTCGGTTCCCTATTAAATGCAGATAGAGTAACAATCTTATTTTAGGTTTTCAAATGGCTACAAAGAAATCACTTAAAACATACAAAGAATGAACATTATTAAAGACTGTCACTGGGCTTGACAAGTTAATGAGGGTTAGATTATGAGAGTATTATTGTTTTAGCAGAGTATTACATTCCACTCAGATTCTCCTCCTGACTTGATAGACAAAACTTGCTCAGAAATCTGTGCCAACTATTACATTAGGTTAATGGGACTCTGACACACAAAACAAGGCAATATCGTCCTGTTGACCCACTGCATGGGAAAAGGATACTGTAGCTACAAATTCAGAAGGAGCACTAGATAGTTTTACTTTTTCTTTTGAAATGTGAGAATGAGGCAAAGTGATTAAAAATGTATAATACAATGAACACCAATTAATGAGTTGTTATACTCCAGAAATATACATCAGTGTTCCTAAGTGAAATAGGCTTCACCTCCTCTCCCCATTGCTAATTTTCTCTTATCTTTAAAAGAGGCAGAATACTTTCTATAAGACCCAACAGCTGAGAAAATCTCCTAAAGACACTGTTTTTACTTGTACTTCTTTGAGGATCTGAAAATAAATGCACCTCTGTTTTTCTTTCTTACCTTAAAAGAAAAATAAATGCTTTTGAGCCCAGAGATGTGAAAAGCACTTCTATAACCCGCTAATTTCATTAAGGTCTGGACAAAACAACCACAATTACTTGAGCTTTTGTTCAAAACCACAGCTGTGGCATTGTTGCAATTTCATTTCATATAATCATTCCATGGCTAATGCATTCCTCTTGAATGCAGTAATTTACATTGAAATGTCTTCAGCCTGACAGGGTTTATAGCCACAATCTGAATTCCAGGAACTAAAAATCTGAGCTGTCTAGTCCAAGACTCACAGAATAGGCTTAGCAAGTAATTCAGAACTAGGTATGTAGAAGGTATGTAAGGCATCCAGGGAAGTGGTACCAGACACCAGAGGACGGCATTGCCAGCCAAGTTCCTGTGGCAGGCAAGGGCTGAACTGGGCATGCAGATGAGTTGAATGGGAACTCACTAAATCAACTGGTATCTCTGCTCTCCTTCTGCAGCTGTGGTGGATTCAGATCTCTCTTTGGTTATGCAATCCATGTCCTATCTAGCTCAGATTTGTAATCCCTTCTTGGACTTAGACTCATCTGAAGAGTTTCATTCCAATAACTTTTCTGTGTTATTTAGGAGAAAAGATTATAAGAAAGTCAACCCCACTCCTACCTCCTTCATTTCCCCCCAAAAGAATGGCTGCAGGATGTGTCTTTACACATCCTATTTAGTCTTTGCTAAGATTCACTGGCCCAGAAAGGGAGGATTACTCTGCTGCACTGTCATTATGTCATTTTCACAGAAGAGGAAGATGGTTTTAAGAGTTTTTTCTCTGTTTTATCATGTTTCTATTTTGATTGTCACCTGTGTCACCTGGCTATAGTTAGGGGGATGTTCTGGTGGTTTTTTTTTTACTGTCTGCTTATAGCCTCTGTCTTTATATGCCTTCCCTGTATGGCTGCATTTCTGCATAGCAAAGTTCTAATACAATTCATACCCTTCAGTTTGAGCTTTATCTGATTTAACCCCTGAATCATTAACCAGTCTTTCCTGTCTTTGGCACACAGCTTGCTATACTTCTGTCTTGACTTCTGCACCTATTTGAAAATCTCTACCCTCTTTTTGCCTGATTACACTCCTTGTCTCTCCCTCAGACACAAGTGGACCTTTGTTCTCTTGTCAGAGTTGAAATCAAGGGACTTCAGCCAATTTCTGCAATCCTTAATCAATGACTTACAGGACAGTCACTTGATTAAGGAGTGTGAACTTAGGATCTATAATGTGTGACAGTACCCATGAAGCTTCTCTACATCCAGAAAAAAGGTTGCACTATTCTCACTCCAGTTTCTTTTACAGTTATTTTTTTACTGTGTTTTATTTCTTACATTCACAGGATAAGAATAACTAATCTCTGGAAAAAAAGGATTAGTTTTATGAATGTATAAATATTAAAGTAGTTTAGAGATAGAGAAAAAAGTGAGTTAGAATTGTAGAAAACTAAAGTTTGGTAAGTGAGTATCATATAACTTTTCAGGTAATGACAATTATTAATGGGAAAAAACTGAACCATACTGAACAAAGATTTATGAATGGAACTGCACGTGTGGCAGAATGAATTTCACCTGCTTTTTGTGGGAGAGTTTGGACTTTCAAGCTGTGCCTGGGCAAAGAGCCATTTTGAAAGGCTTTTAAATCATGTCAACAGAATGCAAATCAAGCAAAATATGAAATACTGGTGTACAAGGTACAGAAAATGTTTAGGCTTCATGCAGCATTCCATTTTATCACAACACTGTAATATTTTTCACTTACCCATAGTATTTCAGAACGATAACACAAGTGCATGTGAAGTTTTCCAATAAACTGTAGGGTGATCAGCTTTGCCTTGAAAGCAGCATTTGTTTAATCATCCTGCACTGACATTTTGTGAAAGACTCTTGTGCCACAGTGTCCCAAGAGTGTGGTCTCTCTGGATTTTATTCTTGTTTGATCATTGCTCAAATGTGCCCCCCATCCCATTACTCCTTAAGCTATGCTCTGTGTTTTTTAACTGATGGTATTTAAGCTGACATAGCAGCTGAAATGACAGGCAAACAAAGCCACAGAAGCCCCTCTGCTTACAGCCAGCCTCATCCTTGACAGTTGCCCTTGTCCTGCTAATTTTAACTGTCATGCCGATTGGATTTGAGAACCAAAGCACAGATGATCAGTAATACAGAAATACTGTTCACACTTTATGTCCACATTCCTGTTTACCAGGAGAAAAGGTAGGAAAGAAATGCATATTGCCCCCGCAGGCTGGAGGACATGGAGGTCATTTTGCTAGTAGATGTATTCACATGGAAAGAATATTATTAAGTTTCAGCCTGCGGAGTAGGCTGATCAGACTGCACAGAATAGATCAAGGTTTTCTGTAGTAGAATATTATAACCGTACTCCTATCAGCAGAAGCAGGCCTCTCTGACGACTGAAAAAATACATGTAAATTTGTTTCTGATAAACAATGTAGCAACTGTTTCTTCATTACCTCTTCTAAAGCTTCTTATATGGAATTTGAAAGTTAGTTTGGATATAATTTGTTTCTAACCATTCTTATTATTTACTAGCAGTGCCTCTCAAAGGCATTATTTACTCTGCAAATATTTCTACTCATTTAAATATATGTGTATTATATACTTATATATATATGCTTCTGCTTAAAATTTGGCAACTTTTTAACTTTTATTTACATATTTGATGAAAACTGTGAACACAGTATATTTTTAAAGCAATTGTTTAAATTATTTTAAATAAGTGTTTCAATAACTTTTATAAGAGTGATATAAATAATATTCCGTGTTTCAGGTAGGCAGATGAGTAATACAAGTGCAATTTCTTTCTTTTTAAGCTTACTGTAGACAGGGAATTCAATAACTGTGCCATCTGACATGAAAGGATCACTTGAGATCCTCTGAAGAAACAGGAAAATCGTTATTACCACATGTGAAATTAGACAGGAAGAAAGTAAAATTTAAAACTGAAAACAAAGTAATCACATTTCTGTATATTCTGTTCTGTCTCAGCCACCAATTTCTTCCAATTCACCGGTGGAGTGAAATGGTATTTATTCATTACATGAACTCATGCAAAAAAAATAATCTGGTTTATGTTATTGGGGACTTCCATAGAAAATTTCTGGATTTTGCAGGAACAAGAAAACCTCTTGAATTTATTTATTTTTTTTACATGTTATTGTAATAGAAAGGCCAATGAGCAACTCTAATACATCTTCCTCTGTGTTGTACTCCAACACAGGGTTTGTGTTTATACATGGACTTTTGCTCCACAATAAAGTATACAAAAGAAACAAACCAAGCCCTGAACAGCTCCTTCCCCATCTGTCCACAGAACTGTCATCTCAATCAGTGATTCACAAATTCACGTGTTTCTGACAATTCAAGAAACAGGCAGACCAGCAATTGTAGGCATGCTGGGTATAAGAGAGATTCAGTTTTTTTTTACATGACAGTAACAATATCCAAGTCATAGCTGAATTTATAGTAAAGATGTTATTGTTTTATTTATTTGTCTGGTTTCCTGGTCCCTGTTGGATGCTCCTGAATGAGATCACAATAGAAAATAATGATTTAACCAAAAGAAAGGTGCTTTGTTCTCCTTCATGCTTTTTAAAGGCACCCTCACATGCCTGGATTTGGTTATTTATGGCAGAGGTCTATAGACGAAGCTATATTATGGATAATGGATTTTGGACAAGTGGCAAAGATACAAGGTCAGAAAAAATATGGGTTATAAAGAAACTACGATTTATAAGAACAAAGTTCTAGCTTGGCCAAGGTGCTGGTTGATTCTGTTCTTACAATGTGCCAGATTAGGAATCTGTACCTCCAACTCTATGGATTTCATAGTAGTAATAGTTTAAACAGTTTCTTTCAGCATTCTTGTAAGCAGAGGACAACAAAACAAAAAGAATAAGGAAAATCCTGGGGCCATCCTATTATGATTCATTTTTCTGCAGAGCACTACATTTTCAAAGAATGAAAATTTTAACCAACATGACCAAAATACGTCCACTTAAACTATACATGTATTTTTATTTTAGAGACAAAACTATGCAAGTTGATCATGGAAGTTCCTAGCAGCTGAGATATGATAGTCCACTCAACTTTTCTCTTAAGGATCCTCATTTAACTTGAAAAAAGAATAAAAGTTATTTTTCACTAATTTCCTTTATCTTGTTTTAAATGCTGGCCAGTCCTTGAGAACCTGATTAATTTTCTTTTAAACTCATAATGACTGGGTTAGACCAGATGTAACAGAACTGCTGCCTTGAGTTCCAGTTATAAGTAGGGTTACAATAGGTATAATTACCATGCCCTTCTAGTACACAATCTATCTACCTGAAAGTTCAGTAGTGTCAGAGATATCTAATACAAGAGTGTCTTAAAACAAGGGAAAGGAAGGGAAGCCTCACTACAACATTTTTTCAAAGTACTTATCATAAAAAAATAATGGGATATCTCAAGTTGGAAGGAATCAATAAAGATCACTGAGTTCAAATCTCTGCTCCTCACAGGAACATCTAAAACTAAAGCAAATGACTAGGAGTGTCACCCTGACATTCCCTGAACTCAGACTGGTGCCAAGTCCACTTCTCTGTCAATCTTGTTCCAAGGACTGGCCATCCTGTCAGTGAAGAGCTCTTTCCTAATGACCAACCTGAACTTCCCATGACACAACTTCATTCTATTTTCTCATGTCCTGTCACAGGTCGACAGAAAGAGATCAGCCCCTGCACTGGCCTCTTGACAAAGCTGTAAGCTGTGATGCAGGCACCCCCAGCCTTCTCTTCTCCAGGCTGAACAAACCCAGTGACCTTAGCTGCTCCTCATGAGTCTTGCCCTCCTTGATTGTCTTCTTTTGGATACTCTCTAGTGGCTTTTTTGCTTGTGTTGTGATGCCCCAAAATTGCACACACCACTCGAGGTGAGGCTGCCCCAGCTCAGAGCAGAGCAGGACAATCCCTTCCCTTGCCTGGCTGGTGATGCTGTGCCTGATGTCCACAGGACAGGGCTGGCCCTCCTGGCTGTCAGGGCACTGCTGGCTGGCTCATGTTCAACTTTCCCTTTTTTTAAATTAGCATTGTTGCTGTCACTATATGTTTTCCTTAGCACTGTTTTTTTACAGTGAATTATTATCTCAAGCCATATTCTCTGCCTTTTTGTCCCTTTCTTACTGGAGTGGGTGGGAAGAAGGGGAACAGCTACTTTAAGCTTAATTTCCAGCTAGTTTAAAACCACAACATATGCACATATAAATCTAACAATTTTTGGCCAAAAATCATCCTATTTCAGTACTGACTTTACAGCACAAAAAAAAAAAAATACCCCCTGATAAAATTCCTTGTGCTGCTCATGGATGTACTTGGACACAGGAAAACGTGTATGAAAGACAAAATGCACAAAATGTAACTATCAGACACTGCAGCGTTGAGAATAAGTAACTTGCTAGCAAGATGGAAAGGAATTGGGAGAAGATAAGCCCCAAGTTCCTAGTGCAGAAATAATCACAAATTTTCTAGCAACCCTTGCTTTTTAAGAATAAATTTTTCAGATTCTCAGCTGGTACTAATATCCACATTTCAGATTACAGTGGTGAAACTATATGGATTTATGACAGAGAAAAAAAAATCCTGTTTTATACAGATTACACTGCTGTGCAGATTATACTGTATTTTACTACAATTTTATTTGTAACTTGCAATATTCAGTCATCCTAAGACTTGTGGAATTTAAAATGTTTGTATATTTATATATATATTTATATTGCTCCTTCTCCAAAATACTCCAAAACTGGTGTGTTTTCTAGAAATATGATTTAATAGGATTACTTTAACCATCACCATGTGAATACATTGTTTGTGATATGACTGTGCTAATTACTAAAGGAGGATTTGCACGTGCAAATACACAGTTAAAGTACGTGGATTCAATAAAACCACAACAAATTCTCCCTTACATTGGCTCTGCTAACTTGGGTATATTTAGAACCACTTGGGATTGGTTTACTGATGCATTAGGATTATATGAATTGGATTTCAGTGAATATATTTGCTTGTAAAAGGCATCTTTCCTTGAAAAAATAGAAAACAAATTTTAAAATTAAATAAATGCATTCACTTCACCTACAAAAACGAGGCCAGGATGACTGAAGTATGAACATTTGCTATCAATTATCAGTTCTACAGTTTCTACTATCACAGCCAAAAAATGGTCCACTTATAGCAAGTATTGTAGCACTTCAGTTTTTGTTCCAAAACTTTTGGGGTTTTGTTTTTCTTTTTGTGTTTTTACTCTACAGGAACTCATATCCTAGCATTTGCTTCAATATCATTACAGTCACTTTATTCCCTTTCAGGTTTTAAAGTGGGAGGAGTCATTACAGCAGTACTGAGGCAATTTGGAAGTATATATTAAGTACTTAATAGAATCTAACAATCTATCTATCATATCATGTCAATTGATGGTGTTAAATCACTAAAATATTGAGACAGGAAAGCACTGAAATAATTCTTATACACAGCAGTCAGCTTTCAAACATGCATAGGCTTAAAGGAGAGAACTTTAAAGACAGACTTAAAACACCTGCAGGTTTTAAAATATATGCCTTTTTTTTTCTTTTTTTTTGCTCCATAAACATCACCATTTGGTGATGTTACATGTGGAAGTAAGATTTCCATTAGCACAGGCTGCTTACTTTAATAGCTTTGTTGGTGCATTGCCTATGTCAGAGTAAATTACGAGGGAAGTTCCATGATAAGGAGCAGAAGAATTTTGTTTGATAAGCACACATTTGGGGGGAGATAAGAAAGCATAACTGAAGGAAAGAACTAGATGTTAAAATTTAGGAGATCAATTCTACATTTAAGTTTTGCCATTGCATTTCCAAAGTTGGATTTGTGCGTGTTCAGTCCAGTTGACTCAGTGGAACTACTAAAGGGATCTGAATGTATCTTGTGGGCAAGCTTTGTGTTTCTTACATTCTTAGGCAAAATGTGCTTTACAAAATAACAGTATTTTGAAAATGGAGGACCACAAGGAGGACTTTAAAATATGTTTCATTGTCTGGATTCATAGGCTGGACACAGGGGACTTTCAGCCTCCTTTTTATGCTTTAAACTAGTTGTGAGCCATCTAGCTGTACTGATTTCAACTCATTTACCAGGAAAATCCGAGTCCATAACTCTAAGCCAGTAAAGAATGGTTTACAAGTGAGACAATTACTTTCAGTGACACCGGCTGCTAAGAGGGTTTTATCTTAATGTGTATTCTTGTAATTGACCATTAGTTCCTTTCCCTAAAGCAAGAGGGTAATCCAACCACAGCCCTGCCAGATGTTTGGGTTTGGAACATTCATTTCATGGACAGTGGCTCACTCCTCCAAGACTGTTTCAGGGAGCCACTCAGGATTTCCTTTTCTTTGAAAATAGCCTGGTCAAGGCAGATTTACACTTATATAATGAGTTACCCTTTCCTTAGACAAAATTGTCATAAGCATCTGAATAGCGCAGAAATCCAAAGGCTGTAATACATAGTCTTTTTAAAACAAATTACAAGAGCAAAGAGAGAAATATTAATTTAAAATTACTGGAACAAGAGCCTATATAACTTGCAATAAGAAACCACTAATTAAAAGGGATCATGAATCCATTCTTTTGATCTGCTTTACAGAAGTACTTCACACATGAATGTTTTGATTGTTGGAATCCTTCTGGCCAAATTTATTTCAGTAATAAAATATAAGTCTGTTTTCTTACCATTATTTTTTTCATAACAGCATTTTCAGTCTGTCAAATAGGTTTATGTGCATACATTTTATAATAGATGACTCAACACAGTATAGCTTTTGAATAGGCTCATCCATGTACTAACAAGATTTTACCTACTTCATAGCCTGAGGTAACAGCTAAAAAAGCATGGAAGGTAGTCCTAAGAGGGGTTTTAGCTGGGTAATACTCATAACCCTTCTAAAATAATTTTAATATACAAAGGACTAATCCCCTTTTGTTGTTTCTACAGTCTCAAGTGTGCAAAGGTTTTTTAATCACAAATGCTTCAAGCCATCAACTTCATCACTGTAAAGTACAGTAATCAAGTAGAGCAATCTTCAAATAAAACCTCTATGCTAAAATTGTAGAAATACTTGTTTAAAAATCAGTTTGAAATATTGGACATTCGTATTTTATTCCTATATATAGGTCCAAATTGACATTTACTTCTATGATGACAGCTATAATGCAAACCATTAAGAAAAAAATGGTAGCACTTTATATGTTATCTGATATAATCTTTCTCTTTGACATGTCGCATTAACCTCCTCTGGAAAGCAACACTGTGAAAACCCAAGTGAACTAAGGACCAAATGATCAAGGACCCAAAGAAATACAAGTGTCAAGACCAAAGAAATTTAAAACTTAGGAACAATCTTTCTACAAGTCATTTTTTTCATAGCCAGGGCATTACTGATTGAACTTTTCAGCTAGCTCTTCACTTTTCTTCTACTTGAAATTAAAATTGGAAATTTTCCCCAACTCTGTCTGCTCAATATTTGCAATTTAGAGGAAAGAAAGAAAGAGGGGGTAAAAAAGGCAAAATAAACATGAGCTGTCACCTCGTTCTTTGATAGGACACATAAAATTTAGTTATCACATTAATGATACTGTAACAAGGAAGATAAAAGGCATTCCCTAGGGGGAAAATAAAGCACAGGCAGTTTTCATCAAGCCAGTGTAACTCAGGGCTTTTCTTAAAGATGTTTGTTATCCCAGAGGCACCACTGGGTTGGCCGATGAGGTGAGATGTGCCCTGTGATGGGTCTGCTGTAGGTGGTTCGAGGCAGCTGGAACTGTGTGTCTTCTCACAGAGACCTCTGCAGCTCTCTGCTCTGGATTCAGCACCAGGGCATGACCTACAGCCAGCACAGCCCATCTCCTGCAAGCCCAGGGTGGTCCCTTACCACTGCAATCACACATCTTTCACGGCTTTGGACACCAGCCATAAGGAAGAAATGGAATCAAAGAACCATAGTGTAGATTAGAAAAAAACCTGTAAGAGCAAATCCAGCCATTAGCCTAGCACTGCCAAATCCAGCACTAAATTCCGTCCCTCAGTGCCACATCTATATATTTTGATATACCTCCAGGGATGGTGGCTCAACAATTTCCCTAGGCAGCCTGTTCTAGTGCTTCACAACCCCTTTGACGAAGAATTTTTGCTAACATCCAATCTACACCTCTCCTGGAGGAACTTAAGGCCATTTCCTATTGCTGTGTTTCATGTTACCTGGGAGAAGAGGCTGACCCACACCTGGCTACAGCCTCCTCTCATGCAGTGGTAGAGGGACAGTGGTTGTCCTCTGAGCCTCCTTTACTCCTGCATCAACAACCCCAGTCCCTCAGCTGTTCCTTATAAGATAAGCTCTGGAGCCTTGGCCAGCTCCATTGGCCTTCTTTGGACGTGCTTCAGCACCACATAATAATAAGCATCATCTATCCAAGATGGAGCCAGCAAAATAAAGAGATGTTCAAGCTCCTTTTCTCATCTGCTTTATTTCTAATTTAACCAGCACAAAATGCACATCTGATTCACATGGCAAGAACAATGTCTAAATGCCTCATTCCTCATCAGAGCTGGCGTGTGTTTGGATGAAGAGCTGTGATCAAGTTATTCTTGAGATACGTGTATTTTCATATAATATTTTTTGAGGCTAAACCAAAATACCTAATTGGCAAAACCATGATTTACTAGTCTCTCTTTTGAGATTATTCTCAGCTTTATGAGGAAATATTTTTTTAAAGAAACCAAAAGAGAAAAAATAAATCACTCAATTTAAGTAAAACAGAATGCAATTAGAGATGTAGCAAATGAAAAAGTACCTATGCAGTAGGAACTGTGATCTAATTAAGGTTTATAATTAAAAATAAATTGAGATTGAAAAGGGAAAAATACATCAGTATGCTTAATGTCAGAAGGAAATAGTTGTCAGATTAGTTAATATATTCTCAGGGGTAAACAGGCTACCAAGCAAAAAAGATAGAATAAGACATGGATGATGCAGATTAATATTGTATTAAATGCAACTAAAGTCATAAAAGAGAGGAATACCCTGTAGCTGCATAATATCAAATATAAAAATTAATTAAAGACCATGTAACATAATGAGGGGAAACAGGAAGTGAAATAGGTCAGAAACCAGCAGTGGAGGACAAAATCAGAAATTTCAGTCTAAGAAGTCAGGACACATAATGAGGATATTTCAGTGATGAGTAGCAGTAGAAAATTAAAAGCTTTCTAAAAGATTTCTGATGCACTCAGTGATAGCTTTTATGTTAAATCAAAACAGTGGTCCTACTTCACTAGTTTGTTAACTAATGCTTGGATTCTGGGAATGATAGTCTAGATTTTCACTTTCAACTTAGCCTTAAATTTCACAATGCTCTTATCTCTGTTTACCTCTACCTTGAAATTTGAATTATTCACCAATTAAAAATATTTAGAGGAAAATATGTCAGAAAAGGCCACTTATCCACATACTGTGTAGAGCTTGGTTATTATTTTTTTTTCCTTATATCTTGGAATAAATGTTCTCTTGATGGTGCACAAATGATGATGACGAATGCATAAATTTCACTGAAATTATCAGGAAACCAGGTAGACCATCTTGGCCAGGCTGATGGTGTTGGCCAGCTTTGGATTTTTGAGATCCATGGGATCCAACTCTACTATGCTGCACAGCAGAATCACATTTCTTGCACAGCTAGCTGTGTTTATGCTTATTATTTGTTTATCAAGTAGACAACAAAGATCCATCTAGTACACTAAGCATCAGAAAAACTGTGGTTTTATATATATAAATCTTATGTTTTAAAGTTATTGTAATGAAAGACAAATCTGATTCCTTCCTGGAAACTGTCTCAGAAAAACAAAAAAGATCGGTAAAGACATAATATAGTGGGAAGAAAACATGGCTAATACTAAATGTGTCTAAAACTTGGTCCTAAATGTGAATGTAGGTGTTCTAGAGAACTGTCCTGCAAGTCAGCAGACAAAACAATATTATACAGTCTTGCCTATGAGGTAGGATATAAAAAAAAAAATTAAATAGTGTGAATGGTTACAATTTTTGTGAGTTTAAGAGTGTTTTGTCTTTTATCCACTTGAGAAATACGTGACCAAAAAATATTTCACTTTTAGCAGTTCTCTTCAGAACATAAATACATTTTTCTTGTATTTATTCTGCACACATCATCCCATGTTCTGGAGTCTGCAGTTCCAGCATGTCCTATTTCTAGAACAAAAGAATATATATAAATATATATATATATATATATATGTATATTCTTCAAGGAGTTCACTGAAAATGAAATTTTAATATAACAAATGATGGTGTAACTAATAAGGAATCATGTAGAGGAGAGATCTGAGGGATGAAGAGGATAACAAATGTGATGAAACTTGAGGAAGTGAAAAAGCATTGGTTAAATGTTAATGTGAGGCACATGAATTGATCTGAAAATATAGTCCCCAAAATGTGCTCAATATAAGTGATTTTAACGTAAGATTTAGTAATTTATATGACTGTTTAGTATAGGCATAAAATTATAACTATACATATAGAACAAATTGACATAATAGCATAAATATCTGGAGTTTGTTCTTTCATATTTAGGAGCAGTTAACATTTGCAATCAGATGTTCCTAACACTTTCAGAAATACCACTCATCCAGGAGTATGTTTTCCTCTCCCTTATATTTAGTACTCTTTTTCTTAAAGAAGTGTCTGCAAAGATCACAGCTTGTCATAAATCACTAGAAACTGGATTCAAACCTTCACACACTAGACAAGACTTGGAATAAGTCTAATAAGCACCATGAATCGAGAGAAAAAAAAAATCAAACCAGTTTAAATATATCTTAACCTGCTAGTAGTGAAAATTAGTTCGGAGTCTAAATAAAAATAATAATAGCACCTTGAATATCAAAATGTAACTCAATTTTGTTTCAGTTAACACCAAGAAGAGCAAGTTTATGGAATTTCTGGGTGAGTTCTTTCTGTCCTTCATTCTCTCATTTCTAACATTCTTATTAAGTCTTTTAATAATATTATCCATTTTTTAAAATTATCAGATAGTTAAACCAAACATGAGAGGTCTAATGAATGTAAAGGATTCCATGCTAAGGCAATGGCATATGCATGACATGTCCATCCAACATGGTGTTTGATCAGGATGTCCTTGCCACTAAGAAAACCTATGGATCTTTCTGGGTAACACCTAAATGTAACTAATATGGAAAGGCTTGCTCTTGTTCAAGTGTGTACTTGATGCATGTTTATTGGGCATCCCAGCCTGCTTATTGGGGCTGGGAGGCAGCTGGGCTGCAGCAGATTACCTGTGCATCCTAGTCCAAGCCCTGTCCCTCTGATGATGAAGTTTGGACAGTGTTCCTCATTAGGATGAAAAGAGTTTCTTTGATTGATTAGCCTTCCTGGGCTTTGTTCTCTCCTAATGAGAAACTAAGTGCAGACAATTTTGCTCAAAATAATTATTCTTCAGATGTACAGTGAAGGCAGAATAAGAGTACACTCAGTTTACATAATCACTGGTTAGTGGACAATAATATCACAGCATCAGGCATAATCAAAGAACAAAAATGATAAGCAAAATCAAAGAAGAAAACCAAATCACTAAGTAGTTTTCTTCACTAAGAAGAAAACCAAATCACATAGATGCAAACAGCATCTATGCTGATACAACACAAAATCCCAGCCTTTTTCACTTAAAACTTCCCTTTTTATTTCTTTTTATTTTAAAAGGAATTACAGATAGGATGGAAAAAAAACTATTACTGGTGACAAATGTTATCCTATCATACTGATATTTAAATCATCATCCGGAATTATCTGCAACAGGACTAAACTTCTAACTAATATATACTGAGTAGAACTTCAGAAAGTTGAATCAAACTAAGCAATAGCCAGGGCAGTCTTCTCTGAGTGGTATTTGCAGGCTGTCCAAGAACCTGAGATCATGCCTGTGACTTTTTCTAGAGTGGTGCTGCTGTCAATGTTTAACCTCCTATCTCTCATGAGTCTTAAGGAAATCAAACTTAATCTAACAGTTTTCCTTTAAGTGGTATTAATTGCAGGTTTAAGTCATGAATCGGAAATTCTCTACAGAGACATCTTCATAATCACAGAATTTAAGGCCAGGCAAGACCATGACAGTAATTTAATTTGACCACGTACATAGCCCAGGCCATTACTTTCAGTTTATGAAGTTTCTGGTCAGCTTAGAGCATGTGTATTTAAAACATACAAACTTGACTTGAAAATACAAGAAAATACAAGCATATCTTTTAAAGGTTACATTTACTAAAATGTGAACCTTATCTCCACCTCGGGGTTATTTTATCTTCCAGTTTCTCTCTCCTGGCTCTCATTATGCTTTTTCACCATTAAGGGCTTTCTATGGACAGAAATTTTGTCCTTATGCAAATGATGTCAAGCATTCTTTTTGTACAGAGTGCTGGAGCTCTGGTACCTTTAAGGCAACATTATCTTTTTCACTCATAAGAGCCTGCTTATATTTACTTCTGTCCTTGCCAAAAGTTCCCCCTTTTGTCTAGTCTTATTTTGACTTTAGATCAAAATTTAAAGGAAAGTTCAGGCTTTTCTGAAAAAGACTGTTAGAAAATTAATGATTTTTCACTTGGCAAAAAGTCTGGCTTCTTGCTTCATACTGTAGGAGTTTGCTGGATTATTCTATATCCCTAGATGAGGTAAGGGTCTGAGGAGTTGAAAGGAGAGACTGAAGACTAAGATGAATTATAGGATCACAAAATATTGGGATAGGCAGGGATTTCTGAGATCATCTAGTCTAGCCTTCCTTCTCAACCAAGCTCATCTAGAGCAAGTTACTCAGGCCCACATCCAGCTGAGTTTTCAGTACCTCCACAGGAGGAATTGTTTCACAAATGCTTGTTAACTCTACTGAAACTCTGTGTCCTGAATGAAGAAATGCAATATTTTCCAGCACAGTCAAAGACAGTAAGAGTAGTAATTTGAACATATAATGTTTTATGTAAATACCAACATCCTAAAAACATGACACTGGACAACTTGAATTCTACTATATAGTTGGAGTTTCATTCATATATTGAAAAGGGGGTTGTACCATCCAACTGTGGTTTTACAGGGTTGTAAAAGTCAAGTAACTTTGACAATTACTCATACATTGTTGTGATGAGTTAAACAGAAGTACCTGCCATTAATGGCCATTAATTAAACTTTGAGTATAGAATTTGAATAGTATGTGTAATAACCAGATTGTAAAGCCACTATATGAATAAATAAATTACTTCCTGTGTGTGTGAATTAAGCAAGACTTTGCCTGCACAATGAGTCAGACAATTCTAAGGGGAAAAAAAGCCTGTACAATTTAAACCATACCATGACTTTGTAGATGGGAACTGAACTAAATTAGCCCAGAATATTCTCTGTATCAGTATCTCCCATTAATTTTGGGGTAGTTTTATGAATTTCTGGGTTTTAATCTTAGACATCTTTAGAGAAGACAAAGATTTTCTTTAAGTATTTTCTGAAGTATTTCCAAATCTGCAACAGATTTTTTTGGGTTTTTTTGAGGAGGTAAAAAGACAGTAGAAAAGTATTTCCATTTTTATGTTTCCACCACTTCTTTTACAACCACTTGTATCTTTTAGCATATTTCCTCTCTCCTCACAAAAATTCTTTTTCTCACTTGACTCCCCTAACTGGCCAGAAAGTACCAGGGAACATTGTTATCAAGTGATATGAGATACCAGTTTCCTCAGTTTCTCTACAATTAACATGTAGTGTAGAAAGTTTTGCATGCAGAAGGACCTAAATGGACCTATACCTACAGAGTGCATTGATCAGTCAAGAAAATAAAGCTGTCCCAAGAAGGAGCTAATCACAAGTATTGTGAAGAGTGAATATCTTTTGAGTCAGCAATACTAGTATGTGTATTAATTTATGAAAAATTTCTAACATATTTATGTGAAAGAAGATAGATAATTATTCAATTAACGAAAGAAGAGATTCTCTTGAACATATAATAAATATGTTTTCTATCAGCACTGTAGAATTATCCTGATAAAATTTTCAGAATACTATAAATGATGGCACTCTTCGCTTTTTTCCTCCGTTCTTTTTAAAATCAACACAAAATTCGTAATACATATGAATAATGCATCATCACATAGGTTCATTTCCATTATCGGTAAAACACCAATGATTGAACCATTGCCCTTTTTTAGGTACTCCCCAGAGAAAAAATATTCTAGTGGCTATCTATTTTAGTGACTAATATATAAAGAAATCCCACAATATCACTGTGGGATATCTGTTTCCTAGATTTTGTAGGGCTATGTCTAAAAGCTATTCAGGTCAACAGAATACATGTCAACTTTATAAAATTCAGGCCCCAGTGGAAAAAAAATAAAATACAAGTTTTCACCTATATTTGGCAATGAACCTGGGAATTGAACCAAATAAAACCACAGCCTGCAAACAGTAAACTTGTAGCAAATAACATATTGTTTTACTTCAACACCAATTTTTTTTTCATTTGAAGTATCTTCAAGCAAAAAATAGCTTTTTCTGAAATAGTAGTATTGGGTTTGCCCTTCAGTTTCTAAAATATATTTTATCCACTCTACTTACTGAAAGAATGAATTTGATTAAACACTATGCTAATTTACCCAAGTGTTTACTGCCAGAGGCAAATTTAAAAAAAACACTGTCAAGAGTGTCTACATAAGATTTCAGAATCCTCCAGACCAATTTTTCAGTACTTGAGAAAGCCCCTTGGTGCAAAGGTTATTTAGGATATTTGACTAATTCTTCATTTGGGAACTATATTTTTAATATCTCTATTTTGATACCTTCACTATATCTGAATATTTCCATACATCGGGATGGTAATAAAATTAGAAAAAGAGATTCAGTCTGCATGTTCATATCTGCATGTTCATTTTCCTGCCAGCCTACAGGATGTTTCTGACTGATGTATCTGGACTAGATTTAAATCATTCAAGAAATTGAGCTATTTGTCATCCTCAATTTTTCCTTTGCTTACTGTATCACATCACTCTTAGTTGTGTCCCATTGGACTACCCTAAGGAGCTCTTTTTCATCTCTAATTCTTATGCTCTCCAATATTCCTAAATTATTGTTAGAGTCCCTCTTAAATAATATTACTAAAAGTAAGAATGTGAAGTGTCTTCAGAATGTTGCCTCTCATCATGGAAGCAATTAATGGAATCATTAATGACATGGTTAAGGACAACTTTTCTTTCCATGAATTTTATATAGCCATGTTATTTTAATAATGGACTGAGCAACAAATCAACAGATTATGAAGATCACATTTTCCTACCCTCTTTTGTCTTGGAAACCTTAATGGAAGCCTAATAGAAGACTTTAAATACCTTTGAGGAGCTTATTTAAAAGACCTAGCCAGAACCTGCACAGTGGTGTCTGGCAGGAGCATGATCACAAGCTGAAACAGGAAGTTCTGACTTGGAATCAGTGAAAGCATTTTCCCCATAAAGGCAGTCCAGCAGGGAAGGTTTGCCAGAGAGTTGGCATCATCTTCACCCTTTAGAGTTCTTGTGACCCAGAAGTATAAAGTCCTGAGAAACCATATTTGATCTCATAATCGACCCTGCTTTGAGCTAAAGGTTGAACTAAAGCAACCTTCTGATGTCAGTTCCAGTCACAGAATTACCGTGCCATTCTACATGAAAAATTGAGCAAGTAACCAAGGAGGGCAAAAGAAACAGAGGCAAGCAGTAGAATAAATAATTTGCTTAGTCAAATTTTCTGGGGATACTGTTGTCTTTTTACCATATACATACATTTAAGAAGACATGAAAATAAGCTTTCATTCCCTAAAGTAACATTGTCTCATTATTATCACCATTGTCTCACTTGTTATCAACACTGAATAAAAGTTTAAAAACATTTAGGTATTGGGAGAGAGATTAGGCTTTTTCTCATAATTAAGAAACATGTAAGATTTCTTAGTAGGACTCTCTCAGAAAGTCATTTGTAAAAAAAATAAGGATGCAGGTAACATACACATTGAGAAGGCCCATTGGAGCATGCATCTCTCTTAACCCTACATATTGATAAAAATTATTTCAAGAATTGCAGTGTTGAAATATTAGGAACTCCATGTAAGTCATCATCACCCCTGAACTTTGTATTCTAAAATATGCAACATACTTTCCTGGTTATGTGTTGGGCATTTTATTTAATCGTGTCTATCTCTGTGCTTGATCAGCTATTTAAACAATACTAATCACTACAGGAATTCAAGGAATGGGACGTTATTCCTAGAAGGAATTGGTTTATTTCTTTCCAGTTAAATTTCACTGCAATAAATGTTTAACTTCTTATTTCAGTGATAAAAGTGTTAGAGAAGATCCATGAAGATCCACTTAATAATTTAGAGAGTTATTTTACATAAACATTCACCATTCCGTCAACAATAAAGACAAACACAAACATATTTATAACATACACAATTGCACATTTTAAAAGTATAAAATTCCTTATGAATGTAAAAAAACTTCCCATAGTGCCTTGTTTCTTGTTACACAGACATTTCCATATCTTCTTCGATTACTTGACCAAACAAACTATCTAAATTATAAAGGTAAAGCTAGTTTTTTCTCTCCTATTTAATGTTCAGTCACATACAGCACCGCTGTCTGACTCATGAATAAAACTGGGATAGTACTCCTGCTGATACACCAGCAAGAAAAGGATTTCCAGGTCATAGGCAAGGAACACTGAAAACTCTTTTTCCATTAGATAAACACAACTCTAAATATACTTGTGCAACAGCCCCATGGATCAATTATTTTTAGAAGGGAAAAGATGGTATTTCTTCAGGTATGTATATATATGCACATATATGTACACCACTAAAGTTCAGCAATAGCTCTTCTGACAATTCTTGGTTCAACAGTTTCCAAAAGGCCTTGCTTGTCAAACGTATTAACTGATTGTCATGAAAAACAAATATACAGAATAACATAACTGTCATTACACCACATAGTTCCTTAACTCACTGATAAACTGAGTCAGAGGGAGGAACATTCACTCTTGACTGATGGCTCATTCTAAAGCACTGTTCTCCTGAGCAATCTGCTATGACACCCAAAGAGTGAATGCCAGGAATGTGCAAGAATTTTACCAGTGCCATCCTCAGCTTAGTGCTACTGTTCTTTAGGGAAGAAGTTCTCTGAAGTTCTTTAGGGCAATAGCTCTTTAGAGAACTGGTCATTGCAAGGTGCAGAGGAAACTGCTCTGACTGCTTAGCTTCTCCAATTTACAATCACTCAGAAGAGAATTAAGAAGGAAAATTAAGTCCTTGGAAGGCAAATTCCCACTCAGGGTTGTTGTGGACTTGAGAGCGTGCATTAAATGTATTGTTACTGAACCTTTTATAGATTTAAAGGCAAATGCTTTTAGCTCTGAGCTGATGCCATGTGATTATCTGTAAGGAAGAGACATTATGATTATTTCAAACTTATCACAACACAAATTCACTGAGGAAAAATTGTTGATGGGCTTTCTAAATTCTAAACTAAAAATATATTGCTAAAAAGAGATAAAAATTGCGCTAGCTGCAATAAGTAATCTTTCCTATGTCTAACTCTCATGCACAGATTTATATGCTTTGATGATGTAATTACCCACTCTGAAGGATCTGCACAGAGACTACAATAATTGCTTCATTTTGTGTTTCAGTTTGGACTTGAAACATAAATATGTCAAAGGCCAAGGCTATCTCCTATGAGCCCCTCTACCCCTCCCTCTCTAGTCTACTTGAAAGTGTCAGAAATTTATACAATAAATCACATTTATTATGAAATTGTGATTTGCTGTCATGAATACCTACAGGTGTAGTGCAAAAATGCTTGATTGCTGAATTGCAATTTAATAAGCAACACATAAAAGCTATTATAAAACATTACTTACTGGCCAGACACATGTAAATATTAAATAGGAGTCAAGACTTCCCTACACTTTCATTTAAAAGAACAGTTTCTTAAAGTAAGAGAAATGGAGATTTTTGAATGTGTGATTTAAAATGCCGCATAAATGCCATAAATATTTTTTGCTTTAAAAAGATTTGCATACATATAGTTACTTATATATATAAACCAGGTGTATATTATATATATATATATATATTAGATATATATTATATATACAAGTATTATTTGTGAAAAGAAAACAAAGGTCTAAATAATTTTAAACAATACAGTTAGGGTTTAAATTATAAGGTTAGACATCTCATTAAAAAAAAAATTATAATAAGGCAACTCTGAGTACACCAGACAGCATTTTGATTATATTTCCTTAAGTGATAATGCGCTGTCTCATGCTATCCAAACACCACTGTTAAGCCACTTAAAGATCAAGGCTCTTCAGGGACACGCACCTAGAAAACTGAAGCAGTTGTTATAGTGTCACAGGCTGTGAAATTACCTCTCTAATTTACTTGCAGTAAAAGGGAATCGAAAATTTGTAACAGAACATTTTGATAAAATGTATGTTGAATAGAAAAATATAGGCTTTGTCAACAGCCTCTGATTCAACTTAGTAACATTTGGTTTTGTTTTCAACTGAAGTGCTATATGAAGCTCAGGACACTTCAGACAGAAATAACTAGCTTTAGTCTTTCAACACCTATTTCTTTTATTATAGAATGTGAGCTAGTTAGGTAGTATAAACAAGCTCTAAATCTGATTAATCTTGCTGCCCATTCTGTTCCCAGCTGTGCAATCTGCAATATGGCAATCATATTTTGCACTTAGGCAGCCACCATTTGCTCAGGAAGAAGTGATTCTAATTTGCCCACACAGTAGCAAATGCAATATTACTTTAACCATCCAACATCTAAAATTACTAAGAGTCATGCTTGCTTTCTTTTTTCCACATATAATGAGATAGGGGGGGAAATATATGTGGTATATATATTTCCCTGTTTTTAGAGATCAAGTATATTTCCAATTGATTTCTTTTAGCCTAAATTAGAGATGGGGCAAATGGAACCTCCCACACAACTGTTACAAATGTCAGCAAGTAGTTGTTGAACTAATGTATCTCCATGGTTATGACTGGAAAAGATCTATGCTTCCCTTCACTACTTTGAACGTGACAGTAATCATGTGAGAAGAATCATACTAACAGGATTTCAGACCAAACTGGCAGTCACTTCAGAAGAAACACTAATCTCCAGAGATTTCCCACCAGTTAAGCCAAGAAACAGTGAGAAATATTTGCAAGCTTCCAGCTAACACGTGTTAGTCTAAATCTGCATCCTGGCCTGAATAAGAGCACTGCTTCCCTAGCCAGTATTCTTCTGCATATGCTCATGCCATGGCTGTTTTATGGCACCAAGATAAAAAAGTAAAATAAAAAAGGAATGGTAAAAATATCAAAGTTTAAAATAACTACTATTAGCTTTTTTTGGCACTTCAGAACAAGTTTCTGAAATATAATGGAAAAGTGCTCTTGAATAAATAAGTAATAGTAGGTTCTGCAATAATGAAAGAACATAAATGTATAAAAAATTATAGAGTAGGCATGAAAACGTGTTTGCTTTATATGTACTTGTAGACTGGTGAGCATTAAAAATAAATTGCTTTTTAATTCTTCTTAGATAAAGCTGTCTTAAAAATTCATGTCATCTGTAACATGTGAGGTGATGTATAGTCAGATAAATAACAGACATTGTTATTGTCAAAAAGGAGATTATAAATTATTGGATAGAAATATATGACTAAGAATCTTAATTAGAAACTGGCTTAGCATCATGAAAATATAGAAAAATTAGAAGAAAATAATTCCTAAGAAATGTCTATCATTCCTCAGGCTGATACATTCAAGGTAGTTGTCACAGGACTTTCCCAATCTTTCTTTCAATAAATACTGATCTCCAGCCTGTCAGGTCATAAGTACAGCCCTGCTCCTCTGTAGCCCTTGAGCTTATTCTATTTGACTTGCTTGACTTAAATCAGATGGGTGAAAGGTTTTGTTTACTTTAAAGAAGCAACAAGAAAGAAAAGCACCCTCAGCAAGCAAAGGGCTGTCTAAGAACTATGTGACATAATGGAAGTGTC
The DNA here is from genome assembly GCF_963662255.1 of Cinclus cinclus. Lineage (NCBI taxonomy): Eukaryota > Metazoa > Chordata > Aves > Passeriformes > Cinclidae > Cinclus > Cinclus cinclus. The sequence continues at coordinate 16,021,903 of NC_085050.1, read as the reverse complement.
TTTGTTTTCCAAGACAGTTATAAGCAAATCAAACTTAAATGTTGTTCAACTGACACCCAGTCTAGGTGTGATATAAAACCTCCTAGGACTGTTTATTGACATGTAATAGGTCAACATAAAAGATACTTTTCTCTGGAAGAGTATATGTGAGAGGAATGGGGATAGAAAATTGAGCTATGCATTTACTAAAAGTAAACAGTTGTCAGAATAAAAAATTGGCTCATTTTCCTATGGCTTGTAAGAAGTGAACGCACAGACCCCGCCACTCAGAGTGCAGGCTGGTTTCATCAACAGGCAGCTTGGCTGGGACACTACTCAGCTGTCACATTAGTTTGTTCTTTACCAGGCAACTGAAATAAATCCATATCAGTATTGTAGTATCTATGTAGACCAAACTCTCTTGTTCCAGATTGGCAGGTTTCTAACACAAAAAATAATTTTAATATGTAAAATTAGTTATATTAAATTAAGCATGTATGCCTAAGCACTTGAACAAATTTCAGTAGTTAATAATCATCAGAATTAGATCATACCACACTACAACTCTCTCTGCTCTGCAGTTGATACCATAGTTACAAACAGGAGATGTGGGCTCATCTGTTTAGGATTAGCACATGGCATTGTTGCAATAAGAGAAGCAGCTAAGATGTGAGGAGAATACTTACATAAACTGCTGACTCTCTAGTAATATAAAATTAGCCGTCATTGGGTTTTCTATGATGCTTTATTTTTTCCCTTTAATTTCTTTTAGCCTTGCTGTAAGGTAAGATTACCTGGCTTCATGCAGATATTGAAATCTCTCTGGGAAAAAATGTGAAACATGCAATGTAATCTATAATTTGGAACATAAGTATGACATTAGCCAAATTGTCACTCTAAAGTAATTTAAGCTTGCTTACTCTGATGGGATCAAAATATTTCATCTGTAAATTCAGCAGCTAATATTATGCATACATTGCAGAAAAATTAAATGTGTATGTTCTAGCCAATATGAACAAAACCAATCAACCTAAGCATCCCTTAGTTTTAGGTAAATGTAGTATTAGAAGACATTCTAAGTCAACTATCTAAAACCCAAAAAATTAATCAAAAATAGTACCTTCTCTTAGGGCAAGTTGCTGCAAGAATTATAGTCTTCCATTAAGTTTTTCTACTGAAGGCTCACAGTTGCTCTAACATACCTATCCACTCCATGATGTGTCAGATAACCTCTCATTAGAATCAAAACACACCAGTTAAACTGGGGTGTTTCCATTCTCTATTTCTAGTCCTGTCTTTAATTCTCAAATTCTATTTTTTTTCTTCACAGAATATCTGGATTTTTGTAAAAGGTAAGTACAATTTAGGTGTTCTCAGCCTCCTGATTTAGGGAGTGCTTTTAGTCATGTGCAGGCATGTAAAGTGTAAAGATGGCAAAAGCTGCAGATGAATGATGAAGGATGGGGAGGGGGTGCTCCAGGTGCAGGAGCTGGGATTCCCCTGAAGCCCTGGTGCAGGCCATGGTGAAGCACCTGTGCCCCTGCAGCCCAGGGAGGAACACAGGGATTCAGAGATCTACTTTCAGTCCCATGGAGGAACCTCAACCCAGAGCAGCTGGATATCTGAGAGAGCTGTGAACTCCTGGGAAACCCATGCTGGAGCAGGTTCCTGGCAAGGACCTGAGGAGACAGGAGCTCATGCTGGAGCAGATTTCCTAGTAGGACTTGTGACCTTGTGGGACACCCAAGCTGAAGCAGGCTGTGCCTGAAGGACTGCACCCTGTGGAAGAGTGAACCATGCTGCAGCAGTTCGTGAAGACCTGCTGCCCATAGGATAGTCTCACACTGGAGATGTTCATGAAAAACTGTCTGCACCACTTGTGGGGAGGAGGTCGAGTTAGGGAAGGAGGGGATGATGAAAGAAAGATGGTTTTTTCAGATTTATTATAATTCTCCTTGTCCAGATTTTGTTAACAATAACTTCTTTTAATATCCCCAACTTTATTCTGTTTTGCCTATGACAGTATTTGGTGAGTGATCCTGGATCTTATTTCAACCTGTGAACCTATGCTGTATTTTCTTTCCCTTGTCCAGCTGTAGAGGGAAGTGATAGACAGTGTCTGGTAGATGTCTGCTATTCAACCAGCGTCAACACACTGCACCTCTTACGTAAAGATAAATCTTTTTCTTTAAAATACACTATTAAAAAAAGGAAGGGAGAAGAAGAGAAAGACACTTTTCTATACCAGGAGAAAGAAGCTCACATTCATTTCCTTTTCCTGCCCAAGGAGTCCAGCATCTCCTTACACAGTCTCCCTTCCTGATGAAGAGAGACTGAAAATATTAAAGCATGTTGTACTGAAGTACTTGCCAGCACTGTTTATTCTGTGCAGAAGAATGTCCAGAAACCATTGGTTTATATATAGGCAATATTTAACACCTGATTTTATAAGTTCCTATTTACAGAACCACATGAAATTTTTAGTTTTGAGCTTTGGCAACTATTCCCAGAAAATTTCCTGCATTTTACTTTCATCAGTCATTGAATAAAAGTTGTGAATGTATCTCAAAAATCAAGATGGAGCACAAATTCTTTCTTCCCTCAATGAGGAATTTGAGAGAAGTGCTCAAGTTTTGTGCTTCCTCTGTCAAGCAGGGCTATAGATACACATGTAAAGAAGTACTTGTGACTGAATTTGGGGCGATGTAAGCTAAAAATATATAGAATATGGGTAGTGTGGGCAACATCAGCATTAGGAGTCAGAAGCTTTCAGAATGGTAAGTTTAGTTTTAAGCATCTAACAGATGCCTGCATTTCGTGTTGGATCTGGTCCATAGTTTTGTCAAAGAAACTTGTAGAGGCTTGACTGTAGCTTTTATTTGAAGACAAATCCTGTGAGAGACCTCTAGTTCTTAACTAAGTTCTAACCTTTTCCTGTGTAAGCAAGCATGCTTCATTCTTAAATGTATTTCTATTCATGCACTGTGTGAATCTTCCACTGTAGAGTATTAATGTCAACAAAAGGTTAATAAAAAAATAAGGTTTTGAGGCCTTTTTTTATGCTCATCTGCTCCCACCTGATTTGTTTTATTACTGAAGGTGACGTTTTTCAATAGCACTTAGAGCAGCAGCAGTGTTTGACTCTCACTTCTTATTGAAAACGCCAAATCAAGAACTGAGTATAATTTGTTACTTATCTGTTAGTTTTAAAATAAAAAGCAAAAGTTAAAAGCCAACAGGGTCATGGGTAAGTGCTATTGACAGTCACAGCCAGCAAGGACTTTGCAGCTGGAAGAAAAAATCCTTTCCCTTCCTTTTCTGTAGTCAGTCATGGTATTGCTATTCTTCAGAGTTTTTTCATTTCTTCCCATGCCCTTTAACCAGCTCTGATGGTCTGTCTTGAAATAAAGTTCACCTCTCTTATTTTTAGATAAAAGGTAGCATGATCTAAGGATTTTTCTTAGAACAAAGTATTTCCAATCTGGAATTTAAAACTCGTATTTCTGCAAATCACCATGCCACTCATTTTTTAATTCCCTCCCCTCTTTGTTTTGGTTTAGAACAAGAAATAAATTATAACAATTCTATAGTAAAGTACTTTTATATCTATAAAGGGAAAGTCCAAATATTATTTCTTCAATGCATGTACCAGTATTGCAGTCCATAGGGAAGATAGAAGACAAGCTTTGAGTGTGGAACACTTGGGAATTATGGATCATTAAAAAAAAATGAAATCTATTTTACAATAAAGAAAAATAACCATATACAAAATGTGTAAAATTAGCTCTGACAAAAATGCCTTCTGTCACCCTTAGCATTAATGTAGTGTTAATGTTAATATAACTAAGCATCACAAAGGATAGTCACAAATGAAAGAAATAATTTTTAGAGTTCATAAGAAAAAATAAAGACATTCAAATACTAAGAAAATGCATACATTTCCCTTTCAGAAAATCTGAATGCTTTAGCAAAATGTCGTCCAAATGATTTAATGTAATAGGTACATTTTCAATTTGTACATAAATGATTTTTATCTGATCATAATTTTTAGCTACTTCCCCAAGATCATAATTGAAAAATCTTTCTGACTTATAATTGTAGGAGACCCTAAATTTTAGTTGTATACAGGGCTTTGACAAACCACTACTGCATTGGTGAATGCAGCACTGTGAGCCAACCCACCACCTCCAGTGCATTATGTGGAATTACATATGTCAATAAAAGCTTATTTAGGAAAAAAATTAGGTCTATAATGGAGTGGATGGACAAAATGAAATATAACCTCCAAACAGTCAGCCGATAACAATGAAATCTAACTAGTCAGTTAAGGCACTTTTCATGACATAAGCCAGACCAAGATTCAGAAGGAATTTACAGTTTCACTTTCCTTAATTCCAGGAAAGTGAGTTGGCCAAACAAAATATGGTAAAGGCAGAATTGTACTCTGAAGTCTGGTTTTGCTGAAGAAATGGTACAAGAACATATTTTCATTGTGCAATGGAAAATGTCATTAATTGTTCTTCTTTTTTGAGATCTAAGAAATTTTCTGATAATCAAAAAACCAGTTTCCACCTTTCTGTCCTGCAATTATACCTTCTTAACTACATCATTGTTAGAAATAGAGTTTGTCTTTAATAATTTATTTTTTCACATAATGAGTATTGAAATGTGCAAACTCCATAGTAATGGCAAAACATGAAAATGGAATATTGATATTTTACTCACAATTCTTTTCAGATCATGTTACATGTGCTCAGCACCCTTCACTTTGATTGCAAAGTACAGTTCTTTTTAAAAGAACCATGCTGTTTCCTTCACAACTTTCTGCTTAACAAGGTTGCAAAGTATAATGTTACACTTTTTTACCCTCCTGACAGATAGAAAAGCCATTCTCTCTTTCTTAGGATGCATCTGGGAGTCTGTCTTTATCCTCAGTTGTTCCTCTTCCATTTACATTACAAAATGAAATGATATTTACAGAAGAGAAATTATTGTTCACATTACAATTTAATTGCTGTCAAATTAACAGGTAATTTTATTAACAAGCTTTGAATCAACATGTCTGTTGTGCCCTCGTGGAAATCCTCCAGAATTGATTAAAGCAAGCTAAGGATTAAGCTGGTGATTTATTGACAAGAAGAATGTCACCTTTATCTACAGGCAGGGATGTTTGCCTCAGCTGAAGTGTTCTCACTGCAGTTCACATCTTTTTTGCCCACTGCCTTTCATTTCTCCCATTCTGAAACATAAAAGGAAAGGGTATTCTTAAATCTGGGTATTATCTGAGGTAACTGTAGGAGTGGGAGCTGCATCTATCTGCAGGGTCACACATTTTTTTGGGTTGATGGAAACAAAGTTTGAAACAAACAACCCAATTGACAAATTTAAAAACAAAACAAACCAACCAAACAAACAAAAAAAACCATAAGGGGAAAGGGCCTTTTAAAATACTTTTTTTTCCCTTTTCCATGATGTGTGACTCAAAAGCCAGAGGTACAAAGTTTATTCCACCAGAAAAATTGACACAGAAGAAGTTGATGTCATCTGGTTTCATTCAACTAATAATTGTTATATTGGCTTATAAAGCTCTGGTGGACCATTACTCTTGAAAGAGGCACTTTAATCATATGTGTTCCTATGTCACTTAAAACACAGCAGTGGTGATTCATCAAAATGCAAATCATTGAGGCTATAATAACAGCAGAAAGGAAAGTGATTATAAGCTCCTATGAATCACAGCACTGGGTATCTTATGTGTGATATTTTTTGCAATAATCTGTTTGACTGCACTTTGCACTAGTCTAGCTGATTTCCCATAGGCTGTGTTTCATGGCAATATCCAACATAACCTACACAAAATAGAAAACAGATATGAAAGTCATTTCAAGGAGAGTGAGGAGAACTTGCAACAATCTTCCAGCTGAGCAAGCTGACTTTTCTTTAAAATGCATAAAATAAAGTGTCCTCAACTGAAGAGCATAGCTGATTTTTACTTTTAAATTTTTCTATCGTGAAAGATGAATGAATATCTCTGTACATGAAAACTTATTCTAACATTCAAAAAAGTTCTTGCTACATCAAAATACTGAAAATATATACCGACAGAATTTTAAATGTCCTACTTCCATTCACTTTTCATTCACAGATTTACTAAAAATCCATATTTCATGTCTGTTCTAAAGGAATGTTATTCATGCTGCTTGTTATTCAGAACAGGTCTAGACTCTTTATTTCAGTCAACATTCTATTTGCAATGACCAGATCCGTACAGCAGGTACCAGCAGATGCTTCTGGTCTCTACACTGTCACACCCAAAAAATTAAATTCTAGTTTCAGCTATATAACTGTTGAGATGGTGAGGCAATGCTATTGATTTCACAGAACCTTCCTCAAAATAATACTGGTCCTACACTGGAGTGTGGTCTGGCATCAAAATTACACTTTGGCGAGACTTTTTATAAGTTTTATTTGAAATATCTGATAAGCAAAGTGTTGTAAAGCTGATTTCTGAAATCCAGAGACCTTTCAGAGGGGTACCAGACAGCACCTAGAAATAATATTGCTCTGAGATTTGCAATCAAGAGCTGCTCATGAACATAACAACCTAGTAGTGATAAAATATGACAGCAGGGAAGAAGGATTCCAAATGGTTTCACACTTCCTGTCTTAACTATTATGCTTTGGAAACACGACTACAACAGTTTTTTCCTCAGAGGATGTCTAAAGCATTCAGTCAGGAAAAATCAGATGGACAAGCAGACTCTCACTCCAGGGAGCTGTAACAATGAATTACTTCTGAAATCTTTTGACAGATAGAAAAATATAGGCTTGTGCTTTGTTTTAGACCACTAAGTCCTCTACATGGGTCACTTCTGTGGTGAAGGGTGTGAAGTGTTTGATCCATGCTGTTTGTAAATCCAAACTCTGCAGCAATGGCAATAGTTATCACCCACTGATCCACTGGTCCAAGCTCATTGTCCCTTTTCCACAGTGATACCATTTGCAATAACTCAGCCTTCAAAGGAGGCGCCCAAAACTTTAACACAATGCAAATTATGGTTGATCTAGTCTACTCCATACAGAAGCCAGGTTTTGTGTGTGAGGTTTGTGAGGGCCATTTGTTCAGTAAAGCTGAAAAAAAAAAGGAAAAGGAAAAGGAAAAGGAAAAGGAAAAGGAAAAGGAAAAGGAAAAGGAAAAGGAAAAGGAAAAGGAAAAGGAAAAGGAAAAGGAAAAGGAAAAGGAAAAGGGGGGAAATATGAAAGGGAGAGGAAAAGGGAAAGTGGAAGGGAAAGGGAAAAAAGCAAAAGGAAAAAGAAATTCTTTTTGTTTCATAACTCTCAGAATAAAAAGTTTGAATTCTGCAAAGGATATATGACATAAAAGAACTGTCAACAACCACCATGTTTTTTTTAAAAAAATTAAATATATTTAAAGCCTTAGTCACTCCCTCTCTTGTACTTCCTAAAATAAATTTACATTGGTCTTTGTGTTCCTGTTTACACCACAGAGCATTCTGGTCTTCCTGACAATCAGGACTTTTTATTTACTTAAACTGTTTGGAAACAGATATTTTGCATTTTATCCAAATGTAGAGCAAAAACATTATGCCTCAGGAAACAAAGTTTAAAGTACTTAATTTCAGGCATAGAAGCACAAGGCTATTCAAGCTTGCAAAGGAATAGCAAGTTATATTGCAGCTTGCTTATTCAGTTGGACTTCAGGGCACATTTAATCATTTCCCTTACAGATTTTACCTACATTGCAACAAAAATATGTACAGTATGTCAGGGGTACTTTATTCCCTGCATTGGACTGACAGTCCTGGCTCCCTAGGGTGATTTCTGCTTGCCATGTCAGGGCCTGGACCACATCCTACATCTCGTACGTGTGAGACTGATCAGACTGCAGTCACAAATAAGGAAAAGTGGTCTGAGATAGGAAGAGAATGGAAGAGTCACCACAAGTGTAGAGTAATCCCATTTACTGGTCAGATAGAATGTCCTTAATTTGAGTTTTAATTCACATTTCTTAATAAAAGTAAAATGCTGATGCATACTACGTTTCCCAGCTTTTCTAAGAAATGTGCCTCTGTTCTCACCATTTTAAGACCATTGATAAGGATTAGCACAAAGGGTTTAGGGTATGTGGAATAGAAGGGACATTCCTTGTTTTCTAGCTACCTACTCCAAAATATTTGAGTTCCTCCTGAACAATCATGACATGTGAGAACACACAAACCAAAAGCAAAATATTAGAAGTCTTCACTTGGAGAGTTTAGCAGGTGTCAGCATCATTACTATCCTCAAGACTGCATGGCTTAAAGGCACATTCCTAAATTACAGCTGTAGTGGAAGACTGAGAGATCTGTGACTAGAAAAGATGGAACTCTGGCAAAATACAGAATTTATGGCACATTAATTCTTCAGTATTTGGCACAAAATGGCTTCAAATGGCATAAAAATACTTCAGAATTTTCCAAATTATTTTCCAAATAATAAACTATATATTTTTTTTTCTATGTAGCTACATATGCTTCTGCTTGAAACATTTCCCATATGACTCCTGAAAAAATGACTTTATACAGTGATTTGAATTTAGTCATGCAACTAGATCCAAAAAGACTTGCAAGTTTTCCTAACTACAAGTACTCTTATTTTTTTTTTTACCAACATAGTAAAAAAAATATTTTTTTTCACATCTATAGACTTAAAAAAAATACATATTTGGTGTCACACAGACTCTTCAGCAAAGACAAGAACTATGTGACAATTACTGAGCTAATACACTACACTTTTACTTTGCTAATTAAAACTATGTTAATGCAATGATTAAATTAAGGTCTCTACTAAAATTGAATCAATATACCGAGAGATTAAGTCCTCAAATTAATAGCAAGTAATCAAATCAAAATAACAGATTGGCACCACAGTGAATTATTATATATTGGTATTTTCTGTAAAGATTTTAAGAACATATTTCCTTACTGAAAATCAGGTTGTTTTTTTCCCAGAAAAGCTGAGAAAAAGATTGTGACTTGTAGGAATTTTTGCCAAGAAATTTTCCTCAAACTCTAGTTTGAGGTAAAAGCTATTAGAACAACTATCAACAAAACCACTCTTTTATAAGGCATATAATGACAAAACAGATATCTTCTTCTCCATACTTGCATTGTTAAGGGCAATTATCACACTGCTCTCAGCATTTTAAAAATACTGTAGATTTTTTAATGTCAAAGAATTGGAGAATCAATATGAGCTCATAATTCATACAAATGTCTGTTGATAAAACATGGGCTGATTTTACATTTATCAGAATTCAACTTAGAATTAAGCAATTTTCCCAGCTGTACTCAAATTTCTGGTTAATACTTCACATGGTTAAGCACCTTAGTTCTTCAAATGCTGTATCATTCATTAATTCCAAGTAAGTAACCCCAGGAGTTCCAGTTTGTTTTAAAAACCTAGTTGTTTAGTTTTGGAATTCAGAGACATTGTTTATTTCAAATCACTTCCTCTGTAAGTAGTTATTTTCTTCAGTGAAATCGTGCGATGTGAAGCCCTGCTGCTCTTGCTCCCTGAAGGTCAAAGGGTTGTGTGGGAGAGAATTTACCATGGAAGAAACAAGCCAGCTTTACCTGGGTGACAGCAATTATGCAGAATAACAAAAGGAGAAGTTAAGTTACAAGATGAGAACTCTAATACGTTCTCCCCAGGGTCTGCCACTCACTCAGCCATGAGAAAAACAATGGCAGATTTCATTTTAGCAGTTACGTCTCTATGCGCTGAGATAGCAAAGCCTGTATCATACACACAGCATACTTTGTTGCTTTACTTCCCGGGTGTCTGCTCCTCAGGTTAAATCCTCTTAGGCTGTCATTCCTTGGAAGAATCAATTTTTCATTTAAGTGTCCCCATGAACAGATAGTGAAGTCATAACTTTCTTCAAAAGGCCAAACCTGGGCACACCTTTAACCTGGAGTGAAAGAAAAATGTGGGAAAACGTATGGAACAACATTCACAGTGTATTAACATCCAGATCAAGACATAGAAATGTAACTGGGGAGAGGATTGTGGAGGGCATGGACTCTTCAACCCTCACAATAGGAGAGGTGCAGTAGGGGGGACAACACGTTGTCTTGATTTGGGTAGGCATTTCAGGAGGAAATACTTGGAAGAGGTACTCACCCACATACATTCCCTACAGCCATTCCCATTAAGTCCTGAATCTAACTGAAAAGTGAACTACAAATGAAAAATAAATGTGCCTCCTGTGTACATGAAAACACCTCCTATGTTTCCTCCATGAAAGGTATCCAGGCGTGGAATTTATTTTCTTAGGTTGTTGTTTGTATTTTTTATTACACTCAGGCATTTTTGACCATTTAAAAAGTAGGTATTTTTTGCCACTTATCTCAGGTTGCAATACCCTCCCTGTCCCTGAGTTTATATTTTAATCACTCCAGAAATGTAAATTAAAATCACATGTAAGGATATTAACAATAATAAGCACTATTTCCAAGCTTGAAAAAGTGAGACTCAAAAAGGTCAAGATATTGTCCAAAAAATTTGCTGGTTCCATGAAATAAATTTCAGTTGCCCATGAGAGAAACTGCAGTATTCTGATGTGTAATCTTGTCTCTAAACAACAACAAAAGACAAACCATCCTCTGAAGATCCCATTACACAGTTACTCAGACTGTTACTTTATCAACAGTTATTGACTGAGGCACAAGTTAAGGCAACAGGAAATCTAAGGAAAAGAACTTTCGGACATTTATGCAGCAGTCAAACACTGTTTTATTTCATAAAGCAATGATAATAATAATTTTTTCCTCAAGTCAATAAGAATATGCAAATATGGAAATAAATTCCGTGTTGCAGCACATGCTTAGATGGTAAATCATCTATAGAAGGCTTCCACAAAATACACTTTGGATAAAAAATATTTTCCTTAGTGAATTATTAAGTAATTACGTGTAGTAAATAATATCAATACTTTGCATAAGTTCAGTTTGTCCTTATTTTGCAAAAAGTCTTTCTCTATGCACATTGATATGTATAGAAATAAACACATTAGTCTTGAATTTCAAAGATGAAGTGCTGTGTAACTGAGCAATTTTATTAGTTTTTACTGTTGTTTGGTGGGGCTTTCACATTCTATATGTATTGATTAAAAAGACAAAAATAATGCACTGGAAACACTATATTTTAGTCCATATTTTCATATTTTGGGCATCTTCTTTTGAGGAATACCCCTGAAACATGTGTCTGACTTCCTAATTTTGAAAATGAGAAGGGTGTCTTTTTCTAAGGGCTATTTGGCCTATCTTGTACTAAGTGTTAAGTCAAAGGGCCAGAAATGTGTGGCCTTATCAAAGGTCTGTTCAAAATACAATTAAGATTTCAGTGGGCTTCGTCCAAGTTTAGCAGGAAACTCTTGGGAAAATACATGTTCCCAATAATTATGCTGGAACAAGTCTCTTCAATTGCATCTTATATCTTAGTTAAATGTCATCATTCTGCTAACCTTTGTTCTCTTATTTTAGTAATGTTATGAATATTTTACAAAGCTATGAGATATTTTCATTTTATTTTTTTATTCTTCCTCATTCTACTACTTATTTTCAGCAAATAGAATGGCATACATTATGTGGATACTTCCTCTGTCTGCTTTTTTGCTCCCTTTTACTCTTTAGGTGGTTAAAAATGGAGATTGGAAACTTTTCATGTTTTCATTCTCAACTAGAAGATTTTCCTAATGACACTTGCACCTGTGTCATAAGTCATTAGAGAAATCCTGACCACAAACATCAATAATCATTAAGGCAAGCAGAAAACACCTGAGGTAAAACTGCATTCTCAGCTTTCACTAGAAACTCATGTTTAGAGTTCTTTCACTGAATGCTTCAGAGGGAATAAAAAAAGTTTTCCCAATGTTTTGCAATACACATTGCATTTAAGAATTACATTTCGGAATGTGTTGTATGAATATATATGTCCACATATTTAGAATTATGTTGTATATATATATGTAACATATCCATGGCTTATTAAAACACACTAATCACCAAATACCCTGGGTGTTGTACAAGTCCCTGGCAGGTAGCACTGTAATATTATTCATCTCCTGACATCCAGTGGCATCCTCAAGTCCAAGCCTGCTGATGGAACAAGCTGTACTCAAGAAAACACAATCCCTGCTGCAATATGGTCTTAGTAGCTACTGCCCTGGAAATCAGTGATAGTATCATGGCCAAGTTAATTTGGAGTCTCTGGAGATGGGACAGGTGAGCTGGGGCTCAAACAGTGCCATGAAGATGTTTAAGTTACCTATGAGCATTTTAATCACACGCCCAGTAGAAACCTGTTTTCTGGAACCCATATGGCTCTGGTGAACATGACAACACAATTAAGTTATTGGGTTTTTCCTATAGCAGCTACTCTGCATTAGTAATCTTGCTGCCACTTTACCCTCTGAGCAGTGTAAAACAATGGGTCATTTCTTCATCTGATGTAAACTGCTATTTACCATTGATTTAACAAAGACAGTGTAAAACAGTGGAACTATACAGGTGTGCACCAAAGATCTGGTGCATGTCCTATTTTTAAAGTCATTGTACCACAGAAACAGACCCTCATTCCAATCTCAATGAAGAATTGTTGTGTTTTCTTCAAAGTTTTTCTATCTGCTGTGCAAAATGTATGAATGTTTAGCTCAGACGCAATCTCTCAAAATTTCTTATTTGGGAGAAAAGCCTTTGTCCTTTGGAAAAAATATTTTTCAGCTGCTGTTTTCTCAAAGTTCTAAAGTTATAGCAAAATTTACATTATTGACTGTAAGGATCCAGTATGAGACACTCATCCCTCTACATTTCCTAAACATTTAGTAGAGCAAGAGACATATTTCTCCAGGGAGAAATAACTGAGCTGCTGTTCTCAAACATCCCCTGGAAGACACATAATTGCACATGTAGTTTTAGTCTCTATAATTTCCTCATACACTATAATAGTTAAAAAGTAGGAGAAATATTTTCCTAAATAAGACTCCTGAACTAGATGGCTAAAGAGAAAAGTAGCTGGACTATCTTGTACTGTTTCTATACTTGGAATATCAAAAAATATTATATTATTAAATTTGGTAGTTAAAAAAAATGTAGTTAAATAATTTCAGGAGATTTATAAAAATGGGGTTCTTCTTGTTGCAACTTTTAAGAATTTTTGTATGTGCAAATGAATGAAAAAGAGGTGACAAGTCAAAAGCCATTACTTGAAAATGAGGACAACATTTCAACTTGTATTATATACATTGTTCTTATTTTGTGATTTGTTGTTTTTAAGAGAGCATTCTCCACTACCCTTTTCTGTGAAGCTGCATTTATATAATTATTATGTTTGCAGTAAACAAACGCACAGCAAGCACTTTCTGCGATATATAGAATATGATAAAATCATCTTTGTAAGGATATTTGCTTTCCCAGAAGCAGATAAGACTGTGTAAATATTTAACTGTAATTATACTAAAGCACCATTCTTTTATGCCACAGTCACTCACAAAATACAATCCTATAAATGCCTTTCTCAAGATTTGTTACATGCTGGCTTTTGGTCTTATGGGAACAAGTCTTTCTCACTGCTATTGATCTGTCTTAAATTATTCTCCCATGAGGCTTTCAACTAAGAGCATCTTTTCCTTGAATCTCTTTGTATTTTTAATTGGCTTATGTTTGTTTAAACAAAATCACACTAGTGCCTTAGGCTGCAGCCATCAACTCATTGCAAAAAAACCAGACACACTGTACTCCAGCAGCCTTCACTTCTGTCCTCTACTAGACTCTTCTCTTTGGAAATGAAATCTGTCACAAGGACAAAAAAAAAAAAAAAAAAAAAAAAAAAAAAAGGCATACAAAATTGCCTTTGGATTGGGTTGCCAGGGACATAGCTGGGATTTGCATAATGCTGTTACAGTCCTAAAGATGAAAGGAAGGGTAGATTGTGCCATTTGTCTGCAAGTCCTGTCTAGCAGGTGGTGAGCAGACACTGCCCCAGGAGGAGCGCTGGAGAGATGGTGCCTCAGGCAGCTCCAGACTTTCCTTCCCACATCGTCTCCGGGTGTGGGGAGAGGTTTTATGCACTCTTTTCTGACACCATGGCACCATACCTTTCACCCATCCCGCTCTCCCAGGTGAAGTGAGGCTGTCAGTGCTGCAGACTCAGCTTTTCCCTGACCCCTGTTTATCAGTGGATGAGTGAGTGGTTCCCAAGCTCCCCACACTGAAGGCAGCACAGGAACTGCTATTGTGTGCTGTCCGTGTGCCACTGTGCAAAGAAAAAGAAGTTCTTATTTTCACTCTACCCCTCCTTGGCTGACTGAAGAGGGTTAAGAGCCAGAACACAAAATAGAATAGAGAGTATGGGTGGTGAAAGCAATACCAAAAAGCATTTCTTGTCATTCTAGTTTATGCTTATGTACTTTGATCCCAGATTATTTCTGAATAGTGTGAAGTGAGGCATTTTCAAGGATTTTTAATTTTATCCCATTCTTTTAACTATTTCCAGTCAATTACCAGCTGCTAAAGCACTTTTCTCCTGTGGCATAAGTACAAGAGGAAGGAAATAAAGCTTTGCTCATATTCTATTTTAGTTGAAATTGCTATAAAGCCAAGTCTTTACAGGTCACATGGGCATGATAACTATACAGCCTGACTTGGGCTTTATAGCCCACACCCCAGTACAGCCTTACAAAGCATTGTCTTCACATCACAGTCTATGGTAAGAATAAGCCCCTAGAAACCTTTGTTCCTGGGTGCAAGATGACAGTGCAGATGCTCTTCCTCTCTCCTCATGACCTTATCACTTCCATGCAACAGGGTAGGTATTGTAGATGGGACACCTTCTCCCACATGTCCCCTTATCAAGCCTTAAGTGTGTCCTTTTGTGCCCACTCAGTTACTTACAAAGAGATTGAGATACAACTAGGGACAGTAATATTTTTCAAGACAAATAAAAGCGGACCTGGCATGCACTTCCAGAGGACACAGACTTCTTGCTCTTTAGGCAAGCACTGAAATACATCACTAATTACTGATGTTATCTGAACTAACAATATTTGTGGCACCAACTGGGGTACCAGCCTTCTGGTTAGCTCCATTCAACCCAAGCTTAAGAATAACCAAACTACTCATTCTTATATGAACTAACCAGTAAAGTTTTCTATTAAACTATTCATCTCAAAAAGGTAAATTCATGCAGTGGAATAAGAAATATTGAGCCACTAGATTGGAGGACAAGATATTGCTGTGCTCTGTGAGTGCTCCATTGTGGTTTCCCACAATCAGCATCATGTCATAGAGTCAGAGAATCAGAATGGCTAGAGTTGGAAGGGACCCTACAGATCATCTAGTTCCAACCCTACCTGCCATGGACAGGGACACCTTCCACTCGACCAGGTGTCATCACACGTTAAATGAGCAGAAAATAAATGAGTAGAAAATGAGTAGAAAATAAGGTAAATTACTCACAGCCGTAGTACTAGAATTGAATAGCATTCCGTCAAACTAACTGATTGATTCAGAATAGCTTAAAGGAATGTACTTGCTTCTGCAGCTGGTGATGAACTTGTAGAAGTTGCTTCCACTGCACACTGGGGAAGGAGTTCAAACCAGATCAATGACAGAGAGAAACTAAAGCAAACAACAGAAGGTCCTCTACAGTCCTGAACCCACCAGCTGTGCATTCTGGGGCAGGAAGGGCAGAGTGCACTGCAGAGAGCAGCCAGACTCACAAGCTTTCCCCAGTGCTGCTCCAGCCTAGTAGGGTTCTCATAGTCTTTGGTTATGCTTGAAAGTAGCAGTTAATATTCATATTTTCCCTTCAATCTTGCCTAAAATATTCAAATAGGTCTTACTGGATTTACACACTACACAAGTGTGAAACTCTCCATGCAAACCAGGGAATTTACAGACTAAATATTGAAACATTGCCATAGCTCAAATGATTCAGAGGAAATTCTAAAACTTTGGAATGCTTGCAGACCAGTTAGGTTTTCAGGTATGCAGGGGTGAACAAAGGTACTTTTCACAAATAACAGAAACCACAAGTGGCAATGCAAATTCACCATCAAAAGTGAGATCAATTGGAACAGGCTGGTAGACATGTAAGTATAAGAAGAAAAATTGAACTGTCTTCATGAAGTGTTTTGCAAGCTATGAGATTTTAACTAAATCATATAAATAAACAATACATTCAGGGACTTACATTCACAGGTACTTCTTGAGTTTTTTTATAAGATATGGTCATATGAACAATTAATAATTTTGGATTTCCTATTAAAAAAACATGATAAACAGACCACTAATGCTTTTCAATTAACAGTGGAATGCAACATGAAACAAATTTTCAGCCCCCTAGATGCAGAAACATTCCTCTTTATTATTATCCTGATTTCAGATCTTTCGTTATCCTTCTTCATATGCTATCATCTGAATGAACTAATTCCAAATTTTTATGCTGACAATAGTGTTGATAAAAACGTTTTTAGGGTCATGTGTTGAAACTTAAAAGTGAAGACTTAATTGAACTTTGCAACTCAAATGAAAGACTTGGAATCTGTTTTCCCAATGGCAGAGTCAGTGTCTCCCAAGATGCAAAAATCTCATATAATACTTGAAAGAAGAAGCCAGGATGAGACCATTCCATAGTTAAGTTTACAATGGAAGTGGCAAATATGGCTATTTTTTTATAAAGTCTGAATTGAGGTAAACTTTTGAATCTTACAATGTCAACTTACATTGTTTCCAGCATTTGCCAGTTTCAAAATTCTCTGTAAGACTGGTTACTAATTAAAATGTGAATTCTTCCCATAAAGAAAAGTAACCATCCTAGTGACACAAAGATAAAAAAAATATATTGGAAAAGATTATGAGAAATATTTAGTGTTGTCATCTCGAAAATACACAAATGGCTTTGAAAATGCCTGTACCTACAAAAGATTTGGACTACTATTGCTTCAGTCATGTTTTTTATAATTTATTCATTAATAAAATGGCTTCTAATTCACTTATAAAAAATCCAGCTCCTAACGATGGGTTTTACATATAGTAATATAAGTGAGATAGACAGAGAAAAAGTATTTTATGGAAGTGTGAGATTAGGAAGTGTTTTAGTTAAAGTTTAAAAAGCAGTGCTGCTTACCAGTTGCTGACTACTGAGCTGGATGCAGATGGTTAAAGTGACAAGAGGCTGCCCAGGGTTATTGTTGCCTCCCAGACAAGTGACACAGAGGGCATACCACAAGAAGCAGCACTAATGCAAGAGGGGAAAAAAAGACACCCTCTGGTAAATCTGTCACTGACCATTGCTATGTCCTGTGTATTTTAGTCTTCTCTATCCAATTTTATTTCCTTCTCCAGTTTACGTTCTTATCTATACTGATGTTTACCCTTGGAATTTTGATCTATCATATCAATGGGAGCTGATTTAAGAGGTCATATCATGGTGATAAAAGTGTGCCTTAGCATTTTTGGCAGTCCTAAAAAGCAAATGCCCAATATTATGGGTCATACTGGAAGTTCAGTGGGCTATCCAACTCAGCTGAGATGTGGTATAAACAAAGGAGCTAAATCTCTCAACTGACTTTGTTATTACGCTGTACATATGTTCAACATTATCTTGAACAACTGACTGACTCAAGAACAGGGCATTTTTAATACACTGAGCTCCAGGGAGCTCAGCATCTATCTGAAACAAAGACAAGGGATTAAGAATCTAAGCTGAGGGATCAGACCAGCAAATTACTCTCACACCCTTTACTCTTACTTCTGTGTCAACCAATGAAGAGCATGTATTGCAACTTTTACTCAATTTTCTATTCCACAACTCTTTGTACTTGCTCCTTTACTAGATTTTGTGTCCAGCTTGCATATGCTGAGTGGATTCTTGAGGATACACTTGGCTGATAGATGTACATGCGTGTTAGAAAATGATTAAACGCCAAACCGATTGCTGAATGAAGTTTGCAGCAAAGGTGTTCTGGTCAAGAAGGTTTCCACATACATAGCCTCCACTAGCCAGTGCTTTTTTCACATCTAATATAATTTAATTTCAATATGCATAGCAGATAAAATTGGTCTAATTCCAAATGTAGATATGCTGATTTTGGCTGGGCTATTTTTCTTCACAGTGGCTGGAACGGGGCTATGTCTTGAATTTGAGATGAGCACATGGCTGATAATGTCGAGACGTTTTTGTTGTTGCTGAGCAGAGCTCACACAGAGCCAAGGCCTTCTCTGCTTTCATTGTGCCACACATGTGAGGAGGCAGACAGTGCATGAGAAGCTGGGAGGAGACACAGCCAGGACAGGCAACACAAAGTGACCAAAGAGATATTCCAGAACATGTGACATCGTGCTCAGTGTATAAAGAAAGAGGAAGGGTGGGGCCTTTGAAGTGATGGTGTTGGTTTTCCCAAGTCACCGTTACAGGTGATGGAGCTCTGCTTCAGCTTTTCTGGGGATGTCTGAACACCTGCCTACCTGCAGGGAGCAGTGAATTAATTCTTTCTTTTGCCTTGCTTGCACTTGTGTGCACTGCTTTTGCTTTCCCTATTAAACTGTCTTTATCTCCACCCAGGAACTTTCCACCTTTTACCCTTCTGGTTCTTCCCCCATTCCTGCTGGTAGGAGAGTGAGTGAGAGGCTGTGTGGGCCATGGCTGCTGGTGAGGTTAAACCACAATTGTTGAGAAAAGCCTTTCTCTCCCCAAGATCCAGTTTTTCCATCTTTTCTGTTCATAGGTAATACTTTTAAATTAATACCACCACAGTAATATAAACAAAGACCTCCATTTTAACCAAAATTAAATCTGAAAATTAACTGGAAAGAATGAGAAGGCAGACAGAAGCCTCTCAGAAAATTTAGATTGCATAAACATAGTGAAAATTTAAACTAGAGTGGCTAATGGAGGAAAGTAAATAAAAATATATTCCATTGAAGCTAATGCAGACAAAACCGCCATTTACTGCTTCAAATTGTGTTCAGTTGTAAATATATTCAATATTTTTTTCTCCCAATCAAATATTATTCTTCATTGGATCAGTGCTTTTATATTCATTGGTAATGACTGGTAGCAATTGAGCAGACACAACATACAGTACTAAAATCTTATGCCTACAAATATCATGGACATTTAGAAAAACACTTCATCAATTCTGTTCTTGTGAAAATTATTACCTTGTGAACAAAAGCATCCATGGAAAGCAAGAAATCTGAGATAAACCCAATGAGAGTTTAAAAGAAAAATAAATAAAATCTGTTGCTTGAGTTGAATACTGTTCATTCAAGCTGTATAACAATTAAGTCTTTCAACTAAAATGAAATTATAATCAATGGTCATAATTTACTTTATATTTTCCTAACTCTCCCTTTGAAGTGGTTTCAATTATGTACTCTTAATAAAAGCAAGTTTTAAGCACCTTCTTTTTATGTCTGCTATAAAAGAAAGGCAGATGGAAACAGAATGTTTAAAGATAACTGAATAGGAATATTTGTTTAGAAAATTATTTTTTCTTCATGGTTAATCAAACATATCAAAAGTGCTAAGGAAGACAAATGTCATTCTTGGGTTAATATTCATTAGTCTTTGTTGCTTACAATTTCTAAAGTCTGATTACTGCATTTGGTCACTAAACCCAGAATTCACTAATGGTCATGAAGGATGCTGCTCACTCAAATCTTGCAAGGGGTTTACACCCTCTTCAGAGGGAGGAGGAGGGAAAGATTGTGAGGGCGATGTTGCAGAAGGTGGCAGAGAGCTGAGGGCAGAAAATTTTAGAGTGAACTATACAGTAGACAGCAATGATAGGCAATTTGCAGCTTAAAATTTGCTCAGGAAGAGAAGTAAAAATCTTTAGACAAGCTCAGAGAAGAGAATTATGTTTAAGTTGAGGAAGTGAGTTTATTCCAGATGTGTTTGACAGCATGAGAACAGAAATGGAAGTAGTGCTTTTGGTAAGGAGCCAGTACTGGGGATTAGTCAGGTGGAGAGCACTGAGAGGGGATGAGGAGCTGAGAGCACAAGGGTGGGAAGAATTGAAAATACAGGCTCTGGCATCAAGCAAAGGGAATGAAAACAAAGAGGGAAGGAAAGGAATTAGAGAAACAGAGAAATCAAAGGGAGGTTTAAGGGCAAAGCCAGCTTTGGTAGAGATCACAAGGAACAAATAAAACCAAGGAAGGGAAAATAACAGCTACTGAGAGAGTGATGCTGGTGGTTGTTGGGAGTGAATAAAGAGACTGGAGAAGATTTGGGGCTAAGTTTCCACAAATGAAGATGAATCTCTCAGACTTTCCCACGTTATGCCCTGCAGAAAGGGTTTTATGATCACTATTGGTCCTGTATATGTGCAGTTAGTTCTGTCAGTCTATCTGATTTTGGATTTGTTTTTCCTTAGGTTTGTTTTTTTATTGTTTTGTTTTGTTTTGTTTTCCTCTCAAACCTACCATCTAAGGACTTTATAACAGTGTCATTTTCTCAGGTATGGTCCTTCTTGTTCCTACATTTTAGCATATGGTCAGTACATGTGAACTATATTGTTTGCTGCCAGCCTACTTCGACCCAGGTGACCCTGAGAGGAATTTAAAGGATCGGCAAGCTGTCTGCCATGGAAGAACATTGGAACCAGAATTATTTCTTAAGGCAGAGGTGGCTGACCTGGGCAATAAAATAAGTAGGCAATTCACAAAAGAGGAGGTGGTATGTCATCTGAATAGCTTTTTTTAGAAGTTTCTTTAATGTAGACAACTCATATAGCTACACCCACATCTGTCTTTGCATAGATTACAGAACTGTATTCTAGGTGTCTGTCTATCACCTTGCATGCATGTACATGTGATTTATGGGCTACAAACCAATGTCGAGGGTATTGCACTTCAGGCACTTCTAAGCTCAAGACAGCAATTGCTTTTCTACAGAGAAGTAAGCTCTCTGGGCTTAGAGTGAACTCTTTTTCCAAGCAGAAAAATTATAGCTATATAGTAATACTGAAATGAGATTCTGGTGTCAGAAGAAAGAATAATGCACCCTCACCTTGGTATCTGGACACCTAGATGTCTTCACAGAAATATTAAAAATGTGGGAGATTTAATTACAGCCAAAGTGTACATCCCAGCATTATTTGGTTTAAACAGTTGTTGACATCAAAAATAACTTGTGAGCCCTCTGGTGGTATTTATTTTTTTATTTCTCAGATATTAGCAGGACCCTGCCATAGCAACAACATGTAAATGTACTTGGATATATATCTGCAGTGGTGTGTATTGCTATGTGTACTTACATATCAACATATATATATACATATAAATATGTATATAAATGCACAGGATTAATTAATGTGAGACAAGTGTCTTGGTGCATTTTATGAGTCACTGCCAGAGCAAGGGAAAGAAGGAATAACCTGCCATCATGATCTGAGTATTTATGTGTAAGTGTCCTATCTACCTGAGAGACAAAATAGGATCATATACTAACAACAATATTATAAGAAATTCAGAAAGATCTTTGCTCTTCCACACCACGAGTTCAATCTATGCTATTGTGACACTTGTTAATAGAAAAAGAAGTCACTATCATAATCCCAAGGAACGATATGTAAAATAATACCCTATAAGGCTCTGAAGGGATTTAACAAATATAAATAATTACAAATATAAAAAATAAGAAATATTTACAAATTCCTCTAAATCACGGGAAGTTTCTGTTTAATATAGTAACAATAACAGCTTTCCAGTTAGGAGCAATAAACAGTTTCCATTTTTCCTTACAACTGTAAAACTGGAATGTATCAAAAAATCTTTTCCTATGCTGAAGAATTCATGATATCACCACGCTAAAGACATGCAGACATTGCAACCTTAAGAATAAGAAACAAAGAAGAACCTAATAGAATGACATGTTGTTCTGAAATTGGTTCCCAGCAAATTTCAATTAAGATATAAATAAAACTCCAAGCTTACTTCAGTACTTCATTATTCACTTGTCATTATCATCCCTTTAGCTATCTTGTGGAGTAAAATTTACATTTCAGGTGTTACTCTTTGACAAGGATAATAACCAAGATTCATTTTACAAAATTCTTTGTTGTTATAAATGATAGGAGATTCCTAGTTTAAATTTAAATGTTGAATGGCAATACTTCAACAATTACTATTGACAGTAGAGAGAGGAACTCAGTCTTAAGGGAATTTTCATAATATCTCTCTTTTGGATGTATTTAAGAATCATTTGTCTTTAGGAGGAGCTTTAAATCGTATAAGATTTCAAATTCTTTCATATTTTCACCTCATTAAAAAACCCTCAACATATTAATCAAAAAATCAGGTGACCAAAGACTATAACTAATTTGTTACATACTCATTCGGTTTGGAGGGATTTTCACTGCCATAGACTTTCATTTATGGCTTTCATTTGTAGGATCTGGTGTAAAGCATTATGCATCAAAATTGACAAATTTGCTTGACTCTAATCATCCATTTCCTATTGTCCAGTGCAGGTGTTCCATTTTCTGGCACAAGGAAGGTTTGAAATGTCAGTGCTGTGCATTTCATTTAATGCTCCACTATGTTTCGTGTCAGCTGGGAGTCAGGAGTGGTGAGTAGTTACACGTCCCCAAAGAGCTCTAGGAAAAAGCAACATCTCATGAGGATGCCCCTGAACTTCTGGACTGCATTGCACTGTGGTGCAGCTGTGCTTTTTCTTTTCCTTTGGACAGGAAGAAAATAAATGTATTCCTGGAACTGCAGTGCCTTTGGAGCTCCCGTTCTGTTCCAAGAAGGAATATTTGGTATCAGACCATCACTAGAGGCAGCCCTCTTTCCCACCCATGCTCTACACTGTTTAAGGTCTGCCATTGCTCCTGAATACAGTGGGTAGTTATTGCCAAACTAATCCAAACAAGTTTTACTACTGGAACATGTAATGCTGAAATGAACATTTCTGGATGCCATTTTTAGCCTTTTCATTATGTTTATAGATGTTTTTGGGAAATCATTAGTTGCTAGTCTAAAGGCTTCAGTGAACTTGGTTTCACGGTCTTTACTCTCTGCGCATTAATCAATGGATCTGCAAAATGAATTAATATTCCTGGATTATATTCCAAAAAGAATCCCCAGAAGTTAAGATCCCTGTTCTTTCAGAGTACCAAGTTCTTTAACTACCAAGTGGTTTAACCCCAGCCAGCCACTGAGTTCTAAGCTCTAAGCCACACCCCCACCAGTGAGATCAAGGAGGCAAAAGGAAGGGAAAAAGATGGAAAACTTGTGGGTCGAGATAAAGACCATTCAAAGGGAAAGCAAAAGCATGCACACAAGAAAAGCAAAACAATTATTAGACAATAATGCACTTCTACCCATGGGCAGGCAGGTGTTCAGCCATGCCCAGGAGAGCAGGGCTCCATCACACATAATATTACTCGGGAAGACAAATGCCATCATTGCACACATTCCCCCCTTCCTCATTCTTCCCCCCACCGAGTATGATGTTACATGGTCTGGAATATTCCTTTGGTCAGTTTGGGTCACCTGACTGTGACTTGTGCTCTGTCTGTGTCTCTTCCCAACCTCCATGTACCTCAGTCATCTCATCAGTGTGACATACAAAAAACACCAAAGGTCTTGGCTCTGTCTAAGCCCTGCTCAGAAAAAAAACCAGAAACATCTCTATATTATCAACCCTGCACTCATCATCAATCCAAGACACAGACCCACACCAGCCACTGTGAAGAAAATTAACTCTACCACAGCCAAAACAAGCACAGTTAGTCAAGTATTAAGCAGAAAAGTAAAACATGGCTGCAATCATGACAGTTTGCACAGAACACAAAAATGTTGAGCAATAAAGTTAGATTCTTAGAACTTAGTGATAGCCCTGACCTTTGAATTTGAAATTTTGACAGATTATTTCACTGAGCTCATGTGTCTGCCCCTCTTAGTGAAAAGATAATTTTGTTTGTTTCAGACAAAATATCACACCTATCTTTTCACATCTATCTTCTACCACCTAAATGTTTAAGTATTAAAAGTTAGGAACTATACTGAAAACATTGACCAAATTTCATTCAAATACTAGCTATATGACCAGTGTACCGTATGTGATTTCCTTACAAATAATTTAGAGTTATTTTGGAATATCATTTGTGAAATAAATAGACATGGGCTTAATTTAATAAAGTAGTCATTTGTCTCCCACAGCTCCAAATTGGAAATCAAAATACAATGAAATATAAAATGGTTATTAAATCCAGATGGTTCTTCATATGAAAGCAAGACCCACAGTAAAGGCAGCCTTTAAAGGGCACTGTCAACTTAAAACAACTGATTTTTTTTAATATATTTTTGTCTCAAGTTACAATTTTATTAAATTCAAAAATACAGAAAAAATGAGTTTTCTCAATTTCCCTGTTGTTTTGTGGCATTTACATTTCTTGACTGTCATATTTATTGTTTCTTCCGTGTAGCAACTTACCATAACTATATTTTATTTCCCTAATTTTGAATTCTACCTGCTAAGATCCATTGGGACTTACATAACTTTGCATAAATATATTAAGACTTACATCCTAATATATGTACAGAGGTGCCTAGCACAATTTAGGCCTATAATTGTTTTGTTAAAAAAAAAAAAACAAACAAAGCCCAGTAGAAATTCACTGTTCAAATTTTACCAAATAACTTTATTTGTCCCTCTGTACTCACAGAGTTGCAGCGGTATTCTCTACAACAGCCTTTAAAGATAGATTGCAGGAATTAATTCCTGCCTGGGAATTCAAGATACTTTAATCCATTATTAAGTTATACCAAAAATGCTCTCTAATAACTTTGTAAAGACACAATATTGTTAGGCTTATTTACTGAGATATTAATAGTGAGCTGTGTGCTGCTGGAAGTGTCAGGAGTCTATCCAGCAATTTTCTACCATGTGACATCACATTTGCATCCATAATGCACTGTGACAGGAAGAAAACCAAGGACAGTGGCATGGCTTCAGATGGCACAATAAACAGCTTTTGAACCCATGTAACATTTCATTTTTGTGCATTGTTTTCACAATGGAAACATTTGTGCAGGGAATGAGTCACTATAAAATCTCCGTAACTGCCAGAGGCACGTCCTCCATAGCAAAGGATTTAACACCACTGAAGATCAAGTCACCTCTGCACACAAAGAAACCATCAAGATCTCTCCTTTGATATTTTGCCTTAGAACTGCCTAGGTTTCTCCTGAGCTGCAGTACTAGGTTTTCTTGTCATTTCTGGAGCTTTAGAGGTGCATAGGATTATCACAAACAGATGGCAGCCAGTGAGACACATCACATCAGACCTTCCTTCTCATTTCTTGGAATAGGAGTCCAATAAAGAAGTCACAACTCTGCACTTCCTGGGAAATTATATACATTATCCTCAAAATTTCAGAAGCCAAAAAAGAAAGGCACATCAAGATCAGGGAGATTGAACTTTCCCCCTGCTGCATCACTCAACAAAATTCCTTTTTTCTTTGTGTACATATTTACATTGTTAGAAGCAGAGGAACATATTACTTACCCAGAACATCCATTTCAGTTCCTACCTTGTCTAGCTGAGGAAGTGTTTGAACCACATGTGGTAGACCACATCCTTTCTCTTATGCTAACGGATGATGAAGGAGCACATCTGGATTCAAAATTTAATTTTCACCCTCAACATTTTTGTATTAGCACACTGTCATACTTAATATAAATTGGAAAACACTTAGTCCCATAGCACTTGATTTTTTGGAAGAAGACAAAGCATGACATTGTGGAGTCCATAAACAGCGGGGGGTATAATTCATAGTAAAGCTATATAATATGTTCCATATACATTGCAGCTGTTGATAGATTTTATTACATTCCAGTTAAGGGCCTTATTACATTTGCAGGCAAGATTTATTATATTTGGTTGTATTACTTCTAAAGTTCAGGATATTTTCAAGTTTGTAGCTGGCTTATTTCATCTATGATCACTGAGTTTACATCACAACCTCGTTATAACTGTAGGTTATGAATAATGTCACCTGTTGTTATGACACTTGCAGTCAGTTTTCATTACAACTGTTCCTAATACTTCACAGTATTTTGCAGGTGCTGGATATTAAATTGCGGCTTTTAAAAACATATTTTGAAGTTAACGGAACTTAACAGAGAAATGTCTGAAGTAAAGGCTCCTGCAAGACAGAAATGACTCAGCTTTTCTACACTTCATAATTTCATCTATGATAGGATGAAAACATGCTTGATACAAAAGGAGAAAACAAATATCACCTCAATTTTAATGAAAAATCTTCAGTGATTTACCATGATGGTGAATATATAGTTTCAAGAAACACTGATTCAAACTAATGAAATCACTGAGTTTGAATTGTGGAAAAGATAACCATCTGCTGTTAACCGTTCTTAAGAACCACATTAAACTGCCTAAGACATTCCATTGTGCATTCACATATTGAAAGTTGTTTCCATCTTGTGTGAGTAGATAACATGAAACAGCTCTAATCCTTTGCAAATTGCTCCTTTCATTTTCCATGCTGAATCGGGTGTGTCCTTGGTATAGGAGCTATTTTCCGCCTGATGGTTGGGCCAGAATATGTTCACCAGAGTCTGTACTTAAATGTAGCTTTCAAAGAAATGTGTAAGAACTCCTCTTGCATGAGTTTAACTCCAGTCTTGTATGGTAATGAAAATCAGAGGAGGCATTGTATACACTAAATTAGCAAAACTCTACAGTTCATATAAATGAGATTGTGAAATTATAATAATCTTTTGTATTAGTCCCACATATAGCCCTTGGCCCAAAGTGCTTGAGAGCAGAACCTGTATGCCAAAGTGCTTGAGAGTAGAACCTGTATGTATCTTCATGGGTTTTAATCATTTGGTTAGACTTCAACTGAGATGAAAGAAATTAAAATGTCTTTTTTTTTAACATAGAGTTTTTTAGTTGTCTTATTCCTTAAGTTATCTAAACATGGTAAAAAAAATTAGCCCCGACTAGGGACATCTATCTAGGGACATAATCTAAGGACACTTTGTAGACAATAGTGCTTCTCTTGAAACCTTATCAAAGGAACAGGATTCAATGTTCATAAAGACAAAAGACATTAAAATAAGAAAATGACAATCAAAGGCAAAGAGAGGTTGTGATTAGGAAAGAGATTTTGGAATTCTGAAATTACACTTATACAAATACTGTAAGACACTGAGAAATAAGGAAACACAGGAAGAGAATAAAAAAGCATTTTATTGATTTATCTAATGTCTGTTTACTTCTTGTGTTCAGGAAAATATAATTTTGGTGCTATTCTTGAAATATGTTAATATTTGATCTAGTAGTTACCTATGGAGGCATTTACTAAAATTTAAAATGTCCCTGTCCTGGCTTTAAACTGAAAGACAGTTTAAAGAACAGCAGGAAAGAAAGAGAAATTACATTGCTCTGAGGAAGCTTAAAAACATTTGGGTCTGGTGCTATATGACATGCACAAAGAAGCCCATCATGCATCTTTTCAGAATTGGAAGTTCAGCAAATGTCATGAAATACATTTATATTATCAGTATATACTTTTGAAATAAAAAGCATGACTGTTACAATCTGCCTTCCACCCAAGGCCCAAGCTTATCCCAGCACTTAAGCACTTAAACCCAGATCTCATGAAATGAATACGGTTGCTTGTTTTAGTTTTCATCAGCAGACTTCTTTTCTCCTTTTTTTCCTTTGTTTTCCTCTCATGAAACTTAAATAATCCTGAGTGTGAACACAAGTTGCAATGCTTATACTTAGTGAAACAGGTTTCACCAAGAACCACTGACTAGAAACCCTTCAGACTGTTACAATCAAAGCAACTTTGCAGACCCAGGCCCTTTGCAGATTAATTTCAACAACTTAATTAGTGATGCTTCTTTAAAGAATCCTTTTTTTTTGTCCTTTTTCATTCATGGTTTAGCTTGGAACAGGCTTATGTTTTCCAGTTACATGTTCTCCAACAAGCTGAACAATAGAATTTACATCTGAAAAGTTCACAAAGCACTGTGTTGTAGAGTGAATTAATCAGTGACCTTTCACTACCAGAAGTGTGCATGTCCTGATAATGCTGAAAACCCTTCTGGAGGCAGGAGGGGGGAAATAAAGAACATTGTAAATTAAAGGAGATTGGGACTAGGAGTCTCATTTTCTGTCTTCTGAGTTCAGAGATGACTATATCTCACCTAAAATACTAGTCTTAGCAGGCAATTTTTCACTGTGCCCAACATTTTTAAATGACATAATTGACAATATTTGTTGAAAGGACTGAAGAAAAGACTGAAGAAAGCTGATAAAAGACTTTCTTGCATGACTAGTGTTTGGTCATTCTAGGTCAAGGTTCAGGTGACATGACAGAGTCTGGCATCCAAACTGTGAATAAACGTAACGTATTTCAGCTGGGGTGTCTGATCTTTGAAAAACAGTTTCTTCTCTCTATAATTTTTCCAGTATTCTATGTATGATGGTATATATCTAAATTGAAGGTAAAGCTGCATATTTCCAAGCAATGAAGAAAATAATTGATGTTAACTATAATAAATCAAGATAAAATTATCATGCATAATCTACATAGACTGGATCAATGCTGGTTGCCCAAGTGGTTGGAAAAAAATTTACTAAGTGCTGTAGCAAAAGTAGGACTTCATCCCTCAGCTGTAGTGCTATTAACATTCTATTTCTGTTCTTTAAAAATTATAAGTAGATGTATTTATTGTATCACAGTGCTTAAACTTTTCAGATACACAGAAGCTTATGGGTGTTAATTCACATATCATAACTGAAGTGGGGGGGGAATCAAGGTGGAATATTTCCCCTCTTCAGCTATTCAGCTCATCTTTGTAATTTGAATTTGCCTAGAAACAGAAAACAATAAAAGACTCAAGGAACTTACTAAGTCAATTTCTCAGCTGTAGTGAGACAATGACTTTCCAAGAAAGATCACATCTCACAGAATTCAGGAGTGCCAGGAAAAATGTACCACCACACACTTTCTATATTCATCTTCATAAATGCCTAAGAAATTATAAAGTAGATTTTCTTCTCTCTGTAGGGACAATATATAATGGCATTAAAACAGCCTGTTTGGATTACCTTCCAAGATATACAAACCATTTATATCACATTTCCTACTAATACCATAAAACATAG
Source organism: Cinclus cinclus (assembly GCF_963662255.1). NCBI lineage: Eukaryota > Metazoa > Chordata > Aves > Passeriformes > Cinclidae > Cinclus > Cinclus cinclus. The sequence continues at coordinate 15,992,697 of NC_085050.1, read as the reverse complement.
AAACATAGAACCGAGTTGGAAGGGACCTCCAGGATCATCCAGTACAATCTTTCTTGGCAAAAGCATTGTCCAGACAAGATGGCCCTATAGGCTGTCCTACTGAATATTAAAATTGTCCAATGCTGGGGAATCTACCACTTCCCTGGGAAGATTACTCCAGTAGCTGATTGTTTTCTTTGTATTTTTTTTTCTGTCCAATCAGAACCTCCCCAAGAATAATTTACACCCATTACCCCTTGTCTGTCCCATGTGATTTCTTGTGAAAAAAGGGAGTCTCCATCTTCCTGGTAGCCACCCTATAAATGGTTGAAGATGATGACAAGGTGTCCCCTATGCCTTCCTTTCTCAATACTGAACAAACACAGCTGTCTCAGCCTCCCCATATGTTTTTTGCATAGAAGTTTTAGTAAAGTAAAACTTAACACAGTGTTCCAGATGTGGCCAGACGAGTGCTGAGTATAGTGGGATAGTGGCCTCTTTGTCTCTGCTGGTCATGCACTTCTTGATGCTACCCAACATCCCGCTGGCATGCTTTGCTGCAGCAGCCATTCTTCACTCACACTAAGGTCCTTCTCCTGTGTCACAGAGGTGCAAATCTCCATCTTATTCTTTAACAATAATAGTCTCACTATAACTTTATCATTCAAGAATTTGATTTCAGAATCCAGATTCCATTCAGAAGTAAGTAGAATGCCAGTGGTGAAATCAAAGCCTACATTAATAACTTATTTGTATTTCCTGTATTTGATTCATTCCTATATTTCTAATCTACAAATCCATTCAGTTCTTCTCAAATTATTTTCTGCATTCACATCCAACTATTTGTCCCAGCTATTTGTCTTTTTCCTTATCTGTCAAGGTGATTAAAGAAACTAGATAATTCTAAAATTATTTCTACTTGCTTTACACTTCTGCATTTGACTGAATTTGCTGTGTATGGCCTCATCAAATGCTTCATGGAGGTCCAAATAACCTAGTTCCATTGTATTTTTTCTGTTTAGATCACTATATGATCCAAAAACAAAATATTTTTTTTTCTTTGGGCACAAGTTGTGCTTTCCATTTCATAACTAGTTTCCTTTTACTTCTTTTTTTTCTTTTATCCATGTGCCCATAAAACACCTGACTGATGGTATTATATCCTTATGTAAAGCCTACCTCAGTTTGAATTATTTTGACTTTGTCTCCAAACACCTAAAATACATTTTTTTTTTTTTGCTCATCAACCCATTCTTTTTCCATTCATTATAGTGTCAATATATTTTATGAGACTATTAGTTGTTCCAAGCAGATCTCCATCTCAGAGTCTTTTATTTCCCTTTCTTTGGAGTCCATATTTGAAGTAGCTTATGCACTTCTGCATTGAGAAAATTACAAATTTTTCAGTCAGTTTTGCCCCAGGCTTCTCAAATGAATTGATTTCAGTAACTACCTTACACTGTCAAATTTATTTTTATGATATTGTGAAGGATTGTTAGAGAAACTATTTTTAGGTTTCATTTAAGTTCAGCTGAATTGGGCTAAGATTGTTCTATCCAAGGAGATTTATATGAAGAGATTTATAATTTTCCTCAGTACTCACATAATCCAACAAAGTTTGCTGATGTGACAGTTATTTCATAACATTACAGCAGTCACCCCTAAGAATAAGTAGGAACAAGCGTTATTCCTTACCAATTTTTCAGTCCATATTCAGTAACTCTTGAAATATGCTAAATAATACTGCATGAGAAATATTGCTGTCATGGCCATCAACAGAAGTTCACTTACTACCTGCACATCACTACAGTGGGATGGGAAGAAAACCAGGAAAAAGGTCAAAAAAAAATTGGCTGACATAATAAGAATTGATTAATTAAAAGTTAAATAATAATGAAAAGAAGAGAGGAAGAAATAAAACCCAAGAGAAACAATTGATGCAGAATACAATGATTCACCAGGCATTGACTAATGCCCATCTAATCCCCCCATGGGAACTGGCCCATCCTGGTCAACTCCCCCATTTTATATACTGGGCATGATATTCTATTCTATGGTGTGGGATATTCTTTTGGCCAGTTTGGGTCAGTTCTCCTGGACATGATCCCTCACAGCTTCTTGTGCACCTGCTTTCTGGCAGAGCATGAGACATCCAAAAGCCCTTGATTTGGGGTAAGCACTGCTCAGTAACAACCAACATTATTCTCATACTGAATCCAAAACACGACCCTATACCGATGAAGAAAACCGAGTCTATTCCAGGTGGAACCAGGTCAGTATCCATCCCTTATTCCATACAATTTACATCATACCAGGCCACACACCAACCACTTCACCATCACGTCTCCTGTCCTTTCAGATATGCACACAGACATTCCCTTAATCTATGGACTGCCCTATGAAAGTCTACTGAGGTCATTAAGTCCATGACCTCGGGCTCCATCTTTCATCAGTCTTTCAGGGTAGGAAAGATGATGTCTGGTGCTGAATGGTTGCAGGCTGAAGAGAGTTCTGAGCCAATCACCCCTGTGGTTGTTCAGTTTCATTAAAGTTCATTCTTCAGTCAAAAGTAAGGCAGTGTCAAATCTCCAAATCTGAAAAGGCAAAGAGGTGCTATGAGACCGCAAGTGCCATGATGGGTATTAGCCAGCAATTAACATCATAAAGCAAAGTCCTTTTTCATGGTAAAGTCCAAGAAGTCCAACTAGTTATCATTCTTCTAGCCTGAACTCAACATTTTTAACCTAACAGCTCATTAGACATACAGAAAAAATAATTTAACTAACCATTATCAGTTATATCTATTTTTAATAATTCATGCAAAGCTATTGCACTCAGCTACATGGAGGGCTGACCTGCTCAGGGACAGGGTCAGCCATGCTAAAGAGATTTTAATTCTCTAAGTGGATCAGGGTTGTGATGAACCTCAAGGGAAAGTGGAGGCCAAGTTACTCCTCTCATGTCTCTTTAACTTCACTTTAAAACCAATGCTCATAAAAGGCATAAAAAAGCTTCCACTTCCATTTTCTATTTTTCTCTTGGTTTTCCTAAAGAATCATCTTTGAATTCTCTGTCAAGGACATTTGCAAAGAGTTTAAACTTATCACATCTCTTGCACACATCTCTTATCACATCTCTTCAGTGTTCTAAAAGCAATATAATGGAAAACCTCAGGACAGCACACTAGCCTAAATGAGGACTGATTTAATTTCTGATCCTAAAATGTATACCTGCTAAGTTAATGTTTGTTAAATAGGCAGAGAACCTACAGTGGGAACCCTCATTTGCCAGTTTTAGGATGAGAAATGCATACTACATTTTTATAGAGATTTCTTCTGTTTAAAAATGCCAGAAGTCTGTCTACTGCAAGTAAGAAGTAATTTATTTCAGTTTTCTCCAGTGACAATTTTCTTTTAATTCACAGGCTCAGTGACAGTTTTTAACATTCGAATTCAGACACATTATTTTTTCCAGAGATCAGAATACATCTCCTGTTCAATATTCAACTACTGGAAGAAATCTGGGAAGAAAGCAGAAGGGCAATTAAGGTATGAAAGGAAGCCATATTATCCAATGTTATTTTTTAAGGTAGCTTTAGGCTCTTTCTTAACATAACAGGTGGAAACTTATTTTTATATATTTTTATTATCAGTATTATGAGCTCCACTCAACTTACCTGCTCTATCCACTTCAAATAAAGTAATATTAATAAACATATATAGGTATTTATTACCTTAATTCACCACCAGCTCTTGAGCATGAATCCCTGCATAACTTTAAGATTAAAAAAGCAATAGTAGTCTGCAGGATGCAGTTAAAATATTTCTTTGGTAATTGAAAAGATTTTGAAGAGTGGCATGATTAAATGTATTTAACTGATTTAGCCTAAAAATCAAAGCAATAAATTTGAAAAAATGTTTGACAAAAGTAATCAATGTATAGCCAGAATGAAGCATAGTCCAAATGAAGCAAGGTGTTTGAGTGGTTTTGCTTTTGTCACATCAAAGAATTATCATCAACACTCGCTAAGTAAAGTTTGACTTTGACAGTGAAACAATATTTTTCTTTGAATAGTTTTCAGCAATTCTGTCACTGCTCCAAGCCGAGACAAAGCTACAGGAAGACAGCTGTACCTCCTCTGAAAAGCAGCTAAATTTGCAACTTTTTCAGGACTGAACTTGATAAATCAGCCCAGATTTCTCAGAACATGAATTATAATTTGATAGGGTTTTGCTGTAAAATTGTTATAATCAGTCGGACCAGTATTGCTGTTAACAAATGCATTTGTAGAACCAGTTTCTTAATTCACTAAAACTACTTTGATTTACGTGGACAGTGTAACCCATACCATTTATAAACAATTTACTTTCCAATAAATCCTTTCAAACATAGTAAAGTTCATCAGTTTTCCCCAAGGACTACATTCAGTACAACCAGTCACACTTCAGTCACATAAATGTAATTCCTTGGGAAGAAATTCAGGCCACTATGCCTCATGTATTTCAAATCAATGCTTATGTACCTATCAAAGCTATATGTGACCTGGAGACTTTGTTGGTTGAATATTGCTTCTTTGTGCTATTCATTGCTGAAGTATAATCTTACAGTATAATAACAATTTAATGTTCTACAGAAAAAGAAAAGGAAGTGGGGAAAAACAGATCAGCAAGGGACATTTTTCTATCACATGTAGAAGAATCAGGAATGGAAAAAAAGCAGTTACAAATATTCACCAAATCAATCTGTGAGTCCAGACCTCAGACATTCTGATTTCTACATATTTCCACCAGTATCAGTTTCACTGACATCTGTGCAGAAAGCACAATGTTTGAGGCAAGAGGACTCCTCTTTTTCACTGTACCTTTTATTATGTACCCTGCCCCTTGGATGCTACACACCGGGCCTTGGTGGGAGAAGTATTTATGACATTTGAGTCATCATCTTCTGACCAGAAGCTGTAGCAGATGACAGTTGTTCCCCTTCGGAACAAGAGAGTGTTTTGGTGTTTGCCAGGCTTGCCAGGAGGTGGCTGGATGAAGCACACACACAAGCACAGAAGCACAGCTGCCACTGCCCTGCCTGTCAGCACTCAGTAAGAGCACGAGCTACAGAGCACAGCTTCTGAGATGATGATCAGGTTTGTTTCTGATGATGTCTCAAACTAGACGCTCTCAAAAATGTCACAGAATAGGCATCAGACCTTGAGGTTGATCTTTCAAGTCAGTAAACATCTTCTCCACACAGTGTTGTAGCAGAAATCTTCTTCTCTGAAATTACTTACTGCCTAGTTTTTATCACAGAAGGGTCACTAGTCCAATGTACCACCCTCCAAAAAGCCACCAGCCACCAGTCTGGGTGCAAAACACAAGACTTTGCCTCTCTCACACCCACAACACAGGTTGTGATGCAGGACCTCTCCACTGGGGACAGCTATCATGAGCTCATTTACTTCACATTGCTCTCCTGCGGGAGACAAGGGCTGTCAATACAGATGTTTAATGGTCTAAACTCTCATACAGAGGAGTAAGTAAAAGGAGAATAGGAAGGTATAATTATAGGATGAGAAATAATAGGATTAACTAAAAACCAATGCAAAAAAATAAATAGAACAGAACCTTTTATATGAAATATAAAGGTGGAATTCAGTGGCAAGTTATAAAAAAGAGAATTTGAAATGCAAGTAGTTTTAAAAGGGTTATAAGAAGAAGCATCAAAGAAATGGAAGAGGAAATTAGAACTATAACCAGAAATTTCAGGTACAATAAATTAATGAATTCTATGTTTTGCAAACTTCTAGAAAAATATTGTGTTCAAAATTCAAATTCCAAAGAACCAAATATTTTGGAAACAGTGAGAGGGTTCTCAGAATGAGAATTTGTCTAGACATTCAAAACTCAAAAACTGAACTAAAAAGAGTATTTAGGAAGATACAAAGAAAGCAGCATAAATCAATTTTCTACACCAACAGTGAAAGTATATATAGGGAATTTGAATTTGAGATAAAAGTATTCAGAATAGTTGCCTTTAAAGTGCCTAAACTTTGTTTAAATTATTTCCTCAAACAAAATTATAATTCTGAATCATTTAGAAGCTTAATAGCTTTTAAAAACAAAAATTATTAAGATGAATTTAAGTGAAAAATTATCTTTCCTCAATAAAATGCATGAGAATTTTCCAGAATTAGTTCAAATAAATAGCAATAATAATTTACCAGGTGCATTACCTTTAACAGACAGGAATAAAGTAACTTTGGATTCTGAGTTCCACTTAAAATATTTTTACATCTAAAAATCACATTTGCTAATGCTTTTAAGTGCTGAGGGATATGAATAACTATCTATTAGGACTGTCAAAAGCATTTATTTGGGTTAGACAACTAAAATTATTAATTATAAGATATTTTTCTCTTATAAAATCTCAAAATAATTATATTCTGATATAACTGCCTAATAAACCCATTAAAAATCTGTTTCAACTGTACTTCTAAATTTTTATTTACATGCTTTGAAAAATTGAGGAAAATGAAACTCATATTTACAATTAAAATGTTAAAATTCTAATTATGCGCTTTATTTTTCCAAGTTTTTCACCATAGAAAAGTTTATTTCAACAAAGAAAAACAACGATGTTTACTTAATCAAATAAGTCCCTTTTTTAATCTATAAGGAATGGATTTTTAATGTTATAATATATATATTTGTATATATAATATATATATATATATATTAAATTTTTCTCTTTTTTTCTGGGTTTTTTTTTTTTCAGTGTTCATTTTGGTAAAACTGTCATGTCACAGCTGTAAAAGGGCAAGTCCAGAGTCCCAGAGACAAGCTCTTTGCAGGCAGAACAGGTACATTCCCTTTCAGAGGGCAGGTAAGACTTCAGACTCCTAAAGACTATCAAGCTTCATTTTGTCATATTACAACCACTGTGCCCACTTATGTAAATGAGAATGTTTCAGACAGGCTCAGAGAGCCAAGGGAAGGGCTGTCATGAACAGAGAGCAGTGTCATTGCTAACCTCTAAGGTCACACTATTCTAGTATCCATGTCAGATAACAGTGTGCTGATAAGTAGATCAAAAGTATTACTTTATTATTATATGAACAAATGGCAGTCTTATCTGAATAACTTCTACATTAGTTGTAATTTCCTCGTTTTTTTTCTGAAACATTTTTCCTTCAAATCAACCAAGAATACTAGGGAGAAAAAGAGAAACATTTTTTTACTGCTGCATGAACTGGTAAAATCAATCTCTCTTTTTATGCAGGATGCAAGATGGAAATTAATTGCATATATCCTGATGTAATGGAATGTACTAAAACAGTATTACACATTTATTGAGTTTAATTTAGGATAAAACTACTCTTATGTAAAAACAGAAAATCCTGTTATAGATATTTTGTTCCCTTCCAGTCCTCCTATTGCTTGCACCAGGTGAAACCTAAAATGCATCCTTGAAAATATAGGATAGTGCATACTATGTGGCAAATGTTCAAAGCAGTTTTCTGGAAATTGCTTCTCTGGCTTCTGGTACCATTAGAAGAACTTGCCATCCTAATTCACAATATTGTGGATAGAAACATTGTATCCATTGTAAAGGCTAAATGTGTAGAATTGCTTAGTAGATTTACTACAATTATTTCTGCATTATGTATGTTATGCATGTTATGACATACGTTTCTCCTGTAATGAGGGTAGGATAAAACACACTATATGAGCACTTTATGGTGATATATCTGGGCTATAGAGGTATTTACCACCTAAATGAAACCTCCTGAAGGCAACAATCACATAGAAAAGCATTCAGGGAAACAGAAAAGAAGTACAATTAAATGTCATATACCACAAAAGGTATTTGTATGATGTCATGTGTATTTGATGGCCAGTTTCTGGGGAGATGAAAGAGAGAAAGGTTATGAATGCTTATGAAAAATACCCTGATGCCCACCACAGATAATTAGCTCCATTACTCCTCTGATTATTTCCAATGATTAAGCATTTTTGTCTTTGTGGTATGAGTCTTCTATTTCCAAATAAATTAAGGTAATCTATTTATTTATTTATTTATTTAGAGGATTTTTTATTCACTAAACTTCTTCACAGCTCTAATAGAACAAGTAACCTGTTTCCTCTAAAGGTCTTTGCTCTTTGGTCACTGGGAAGTGTATCCTGCCATTTCCTTTGATGAGGGTGAGGAAATATTTGTCTTTGAGACTTAGTTTCTGACATCTTATCATTGTTTAAACTTTTGACCAGTATGTCAATACTAAGGAAAACAAAATAAACACAAAAGCATCATTTCTGCAAAATCCAACCAGGAAAACTGAAACTTATGCATTTGGAAGGACAGACTGCATGAGATATTTTTTCCTAAATTTATTTTTTTACACAGACTCACAAAACTGTTAAGGTTGGAAGGGACCTCCGGAGCTAACCCTGTCCAGTCATCCTACAAGGTCACCTAGAGAAGGTTACACAGGAACTTGTCCAAGTGGGTTTTGATTGTCTCCAGAGAACGGGACTCCACAAGGTCCCTAGGCAGCCTCTTCCAGTGTTCTACCACCCTTATTTTGTTGAAGTGAAACATTTTGTTTATGGCTATTGCTGACATCCATTAACTATCTATCCAGCCCTTTCAGAAACTGACTGAAGAAAACATCAGCTTCTCAAAATCTGGTAGAGCAAAGACCTAAGGAAATGGACACAGGACACCAAGGGGTGTTTAGATTGTGGGAAGAAAACAGCCCACAATAAACAGATCTTCCAAAACTTAGAGTGTCTCCTCTGTTTTCCAGAAAGTCGTGTTCTAAACAGGAATTGATTCAAAATATATATTAAATATATGCAGGATAATGAACCAAGGCAATAAATAAAAAAAAATAAAAAACAATGACAATTGCTATATATATTTTTTGTATCAAGTCTTTAAAGTATAAGGTTTACTGCTTTCAAATTCAATTCCATAGAAATGCACCTTGTGGCTGAAACATGAGCATCACAGATGACAATAACAAAACCATTGCTGTGACCCTCCCTACAATGAAGGGAGGCCTCATCTCATTGTAAAAGCTCTGCATGGGCTAACAGGACCCTAAGTGGCTGGGCTCATCTCAAGCCTTTGCTGCCTTATGTGGCCTATTATACTGGGTGAAAGCTGTGAGAAAACTTCAAGACTTACAGAAATATTTTAGTACAGTGTCATTATGACTATACAAAGTGACAGCTTTAGTAACATGAAGTCTTTTAACTCTGACAGTTAAGATAGAGCACAGTGTAATCTTAGTAAATTCTATTGCTAGGAAGAAAGAAAAGTAAAGCAGTGCTTATCATCATAACTTCTCCCAATTAATGAAACCTGTCTGGAGTCAAGTTTCATTTTGTGAGCTATAGTTCTTAAGTACTCACTGCACACATTTCACTCTCACGGGTCCTTTTCAAAGAGTCAAAGTATTAATTTAGTCAAGCTATTCAAAGTTTTCAGATCAAGGTTTTTCATGTTGGTATTTCCTGTCTGGGGGTTGTGGTGCAAAGGATTTGATGAAAGAGTTTCGCTTTAGGACAATTTCCAAACATCAGTACTTGGACGAAGGCATACTTCTAGTCTAGACTATTGAGGAATGTTTCAAGAGCCGAAACACTAGCATAGTACCAATTTTTTCCCTTAAAATCCAGGAAACATAAATCTAGGAAAAATTAATCATTTTGCCATATCATTCTGGTCACTGTTTTATTAAATACCTTAACAGAAATGTATATATTCCCCATCTGATGGAAAAAAAGGAGCAAAACCTAAAACACCGTACCAAACAAAATCCATACTATTGCAATCATAATCCTAAACCCTGCTGCTTTCCAGCTACATTTATGTTGTCAGAACATTAAAATATCAATGAGCATCACTGGACACCTGTACACAAAAATTCTTGTAGACACAGACATGTAAATGAGCAGTACCTCTCACTGTTTAAGCCACCTGCTGCCTAGAAATGCTGAAGGTGTCTACAATAATTAACACTACCCCACCATAATTTGCAGGTTGAGGGGGTTTGGGTTGTTTTTGGGTTTTTTTCCATTTAGTTTGGTTTTCAGTTTTCAGGTTTTGGGGCTTGGGTTTGTTTTTTAGCTTTTGTTTTTGTTTTTGATCAAATGCTGATAGCCTCCCTTTATACAGTCAGGTAATGAAGCACAAATTAAGGACTTAACCAGAGAATCTTTGGCGTCATCCAGAACAGAGTTAATTTTCTAAACTCATTTTAAGTGGAAAAATTGACCTATAAATATGTCCAGCCTATTGATATTAATTCGATTGGGCTTTTTTTTCTATTATACAATTAACTGCATGTAGCAGCTATGACATATAATATATATATATATATATATATATATACACATATATATATATATATATATAAAGGATGAAAGAAAAGGCAATCATGACAAAATAAGACATGATCTCATTGCAGGTTCTGAAATCATGCCTCAGTATTATCTTCTCCAAAATTTAGATATATTTGGACTCAAGTGTTCACTGATCTTTGAAAAGCTGATCTAACCTGATTCTGCACAAAGAGAAAAAAAAAGAAAAACAAAGAAAACCCCTAAAGCATTACAAGAAAGTGCATATCAACTACACATTCTCCAGTGTACAATTCTTGATGTCTCATCCATGTTAGCACTTACCAGCTCTCTCTCAAATTGCTGCTTTTCTTTGTACTGCCTTTGTCATAAATTACTTAGATTTAATTTTATTTGAGTGGATCATAGTTTCAGAATTAATCTTTACTCTAGAAGAATATGGAGGGTTAAGAGCACAACACATTTATTGTCACCTATTTTTAGTCATGGATTTCCACGGAGATACAGAACAGCATTAGCAAAGTTAAAACACCTTTTTCTAAACAGTTTTATTTCATTATTTTCATATTTAGAAACAGCCATTTCATAGCAATAAGGGTTTACAACTTATGAGCAGAAGATAATTCAAGCCTTGGTACTGTTTATAAGCACAAGATACAGAAGGAATAAAAGTGGAACGAATACAAGGAAGTTAAGTGGCTTTCTCAGGATCTGCTGGTGTCAAGTTCAGTGGTGTTTAAGGGGACAACATGACAGCTCAGGGACTGCATTTCAGCATTTTCACAGTGTGTATTTGGACTTACAGATTTCTTGTCTCATTTCTAAAGGCCAGTTCCTGAAATGCGTAGAAAACTTTCTGTGGGTTGAGGTCATTCAGCACCTTGCGAGACTGACCCTGATCTTCAGAGGTGCTGAGCACACACAGCTCCTGTCGACTAAGAGTTCACTGTACCTCTGAAAATCAATTCATGTCTAATGGCCTTTTCACCTGTCAGAAATAATTGCTGTTTCACAGAGGCATACTAACTCCATCCCTATTTTGTTTTCAAAGGAGACTATTTATTTTTAACCTCCTTGCAAACAGATCTGCTAAGGAGGAAGATCAGGAATAAATTGTGTCCCAAAAGGAAAACATGTTTTATATGAAACACTCATTCTTCTTGTTGTCAGTCATAAAAATACATCTTTTAGTAGTTCTTTCCCTTGCAGAAAAATCCATTTAACTAATCTGCTAATCTGATCATACAAAAAAAATTATATTTTCTAATGTTAGATGCTTGGTGGGGTATTCACTGCTGGGATATACATTTTGCATCTAAGAAAATCCTTGATACCAGCAGAAGCAGCATTGCATGCAATGGGCTGTCCTTTCTTCAGCTGGATCAGTGCCCACATGTTGGACAGCCTTTTCACTAAAAGGTATTATTTTCAGACATACTCCTGATACCTTCATGGCTTCAGTGTTCCAGAAGGGAACACCTTAATGTAATTTTCTGTTGTTGTAAGACAGGTTTGGAAATTAAAGCAAAGCTTTTACACAAGTAAATTGCATACATCTGAAAGGATGGGACAGCAGGGCCACATCAGAAAGTGAACGTCTATTCAAAGGAAATTAAAATGCACTTTAGGAAACAGTGAGCTGCATGCCTTGGATGTAATATCAGAACAGCCCTACTGGGATAGCATAATGTGTACAAACTCAACAAAAACTTCTAAATTTCATGTTTCTGCAAATCTTTCCTCACAAGGTTAAGTGTCACCATGATGAGAGGCCTGTCTTTTCAAGTGCAGCACAAATCAGGCATTTGTCTTGTCTTCAGATCAGATCTTCAGTTCCCTTTTCTGCTAAGCCTATTTGCTATTACAAAATGAAATTTCACTTTGAGAATTTATCAAAGGCAGAGTTAAGAACACTTGATTTTTATGAAAAGCTTTTTTGTCCAATATTTCTTTCTATCTATTCATTTATATACAAGTTTTGAGAACAATCTGAGTGATGTAGACAAAGTATGCAATGCAAAAGACCTGAGTACATGGTTTGATGCAGAGAAAATATTTCCATATGTACCTGCTTAACATGTATCACTGGGTAAACACTATTGGCACTCAGATTCTAAAAGCTAGCATGGTAATTCAATAGTGTGCATATATCATAAGACTTATTAGCCTCTAATGTCTTCTAGCTGCACAGAGATGTACTATGGCTCAATATTATTTTCAGGAAAGTCAATGACTAAATGATATCAAAGACCAGAGCTCCCTCCCCCATGCAGGTGTTGGAGATTGAAATTAAAAATTACTACATTTTGTACCCTGGAGACTGGATGCCCCAGAGCCATAGGGATGTATCCCAAGGAAAACAGCTGGAGGCTATTGTGATGACCACTGCAAGGACAAAAGAGAAAACAACTTCTGTTGTTAGTGAAATAGTTTTTCTTGTGATTGCTTTGACATGGCATATCACCAACATTCTGCATAGGCATCTTTTCTAATTTAAGAGTCTGGATACTTCTGAACAATGAATACATTGCCTTTTTAATTTCTCACTTTGGCAAAAGTAATAAAAGATCACTTAATCCCTGTAGCTCATCCTTTGCCACGGTTCAAAACGGGAAAACTGCAGTAAACAGTCTGGCCATACACTAAATATGAGTTGTACAAAAGTATGTCCCATGGCATATTTCAATATTTTAATTTTATTTACAACCTGTGGTTGTGTGGTTTGTTGTGGCTTTTTGGGTCTTTTTAAATTTCAGCCTATGTAGTATTGTAGTCTGTTGCTTTCTTTCCCATGCCTTGTCAGTATAAGTTGCTTTTTTTTTCCTTCTGGAGAGGAAAATTACACATTACTATGGAATCATGATATCTTTTTTCCTGACCTGTGCTCTTCATCTCTCACTGCCTCAGGGCCATTACTTTAATGGAATAGTTCTTCAAATGAATTAGATTACCTTTTTCATTGTTGTTCTGTCTATATGTCATTCTCACTGAAAATATTCCTCTGCTTAGAAATTAACATTGAAAATGGCATTGACTAAGTAATTCTGTTATGGACAAAACTGTATGTCAACAGATGTCACTTCAGCTTGTGAAGGTTTAAACTGATGAACTCTTGATACAGTAAAAAAAAATGTTCAAAAAGCTCTCTTCCCCATGCATAGACTGCATTGCCACTTTTGCAGGTATGTTTATATCACAGACCCTCTGTATCTCTGCACTTTATATTATGAAAAATGTATTAAAATACACATTTGTGGTTATAAAATCTACTTTCCTATTTCCTTTGTTCTCTTTTAAAACAAAGCTTAGCTATACAAGCAACAAGTTAATAACTGTGGGAGACAGGTGTGATGAAAGGGAAAAGCAGTTGGTGTAATTATATTATTTCTTAGTTTTGCTTAGCTGCACTGCTTCAGCATATTAACTTCCTCTTTGGGACATGTAAGGTGTGTCAATTTGTGTGATATGGTAAGCCTTTGTAGTAAGGCTAAGTATTCCTTGGTGATATACCCTACCTCATCTTTTCATGTTACTTCAGAGCTGTAATACTAGTCCACATAAAAGTCCCTTAAATATAAAATCCCCTATGTATATATAGGAAATTTAAGAATGCAATATACTTCAAAATTTTAATCAAATAAGACCAACTAAACAAAGGATAGAAAAAAAATTAATCATTGTCAATAATTATTCTTTGTCTTCTGATCCTCAAATATCATAACTTAATAAAAAGCAAGTATTAATCCCGTGACCTCCATCATAACATTTCAACAGAAAGTTAAAAACAGTTTTACAGATAAATACTTATAACCATTTCCTTTCATGCTCCCCAAAATCCAGTTGCAACTATGCCAAATAAGATAAACAGCAAACTGACTTCTACTGAAGATGCAGTGATCAGGCAGTAATTCATGTTTCAGTTCACTGGAAACACCACGTAGAAGAAGTATTGCAGACTTTTGTTGGATTATGTGAAGCTGAGAGTGTCTCACTCTAAACCAGAATTTACTGAACTCCATCCATCAACAAGAGAGACAAATCACTATAGCTGGGGAAGGTCTTCCCCTCCCAACAATATATTGTGGATGTCAGTTTATAAGTCATCATTTCAAATTAATGTATTTGTAACTTAATCTTGTATCTTGGAAAAACAGTGGTTTAGAAAATTAATTTCTTAAGAAAAATGTTTTCGATTTTTACAGGTTTTTCTGATTCTCTTTTGACCAACCTCCTATAAAAGAGACAATGCCATTCCAACTTAGTGTCTGTTCTTGTTTTCATAAATCCATGAAATATTGACTTTATAGGGATTTAAGATTGCATCAAAGGAGCATGACCTAAACTGGGGAAAGGTGAATTCTATTCCATAGGATGCCATGCCCAGTATGTACAAACTGGGGAAAATTGGCCAAAAGAGGCTACTCACTGCTTGGGGATAGACTGTGTATTGGTGAGTGGGTGGTGAGCAATTGTAGTGTGCATCATTTGTTTCTCTTAGGTTTATTGCTTTCTTTTTCTTTTTCTTTTTCTTTTTCTTTTTCTTTTTCTTTTTCTTTTTCTTTTTCTTTTTCTTTTTCTTTTTCTTTTTCTTTTTCTTTTTCTTTTTCATCATCATTATCATGATGTACACAATCATCATCGTACTTTATTTTTTTTAGCAATTATACTGTTCTTATCTCAGCACATGAGTTTTACCTTTTCCTGATTCTCCTCCCCCACAGTGGGGGTTGGGGTCTGAACCCTGTTGTACTGAGTTGCCAGCTCAGGTTAAACCACAGCAAAGGGCTGTGACTTGTCCTTCAATGAGAGGTATAGTCTAATAAATAAAATTAATTGAGGTGGAACAATAATGCTAAAAGTGGCTTATATTGTGGTGAAAGTCAAACACTGTAGACTTCAGACTGCAGGAGGCAAAAAGATTCCAAAGCCCCAAAAGTAAAGCACTCAAATCTCTGCAGACCTGGGGAAAGAAGAGAAAAGGGAAGGGAAGGGAAGGGAAGGGAAGGGAAGGGAAGGGAAGGGAAGGGAAGGGAAGGGAAGGGAAGGGAAGGGAAGGGAAGGGAAGGGAAGGGAAGGGAAGGGAAGGGAAGGGAAGGGAAGGGAAGGGAAGGGAAGGGAAGGGAAGGGAAGGGAAGGGAAGGGAAGGGAAGGGAAGGGAAGGGAAGGGAAGGGAAGGGAAGGGAAGGGAAGGGAAGGGAAGGGAAGGGAAGGGAAGGGAAGGGAAGGGAAGGGAAGGGAAGGGATAAATAAAGAAGACTAGCTTTTAGTTTAAAAAGTCTTCAGATATTCACCTCAAATTATTGTTACCTACAAGGGGCCTTAAGGTGTGTGAACTTTGTTTAAATTGTTTATAAGAAATGCAACCCCCCAGGAAAGGTTAAATGAGAAGAGACCTTTTTTTAAGAAGACTTTTCAAGTGCAGTGTTCACTGAAATTCAGCTCAGAACACAAAGGAAGGAAGGGAGGAAGAAACATTCTCTGAGAAGCCTGGAGTCACTTTTCCATGTTTTAAGGGCATAACACAGACAAGGAAGGCAGATTCTTGATGGTACTGCTAATCTATTTCTGGGTAGGGATATTACATAGCTCTTGACCTTTTCTTGTCTTAGCCCTGAGTATGGATGCCATTTCCTGCATTGAGATGTACAGCTGTAGTGTCATCTAATAACTAATACAATTTTATAGCACCATATTGTCCTCCAGCAGTGAACTTTGCCCTCCAAGGAGACACAGGTTCAAATCCCATTCCTGAAAAAAGCTCCAGATTTTATTTAGACTCCTCTAAACTATGGAATACAGAGGGCAGTACAAACCATGTACTCCTTGGAGCCTCAAATACAACTCTGCTGAGCTCACTATGGAAGCAGTTTCTCAAATCATTCCCAGTGTCTTTCCAATGGAAGTAAGGACAAATTGTTTAACTGTAATTACACACACACATGCATGGGAGTGCTATAAATATCACAGGATTTGGATCTCCATGATGAAAATAGTAAGTGGAGATCTGTAGAGACCAAATCACCTGAGGCCCTCACAAATTTTCAGTCTGTACTTGGAAAGAAAACAGAAAAGCAATCTAGTGCTTGAAGATAATTTGTCATTTGCCTCAGGATTAAAATGAGCAACATATGTAAAGATTCCATGCAAAGAGAATAGCAGTACATGCAGTCCAAAGCTCCTTTTATTCTGAAATTAAACTTTTCTATAAAAATCCACAAAGTCTATTGATACAGAACTCTTTATTCCTTTATAAATCTCTGTATGTCAGAGACTGAATGAAAATGTGAGAGACTAAATTCCTGAGAAAGGAAATCAGTGTAACTGGTAGTTATCTGTCCCCAGGCGTTATTTACAAAGTCTATACCTGTTCTTAATAAGTGCCTATCTAAGTATGAATTTAAATGTCACATGTATAATTCCATCTCTTCATTTTTTAGTGATCCTTAAAAGTCAAAAGATTGAAAGATGAATAAAGATATCAAGTTTTCATTTTCAGAAGTATTCAGGAATATTTTTACTTATAGAAAGGATCCATTCAGATGTTGCTATGTGATTCTGAATATAGATTTCATCACGGTAACTGGGGACAGATTTACATGCACATGATTGTAACAATTTGACTTTTCACAAACCTTGATTTTTATTTTATCTTTAAACCCATGTAATTGCACACGCTTAGGTAGAAAATATTCATTAAATCTTTAAGAGCATTTCACTTTCCCACTTTCTCTCCATCTTGAAATATCATATGAATAGTCCTCTCTAGAGATATTTCATAATGTCTCTGTCACATAAATGACTAGAAAATACAGCAGTACAAAGCATTTGATTAATGCAAAAAATAGTATTTTATCTCCAAGCTATGTAGTGTTTCACGAAAAGTCTTCCAGTGACTCAGTTTATCCAACCTCATCCTAAAATATATTTTTACTTTGCATAACATTAAAAAATTTTGACATTTCTTAAGTCAAAGATAGTTTTATGTTTCGTTGCTCAGATACCTTTCTTAGATTATTCTAATCGTTTTGCTGATATATACATATATAGCAAGTGGGCAATTCCTTTTAAAAATAAAGGGTCACAGGATATGCCCTGGGCCTGTGGCCTTCTTGTTTTGGAACTGCTGCATTCACTTTCTTGTACAACATCATTTTTCATTATTATTCAGGTGCAATGATTCATTTCTCATGATACAAAAGATAAATCCACCCTCACTTCAAATTTAGCAACACTGAACAGTTACAACCCTCATTGAAATTAATGGTACTTGGAACACCCCGCCCACATAAAAGCTGATATTCTACCTGTGAAATCTCAAAATGCCATATAAAAATTAAAACTATGAATTTGTTTGAGTTTTTCCTATCTGTACATATGCATTGTAGGCACAAATGTGTACTTCTGACAGACATTAAAATGGTCATTAAGTAAAAGGCCTATGAAAACAGAAATGCAAGAAACTTGACTAGTATGTTTTCACAAATAAATCCAGAATGTCTGTTACATTCCCTTGGTTGAATACTTGGCTTTTTTAAACTAGTTCTTGTGATAAAGAATAGAACACCTAAAACTATTCAAATTGGTTGGCCAGGGGCAGGGGGCGCTAACAAAAAGACTTGAAATAAGGGAAAATTCACATCAAGATCTGGTGAATTATTTCACCCTCCAATTATTTCACCCTCCAATATCTCATTTCAGGTCTGAATTGATAGTTTCAATGCCTACAATGTTCTTTTCAACAACCAGTTTATTTCCATCTTTATTGTTAGACCATACAGCTCCTTCCAGCAAGCTTGTGCTCTCCTTTACTGGAGAAGCTGTAGGAATTTATCTGCAATGTTACCACTGCAGATAAGATGCACAGATCCATCTCCTGCCATGTGGTTTTGTCTATGCACCTCCTGCACCTGGACTGCAGATACCCCTACCCCAATTACCATGAGGATCCTACTTAACTGTCACTGTCTGAACTCAACAGGTCTAGTTTCTCAGAGTCCTCACTACATCTTTTAAACCTTATGTCATTTCTGTAGATCTTATCAAAAGGCTCTCTACCTTCAGAAGATATTTATTGGTTTCTTATGACATCAGACAATAACTTTGGGAGAGGTCATACCTCAGTGTGAATATAGAAATAATATAATCCTACTTCATATCTTTATTTTAAAAAATATTGAATTTACATAAAAGTTTTAAACAAAAGCAAGTAGTAGTTCAAACTAAATTGTTTGGTTCAATCACTGAAGCCAATAAACTTCTTCCAAGGAAGAAGTACCTGTTCTTCAGCTGTCATGCTGTACTAGAAGCCTGCATTTCACTGTAGTCCTGAAATAACACAGTTGCTTTTGATTCCCCAGCAGTAACTGCAGTCAAAAACTTATCTGTTAATTTGTAATCTTTTCAGTGTCTGACATATTAATTTTGATCAAGTGAGTTGGACTACACTGAGCAACGTGTGAAAGTTTTTGGGACAAGTTCATTCTGTATTTATTCCTATATGTCTTATTGATGAAGACAGGCTTCCTTCTTCTGGTTCCTGCAGTCTTTTCCACTTGGGTTCCTTGTTTCAATGTACTTATTCCTGTAAGAGGACCTTGTTACCTACAAAGAATCCTTAAAAATTTCCAGATTCTTCTCAAGAAAGATGCAATATATGAAAAAAAATAGTGAAAAGACATTACAGAGTGAGGAAAGAATGGTTGTGTGTTTGAAATGCATGCCAAAAACCCACATGATGATCCTTAGAGAAAATTCAGTGAAAGTAACAATTCATGAATGGCATTCCTATGGACTTAGAGTTAACTTTCAGGCTAGACTTAACCTACAACCTGGTTTTAACTGTCAGGAGAATTTTAATATTTTCAAATATTTCCCAATGATTCCATAAATGTATAAGTCAAATCCAATGACAAAATAAAGAGATTTGGCTTGAAAACAAAGGGACAGAGTTCCTGTCTGATATTTGCATCATAAATCCAGCCAGGAATCAGAGTGCACTAGCCCACTGAAAGCTGGGGAAGTCTAACGATAAACAAGCACACTGGGAGGCACAGCATTATTGCTAAATGGATTATTTATGCTAGTTCTCAAAACAAGAAAGGGAGGTGAATAATCCTCTTCCTATCTCAAGGCTGCTGATCAAATAAAAATTTCCAAGTACAATAAAAACTTTGGCTCCTTGAAATATATTGAAACTCCCTGAGCTTTTCTTCCCTCAGTTCAGGAGAAAAACTTGTTCCACAGCTGCAAAGAATCAATTTTTGTTACTCCTGAATTAGGATTTAAGTTCCCTGTGGGACTGCTTAAGCTTTCCATCCCCTTCAGCTCTCTGTGGGAGGCACCCATGCTTCTGAGGAAAAACACTCCTGAGTCCAGGCCAAGTTTGGAACTAGAAAACATAGCCAAGTGTTGAAGCCAAGTCTGTGAACCTCCATGGCACAGTGGCCCTCTAGACTCAGAAGTGGGGCAGGGTAGGGGGAAGATTCACATTCTGTTTTTCCTGCTTTTCTTCCCACTTTGTGCTGGATTTGGCAGGATTTTGTCTCAGGTACACAGGGGAAACATGTTTTTCACTTAACTTTTGGTTATGTATAACCTTGAAAAATTAGCCTGGTCGCAAACTTGGTTTGCACAAGATTTAGAGGTGATATTATCATCACATGTGCAGGCAGTGATCAAAAGCCCAGTGGAATTGGTGGGCAATTTTCCACTGAGATCAATGGGCTCTGGATTACACCCATAAAGCCTGACTAACGAGGCGTTATGTGGATTAAAGCACAGGTTGAACTAGAAAATACAGTACTGTTGTGCCAATGGGATTCTGGATCTCTTTGGCTTCCCATAGATGTAGCAATGAATAACACAAAGGGAACAGAAAGTCCCAAGAAAAACTGTTGTGTGCAGTCAGGCTCCAAGCTCTCACAGAGCTCACAGGGGCTCTAGGCCTGCAGGAATAAGGACTTAGATTGCAAGCTCACAGAGAGTGCTTCAGTGTTAAATAAATTTCCAGTGCTTAATGAATACAGCAGTAACAGCACGTATTTCCCTTTTTCTTCCTCTCTTATGTATTTTCATCATTTGTGCATGGGAAGGAGAAGCTATATCCATTGTGAAACATTTATGTAGGTCTAAGGCATGAAGAGAGAGAAAGCACTGTTAGATATTTTGAAAAGATGGGTCCATTACCAGAAAATTTTGTAGAATGTACTTGTGATCAGGCTGTTTTCAACAGCCAGGTGTCTTGTAAAAGGCACATAATGAGGTGAGATGTGATAATCTATGGTAAAATCTTACTGCTTTATATTTAAATTAATTTCTTATATTAAAAAGGAATGCCACACTTTTTTCTACAGATTTCCTATAAACAGCACTGCAAAGAAACATTATTAGATAGTGGCTAAAATATATATACTTCTCTTTCTCATGATATCTATGCAAATTTATGATTTGGGTCAGTGAGGGAACAAAATAGACATTATGCTGTCTGGGAGCTGTAAGCTTTTTATCTTGGTCATCAGAGATTTTAGTCATGTTGGTGCAAGCAGAAACAATGATTAGGCATCCAAAAGTATCTCAATTCACATAAATAAAAATTACAACTGTAGTGCAGACCATGAAGAGGAAGGTGGGCACTCCTGCCAGCTACAAAGGAAAAATATTGCCTTTCAGCTGTTCCCACCAAAGCCAGTATGATCAGCATGAATCACAATCTTGCAAGAAGCAGATGATTTTCCTTTCCTGTGTAGGAGGTAGTAAATCCCACATTGGCCTGCAGGGACTCAGAATTCTCACTTTAAAAAGTGAGTGACAGTAAGTTGCTGTTTTATATACTGTCCTAGACAGACTGCTGGTGCTGAGTCAGTTCTCATCATCTCCTTCCTGTCTTTCTTAACACCAAGCAGCTTGAATAGCTGCTACTTCACTCAAACTGATAAACCGAAGTGCTACATTTTGTGTCAAAAAATTCAATTAAATAAAAAATATTATATCTGTCAGCTAGGTAAGATTTGAGACTGTGATTCTTAATATTTCAGTGTTTATAGAGCACTTGCATACCTTTTGATGCCATAATGTGCATCAAAGTAGCAATCATGCCCCATCACCTTCATATCATATTAGGAACATTACTGAAAAGAAGATGTGATGGAAGCACAAGTGATCGTACAAACCACAGAGTCATCATGTAGAGCTAAGGGCTGCATCTAAATTGATGTTTGTATTTAAAGTGTCTTGTGAAGTTTGTATGTCTTTTCAGACCAGTCCCAAAGTTAAAACAACAATAAAAAAGGCTGTAAGTACAAGAAAACATCACATAGATAAATGTAGCAGAATTCCTTTCTTTATTCAAGCTGCATTTCTGCTTTAAACAATATGAAATTTGTCTAGCTTCAATATTTTTGTACATCTAAGCAGCACATGTGCATACTGTAAAGAGAAATGCTGGTCAAAACACTGTGATTCTGCAGGCAGCAATTTAAATATATTAGTCTGAAGAGGACTATAACCTGCAGTTCTGAATGTAGACAAAGCTATTAAAATCCTACTATATTCAACTATTCAAAAAGCGTTTGCAAAAACTGCAGCATGGATTCAATGAAGACATTCGTTAGTAACCCTGTAGCAAGTGTTCTCAATGTAAATTACTCAAGAGAGATTATTTATAACATTGAACTTGGCTTTTGTAATTTTGTCACAGTCACTGGTCACTTGTAATCAATACTGTGGAAAACTTGCAGAGAAAACCACTATTTGCAATGTGCCTTGGCCTCTTTTCTACCGAGCAATGCACCCCTGACCGTGTTCAGCATGGAGCCTGGGAAAGTGTGGGCGTGCAATTCTCAGCCCTGAGTTAGGAACTACTGCTGAACTTGGCAGGGACTGGGATCCAGCAGCAGCTGCTTCCCACAAAGGTCAAGCAATCCCTCAGTGAGAGACACGACAACCTGCTTCTTCAGTCCCGCTGGGGGTTCAGTGAAGCAGCACCTGAGAGATCCCAACGTGCACAGAAAGAAAGGCCCCATCCCTGAATAAGCAGACGGTGCCCATACTGAGGTCGGAGCTGCGGGACAGGTCCTACTGCTCCTCTGAGCAGGCAGCACTCCCGTCATGCCTGGAGAAGCTCGAGGGCTGGTGCCAGACACTCCAGAGGAAATGACTGTGTGACTCGGCTGAACAAGCTGAACAGTCAGTATCAACCTTCTTGTAGGCAGGGCTGACCCGTTCATCCGGGGAACAGAGGGGTCCATTCCCACCAGAGCTTTACAAACATCACTAAAATCTTTATTTATTCATCTCTCTTAGCAGTTGCATGCAGTTACAGTAAAAGGCATCAGAGGTGCAAGAGAACAAAATAAGGACCACTGTAAGTAACTCATTAAAATAAGATTATACAAAGAAGATGAGCTTGGTAATTCTTTAAACATTGAAAATCAGGGAAAGTCATTATTCCACATAAAAAGTTTCCCCACACATTTGTTTCACAAGTGCTTCAACACCTTACAGAGTTTCTGCTTCTGTGCAGTAGCCACTCAGTGGGTCCACTGGCTGTTCACTGGTTTGTAAAAGCAGGCATGTGGCAATTCAGAGTACAAAAAGGGCAATCCTGAGGAAGTTATAAGCTTCTTTACAAAGTAATTATCCCTTTATCTGCAACCCTTGTTCTCAGTTTGAGCACAATATATATGTATAAGCTCTACTCAATCATAAGCAAGGATTTCTACTTCAAAATAAATTATGAGAAGGGAGAAATACAGCTAGGGTCATGCCCAGCACAGATAGGACACCCAAGTAAACACCACTTCAAAGCTTAGTTCTGGGTAAACTTCTTCCAAGTTCTTGCATGCTTTAATCCAGAATGAACTCCAGGCCCAAACCAGTTTAATGTTTCTAACATATCTATACCCACCAGTTTTAAATGTTTCATGTTCTGTGGACTTTCACATTAAATTACCATTGTCAACAACAAACTCCTATTTCTGGGCCACTGAAAAAAAATAGCAGATGTATCTGCTCAAATAGATTGCAATTCCTGTTCTGAAAGGGCATAATTCTATTATTATTATTATTATTACTATTATTATTATTATTTAAACAACCTCCATGCATTCTCTAAGAAAAACATACTTCAGTAGTTTCTTTTAAAAAAAGTTAAAGCTTTGATGTGATGGATGCATTGAACATGTCAGGAAGAGTATTATCAAAAGAGAAGTTTAAAGCCATTCCCTGGGGTATATATGTTTTGATGTCCTACTGTCCTTGTCATACATGAAAGTATTTGGTCTATCTAGAAATTCATTTGACCCAGAAAAACAAATTGTTCAGAGTTAACAGGGAAAAAAGCCCCACACACAGAACAAGGGTTGGGACTATGATGCCTTTGCTATTGCACTTCACCCTGTATGAAGTAGATTAAGATTAAGAAGTTACAAGTAATTAAAATGTGTCCCACTGGACTTGTACTACTGTCCAAACACTTCTGTAATGAAAAAAAAATCCCAAACCCACAGCAAATGACTCCAACTCCCATATGGGTTAAATGACTTCCTTCAGGTGTCTACCTGAAGTTTTATTCACATGGCACAACCTTCCCAGGTGACAGTACACCTGGAAAACTCTTTTTAATGGAGTGTAGAAGTGGTCTAAGGGAAGGATCAGCCTATGCTTCTTTGGTATGAAAATATGGCTTCTAACACATGATTCAGATAATAGAAAAAAAAGGGTTGCAGCAAATGCAATGATACTAGCCTCCCTAAGCTTTTATGATACTATCTATTAATTTTCTGATGTTAAATAAAATCTATTCGTACTTTTAATAAAATAATATTTTAAATTACTCTTATGTCTTTGGCTGAGGTGTTTACTGCAAAGACTTCTTATAAAATGCAAGCTGAGAAATGCTTCCTTCAGCTTCAGAGTATTTGTTGAAAACACAGACCAAAAACAAACTTGAGAGCAGATTCCAGGACAGCTTCTATGTCTTAACAAAGGGTAAGAAGAAGAGTTATTTGCCAAATGTTTCTGGAAGTCCTTGTTAAGTTTTCCTCATAGCTAGCAGACAGTCTTCTACAGACTTCAACATAAGTTGGGTTACAATTTTATTTAGAAATGACACTTGCTGACTGCTGTAAATTTATTCAGCAGTGAAAGAGCATGAGTGTTATAGCAAAGCACAGCAAAACTCAGAAACTTAAGGATAAAACCGGCAGCAACTAGATTCATAGCAGACAGCTAGTAATAAACTTTTCAGAAAAATAGTTTGCCTATGCAAGAGTGAACAGCATTTTTTGCAAAACAACAATTAGTCATGGCTAAGAAATATTACCAGTTCAATGATTTCAGAATCATTTTCTTAAAATAGCATAACAGCATAAGGAGATCCAAACTCTCTTGGGCTTCAGCAATTTTGTCTTCTGGCAGAATGATGGTACAAGTGAAGCAGACTTGGAACTGAAGTAAATAATGGAGATGCCCCTAGATCTGATACATCACATGTCCAAGGAATGATAAATTACAGACTTTTGGAAAGGTTCACTTAATGAAAAAAACTGACCTTGAACAGTGCTGATGACAATCCACCCAGGAGCAACTACTCTGGTCCAACAATGAGAGTCAGTCAGTTGTAACTTTTATCACCCTGAAATTCATGGCTCACTGCTGGAAAGAATTTGAAAGAGATAGACCTGCAAACTTCAAAGTATTTCCAAATCTGTCCCCTGGCTCTGGGTTCCCTGAGCACTTGTGCATTCTCATATGCTAAAACAGAGTTTCAGGGAAGTGGAATCTGGCTGTTTCAAAGAGGTCTTGCTTTTGGGATAAATAGCATGAATGAACACACATAGAAAATTCCAGAAGATCATCACAGATGTGTCCTATTTTGTGCAAAATAAACACTGATACCTTAGACAGAGTCTTTCCCGCAGTGTAAATATTTTTGTATTATATAGAGAAGTCCTAAAATACAGATTTATTAGCATAGATACAAAACCAACACTCACATGAAAGTAAAATTTTAAATGTAACAAATCTTGCCTTAGTAAATTAATTCTTATTACCATTTTGTGTTTATGTACACATCACAGCTTAGCCAAAGACTTGAACATGAGGTGCATGGCTAAATGTTGAAAACTGTGATAATATAAGAGTGTATTGCTGATGATAAAATGTTCTGACAAAGTATAAAATGCAAATAGTGTGTTATTGCCTTAAATTGTTCCAGTTCATTTACCTTCCTATGAGCATTCATTACAGCTAATTATTGAAACTGATTTTTATTATTCATAATTACTTTTCACATTGTAATGATCATAAATTTTTGAAAATTCTGGTCATCATCTGTCACCATTCATGCTTGTCATATCATTTTTTTGTACATAACATTTTGCATACTTATTATCATTAATATATTTGCAGGCTGCTATTATTCAAAACTAGTAAGGATCTTTTAAGGAAATGCTATACTGTGTCTTAAATACATCCTTTTAGTCCTAATGACAGACTGAGATGCTGAACCTAACTTAGAAAATGAAATAAAATGCCATTAATTAAATGTACAGTTTATTCCTTGCACTCACTTTTCCAGGTTCATGAATGCACCTACAGTTAGACAGAAATGATTTCCCTGTTATTATCATCCAGGCAGCTAGGCATTTTAAAAACCAATTTGTAAAATGAAAAGGTTGAAAACATAAAGCATTCCTTCCCAGCAAAAATGGAGAATGAGAGAAACAGCAAAAGAGAAAAAGAAAACTGCCTACACAGCTGTAAACAACAACGTGTTCACAGAACCGAGAAACACTGAATAGCTTAAGCTCATCAATCTGGTCTCATTTTATGAGGTAGCTGTAGATGTCAGATAGCTGTTTCATCAGACAAAATAAACACAGAGGTTTTATTGTTGAGACTATCACAGTTTTGCTGTTTCACTTACTTTTCTACTTCTGAATAGGCCAAATTACAAACTGAATACTTCCCGCAGAAGGGACTCTGGTTTACTTCTTCCAGAACAGCAGATTATACTGGATAATTTCACAAAACTTGAAAAAAAAATTAGGTGACCTGAACTGGCCAATGAAGCAAGTGCACAGAAATAAAATAAATAAATCTAACTGATGAGAGAGATATCTTGATTCACAGCATCATTCAGTGTCATCAGAACTTTGGAATTATCCCTCCTAACAATGAGACAGTAATAATGGTAGCTAGATAACATTTACTATGGTTGATACAAAAAAAAAAAAAGGAAAAAATATGTAGATTATCAAAACTGAAGTGGATCTTTTGTTAATATTTCTCAGGTCTCTGATGAAGGTACTGAGGACTAAAGCTCTCTCAATGTAGTTACTATTCACAGATTAAATAACAGGTAAAAGAAAGCAATTACAAATTTCACTTTTTCATTCAGCCTGTACATAACATACGATGTCATCACAGTCAGGGTAAATCTTTCCAAATCATTTGGACAGAACACAGTCTGGGAACTTTAAAACAAAATAACTGCACATGTGTTGATAAAACTATTGTACCTCTGGCACAAAAAGCAGAAGATAAGGAGGTTACCAGTCATGGTTGACTAAATAAAGCCTTCGACAGAACTTGACATTCGATGATCCAACTTGAAAGGTTATGGAACACATTCCAGGCTGATTAAATGGGTCAGAGCTTTTCCTATGGACCATAGCCAGCAGGTTAAAGTCAATTGTGTCCCCTCCAATTGGCAAGCGATTAATGGAATGTCTCCCTTGGGCACTAAATTGGGACCTTTACTCTTTCTACTAATGATTAACGACCTGGTATTATATGATGCGGCAATAAAGAATGAGCCCATGATGCTTCCTTCACACACTGTTTTCTAAATCAATTCATTACAGGTCTCAAACTTCAATAAAATATAAAATACAATAAATAGCTGTGCATGATTTTATGAGTTACTAACCAATAAAAACTGTACATTCTGCCTGAGGAATACAAACACAGAATTAAATCAGTAATTGCATTAATTTATTAGCTTTACACAGTACAGTTGAGATCATTTTCTGTACTTTCTCCTCATATTTCTAGAAGGAATATATTGGAACATTTATGCAAAAACAATTAGGAATAGGCAAAAGTACTCTTTCCCTATAAAAAAGAAAAATCTTGGAAAAGTCAAGATAAATCTCTGTCACCAAATAACTAAAGTCATCTTTAAGGAGAAACTTCATCGCTTAATGAAATTGTGGCGTATTCAGGACCATTTTTTGAAAATTCACCACCCGTGATTAGGACACACCTCAAAGGGTAAAGTGATAAGCAGAAAACTTTCCATTACTGTGAAGAAAGGCGAGCTGGAGATAACCAGATTGCATGTTCCAAATGGAAACTAACAGCAGTATTTTAGGAGAAAGTCAAACATGAATTAAAAGAAGGCAGAAGAATCTCATTCACACAATTATCAGAGGGCAGTTTGTTGAGCTGGTTCTTCACTAATTTTGTTCATAGTTAACTGTATCTTAATTTCTCATAATACTAGTTAAATGTGTCTATTTCTTTTTGATCCCTTCAAACTTATATATAGTTTTAAACCTATATACTTGGGGAGAAGGGGTTGGTCTCTTTTTTTGTTGGTAGAAATAAAATTTGAATTATCTATTTTAGATAAAATGAGATATATTGAAAAAGTTTCAGAAAAAAATTAGTCTGAGGTTTGATGTGTGTTCAAAGGACATCAGATTTAACAATGTTCATCAGTTTGGGGAGACATTAGAAGATGAGCTCATGGCTGACCCTGAGCTAATATCCCTACTTTTTTAAGAAGATCAGAAAGAAATCCCCATATATAAAATTTGTGGAAACCTCACCAAAAGAAAGAAAAGGGAAAAAGACAAATCGAAAAAATTATTGCTGTTTTTTAAACTGAGATGTGAAAAGGAATCCCTTAGATAAGTCTAAAAAAAAAAGATTAAAAGCAAACACTAATATTTTAAAAGATTGATGAATAGATCTACATAGAGATGTGAGCAGTGAATAATTATCAAAAGATTATTTTCCTATTAATGAGTGTATGATAAAGCCTCTCCGATATATTTTGATTGATCTTTATCAATGAACAATAAAGAGAAACATCACATCACTGTTAATAAATCTGGAAAAAAATAATGAGTGAGAAAATGCAAAAACTGAAGAGACAGAGGTACTGTTGTGATTACCAGGCTTACAAGTTCACTGGAAATGTCATATCTCATTTGGAAGTTGTTTTTTTTTTACCTAAATGACGTGTCTAGTTACACAAGTAATAACTTGGAAAAGCCCTGCAGTCAGGAGGTTAGATTAGGTGCTGACAGTTGTCCTTTGCAGAATCACAATCTGTGAATCTCTTAATCTAATATATTTATTTCTTTCCATTTGTAGAGCTGCGGTTGACAACAAATGAGAAGTTTTCTCCTTATATTATGACAGTACTATGTGGAATGTTGAGAGGATAAGAAACTTGTCATCAGTATGCTAAAGCTCAGATTTTTAATACAGCCATCCGGTAAAATATAAGAAGGTAAAACTGTATTTAATTAAAAATTTTAATCATTAATTTAGCTATCATTCATTTTTTCTTCTTAGAAGCCAGAAACAATAGTTGGAAGTGACCTAAGGTAGCCTTCTTTGCCACAGGAAGGTAACCTAAGTGTCTCAAAATGCAGTCTGAAGCTGCTGCCCTTTATGTCATCTGGTGCTACCGAGAGGAGTATGACTGTGCCAGCTTTGTGACTGCCTTTTAAGCAGCTGTGAGCTCTCAGATCAGCCTTTAGTCTCCTCAGTGTCTAGCCTTATCACTACTTATATACTTGCCAAACTCTAAAAACAATGCTGTCAAATACTGCGATTCATGTACCACTGAAAAAGGGGATTTCTATTCTTTTTCTTGGGAATAAAGAAAATAATTAGCCGGCAGATTTCTTTTTCTAAGGTGTGTGGCCAAGACACCACACCTCTCAAGTCTTTTTGAAAATAGAAAAGCATCCCTCCAAAGTTGCCATGGCAAACCTTTCTGATTCCTTGGAAGCATTATGCTGCTCTGAGGAAAATACTTTCCTTGTTTGCTGCTTCCTGGTTTAAATATCCAGTAATTTGGATATTTAATTAAGCTATAAGATGCCCATTAGCTGTAAGAGAACAATAGAAATTTTATATGTACATAAAATATGCACTGAAGATATGAAAGGAAATATGTAATGGACTTTGACGTTCTTTCAGACTTTCAGCAGCTCTCTTAAAATCATCTTGACCACCTTTTATGACACATTCTGCTTCAGAGTGGTGCAAGTGGGAAAATGTCCAGAAAAAAATGCCCACAATATAATTAAACTTATCCAGTATCCTTTTTTATTGTCAGAGTACTGAATAAATAATGAAAAGATACATATAGAATATTTTTCAAACAAAGACTATCACTTCACAGGGTGTCTGCTATTAACCATCATCTGTCTTAGAAGATCTCTTGAAGGTTAGAAATCCAGGAAATGCCAGCTGGCTATTTTAATAAATGGCAGGAAACGAAAAAAATCAAATAACATAGCAAGTGGCTTATCTCTTTCATCACTGCTGCTGACAGGTATATTATGTGGAACTAAGATAACTTCTTTGAATGGACGTTGCTTTATACCTAATATGCATATTCAGCTATGATGAATTGCATGGAATTTTTTGAGTATCTAGCCATAATGTCTACCTTGAAGGCAAGTCTAAATTATTGTTATTCCAGATCACTCCATGGCTGAACTGTAGGGAAAAGCATGTTATCTAAGATAATGACCCAAAGATTTAAATTATCATTGTCCAATATCTTAAACCTCTCAGGTAATGAATTAAAGAGTAGTGAACTGTGTGAGGCACAAACAAAGACATGAGACAAGCACTAGTTCTCTGCACTAAGACTGCAATATTAAATGAAGCTAAATGATTACTTATACCAAATATACAGTAACTTTTTTCTCTATAAGTACACATGGAATAAGTTATTAAATTTTCCTATTTTAAAATATTGTTGTTTCTCATGTTCCGTCGGATCAAGCAGTGTAAAACAACACAGAGCTTTCTAAAAATATCCAAGACAGCCTTGAAAGGTGATCATTATTAGTCTTTAAGATCCTAAATTGTTGTTCTAATAATGCAAGCACATGTATTTTGCCAATACTGCAAGCTGTGTACTACATAAATGAATATCAATTTTAGCCTTGCTGTCAGTTTGTGCCCACAATGACCAGGATTCATAAGAGGATTCAATTAGAAACACATAGGAAAATACATAGATTGGCAAATAGAGTGTGAAAGGTACTGTAGAAAAAGAGACCTCATAATCAAGAAAGCAGGGCTGAAAGAAGGGTATCCCCAAAAGCAAATGAGGGCCTGATGGGAAAAATGGGAATATGCTCATACGGGAGATATGGGAAATATGCTCACAGTTTCCCTGGGAAATCACCATCTGAAGTTCTTGTACAGCAATGCATTCACAGAATGGTGAGTGAACAGGAGGAATCAGAGGTCTGCTTGCTCTTGCAGAGCTACAGGCTCATTAGGATCACAGATGCAGCTCACACAGCTGGAGTGTGATAAGGATAAACAGGCCAGAACAGTCAGGATGGGCACTTGCCTGCATGGGGACAATGATGTTCCAGCGAGAATTTACAGACTGGGGTTACTCAGTGGGCCAGCAACAGTGATGCTGTGATGAGGGCTACTATAAATAAATCAGCTGACTTAATACAAGATAACAGCTCTGACAAACCTTGCCCCATGTTTATCTTTAGACCATGCAACTGTTTTGAGTGTCTAATATACTTTCAGACTACTGCTAGGCATTAACACCTTGGCAGTCATGATCGGTTCACTTTTTCAATAAATTTAGTTTTTGTCTTGATAATGAATGAACCAATTCTTGAAATCTTACTTTTAATCGAGGAACAAAATTCTCATTTTCTGAACACGTACCAAGAAATCTGAAAGTCAGAAAACAAAACCATTTTTTTTATTGTTGGAGTGGAAAATTAACAAGACAACTAGCAAAATCACCAAAATGAAAAGTTAAAAGCTACAAGGAGTTACATGCCGAAGATGATTAATTAGAAGTTTATTAAGTATGTGCACTGAGAAACGAAAACAGGAATTTATTTCTTGGTTTAGGTTAAAAATCATGAGAAGACTTAAGGAATTGTGCTTACCCTTAAAGCTAAGCTTATGATCAAATCTGGAGTTTAAGTCCACTTGAACCCACTGGTTTTCCTGCCCCCTCTAGAGTAAATGACAAGAGATGATAGGGTTGAGTCTATGTGCAGTGAGAATGTAATTGAATTAACTAACCTTGGATACTCTAGTTTATCTCACCTCTTTGTGAAGTATTTGAAGATTCAAGACTCTTGACTTGCTGTGTTCCACAATGGCACATAGCACCTTCCAGTTCACCTGTGTTTCTTTGCCGTTTAACAAGCCTTTACATGTTACCTTAAGCACAAAACAAACAAAGCAGTGAATTATCATAATTAAGTTAAATTTTGAACAGTTTTTCTCAGCCTGCACTGATTTTAAATTTGTTGCTTCTGTTGCAGATCTGAAATACCTGTATGCATAATTGTGGTGAGGCATTCTCCCCTCCCCACAGGCCATACTGTGATCTGAGAAACAGTCTAACAATTATTCCAACAGATGATTTTTTTTCTCACTATTATATGAATTATATGAATTGACTCATTTTATGCAGGGAACACAACTTTTCTTGAAAACAGCCTGAAGCAAAATTTGGAGTCTTTTTATGTTTTTGAGGAAGATAAGATGTTTCAAACACTCTGGAGAAACAATCAAGGAAGGAATTGTGACTAAGTGCTTAGCCAAGCTAAATGAATAAAAGCACCTGCAAGGTGAGCAGAGCATCCAGAGCATTGCACCCTGAAGGCTGAAGTTATTAGAGTAACCAGTTTTTGATAGTTGAGGTTGTGGTCTCCAATCTCTGACCTGCTGAGCAGGAGACTTTGTTGACTTCCACTTTATTAACAGCCATAATGTCAAGTGATCCCCTACCACCTCATTAAATCATCATCAGGTAACCTGTGTAGCAGTTGAAATAAAGCCAAGGTGCTTTCAAATATTGTAAAGAAATGAAACATGAAGAGACACCTGCTTTCTTCACCAGAATTTTTAATGTAAGAACCTTAGACATCTGTATCTTGATTTTTACTAGGTTCACAAAGATGCTGAGTATTTTTCTTATTACTGTCCCACATTCTGCCAGGTCCCATCAGGCATTGACATGGCATAGCTCTATCTCTCGTGTCTGATGGCACAAAACTCTGTGTGATATGATGTGACTGGACAGTGGGTTGACAGTGTCAGTGGGCCTGACAATGTTTCAAAATCAATGACAATCCTTTTAAACCAATGAAAGGTCAACACTAAAATTTCAGGTGAACTTTGAGTGCAGATGCTTGTCCAAAGCTACTTAAAAGTCACATAAATGTGATTTTGGTCTTGCTGTCCTTCTCCAGATCACAGGCCAGCAATATTTCATATAAATTAGTCTTAAAAATAGTCAAATTCTTACCCTGAAATGATAGAAATAATTTGTTAGTCATTTCTGTGAAATAAAAACAGATTTCTCCTATTTCATCCTTTCACAAGCCATTTTTATTCCCTGAACCACAGTTTGCTGATACACTCCTCTACTCTGTCCTCAACAGTGTAAACCAGCTACTGTACTCATATCTTTGGGGGTCTGCTTAGCTCAGGGATGTATTTTTCAGACACTGCTACAACCATCAACCTCTCATGATTCAGAGACAATTCAAAATCACATTTTGGTGAAACTCCGCAATGACTAAATGACCTTAGTTATTTTCAAGTTTCTGATTTAGATCTCCATCATCTTGACCATTCTAACTTCCACCCCTGCTCTCTGTCTACTGCCCCAACAAACATTAATTACTTGCAATACAGAAGATCAGCAACTCAACCCAGGATCCAAAATGAGTGGTATATTGTGTAAACACAGAACATAGAATGCCTAACAACAAATCTAAATAATTGTGTATTTGTAAAGGGTAGCCAGCCGAGTGACCCACAGAGAACACACACAGTACAATTCTGGTTCTGCCTACAGCAAAATGTCAGCTGCTCTAATTGTGGCACATCCCAGTAAATATTGAAGGTGAGATGATAAATACAGATCAGCTTGACATCAGCTGTCACAAGGAAAACAAATGAACTCACAGCGATGGAAAAGCTGGAGAACACTGAGAGCACAAACAAATTGATAGGAAATAACAGAGTCAGATCTTGCCTGGCTATTTTTATTGATAATTAGACAGAAATACCTTGTTTAAAGAAGGATGTATAAGGCATTCGGGAGCAACCATAGCATAGAAACCTGTCTCTGAAAACAGAGTAAATATACAGTGATATCTCTCCATCACCCACTAACATCCAACATATGCTTAAATGATATGTAATGTAATTAAAATACATGGGCTGTGTTTCCAGCCCCTTCTGGCATTTATAAAGCACCAGTTCTTCAGGCTGTTTCAACAGAGGCTCCTCTGATGTTACCCACTCCTCTCTGTGCACCATATTAGCCTTTCAGTCCTTACAGCAAAACCACTTTTATGCCTCTGCTGAGAGCAAATCTGGGCAATTGCTCTGGCTTAAAGCATACTTGGGGGGGGAAAAGAACAGGGAGAGAGAGAAAAGTGTTTCAGAGCCAAATCAGTTCACTGCAAGCTGACTGTGGGTGCACAGACCTTTGTGCCAGCACAGCTAAGAGACCCATTCATCACGGCATGATGAACTAGCAATTGAGAATGTTTCTACCTCTTGTGATTGTTTACAAAACCTTGACAATGGAGGGAAAGAGGCTCAAGTTTGTTATTTTTTAAATCTTTCCCTTACAGATGAGGAGATGCCAGCTAACTCACAGGACAGAGGCTGTTGCAGGAACTGGAACTACCAGTGAAGGAGGCAGTTTCAAAAGCCAAGGGGATTCTTAAAACAAAAGCTGCTGAAATAATTCCTGGCTAAAAATTGGAATGAGCACTTGTAACTGTGGACCCTTCTCATAGCAGCTGGTCTGGAACCACTTTTCTTACTTTCTATCAAACCTTTCAGGCCATCTTTACCATGCCTTTCCCTCACAATTGCTGAATGCTGCCTCGGTCATAAAACAGACACAAAGCAGGTATACTGCAGCACTCAAGCTGTGCCTGTTTTCAGTCTGTAGTTTTCAATTTTTCATACAATAAGTGAGTACCCCTTCCTACTGAGATACTTTCAGTTATAAATGCCTCCATTGTAGATAGTGCTCTGGAGGGAACTAGTTCAGATAATGCAATGCTGAAAGGCAGGGGAACATTTTTCCTAATTGGACTCTTGAGTTTGGAAAATCTTTCTTTACTGGCTAGAGGAAATACTTCAGACTCAATGTCAGGACAAGAGATGATATATAAGAAAGGGAGACAGAAGGAATCTAAGGTAGAGCCTAATTTATGACTTGAATAAATCTTTTTTGATTGATTGCATTCAGTCTGTTTCTGTGCTCAGTTGAAACTCCCTTAAAGAGCAATCCTGTCTCTTTCATTTGAAAAGAATTTAGAAATATGCCTCTCTCGCTCTCGCTCTTATCTTTGGTGCTCAAATGACTGTAAGCATTTTTTCAGTCTAAGAGTACGGGTCCATATTAATTCCTGGTTTAATACTGTGGCTCTGTGCCCAAGATAATTTTGACCTATTATATATATATCATAACAAAAAGAGCACTGTAGAAGGAAAAGAGATTTAAAGTGCATATTGAAGATTTGTAGCAGTAGCAAAGGATAAAAATAGTTAGGTGAAAAACAAAAATGGAGCAAAAATATCTTAAAACAATGTGGAGAAAACTGCAGGGCAATAGCCAGCCCCCCCCCCCCCCTCCAAAGTTTTTACATTCTCAACAAAGGAAGATGACGTAGTCTCGACAAGTTAACTTGGAAGACAGAATGGTAAACGTAAAGTACAGTGACAGAGATTAACCAGATAATGATCCAGTACAGACCATAAGACATAATATTGACTCTGTGTTTCTTGCATTAAAAGCACAATGGACCACTGGGATGAGAATACTGTGTGTGTTATCAATCAAATCTAAAATTCATGTAGTTCAATTATAGAATTATCAATAATTGGAATCACCCCTGTTGTCACATAGGGGACTCTTTTTACCATATATCATGTATGTACATCGTAAAGAATTGTTTCTATTCACTAATTTTATATTAACCATATTCCTCAGTTTTTTCATTGTAACTTGGTGAAACTTTACTGAAATCAGCATCTTTATTTTCCAGCTAATTATTCACACACAAATTTTGCATTTGCAGCAAGAATATAGTAATTAAAAGCTATTAGCTTTACAATATTATAATTGTTCAGCTTCCATAAACACACAATAGTTAACAGTGCACATGGCTCTATTATTCTATTTCAGGGACCTTAAAAAGCATGTAGTTCCAAACCCCCAGCCATAAGCACAAACACCTTTCACTACCCCATGTTGCTCAGGGCTACATTCAAACTGGTCTTGAACCCCTCCAGGGATGGGTCATCCACAACTTCTCTGGGCAACCTGTTCCAGCATCTCACCACCCTCACGGTAAAGAATTTATTCCTAATGTCTGATGTAAACCTACTTTCTTTCCATTTAAAGCCATGCCCCCTTGTCCTGTCAAAACATGCCTTTGTACATCCCTCTCCAGTTCTTTTTCCTACTTTGCCACTGATAAGGACAAACAGCGCTGGTCCCTGTAAGGACCACAGAGGAGAAGCACTGGTCACTGGTGTCCACTCGGACCCTGTGCTGACAGCCACAAGATGTGTGAGTATGGTCCTTGAGTATGGCCACCCAGCAGCCAATTCCACGTGCACTGGCTGGTCAATCTATCAAACCACTGTTTCCCCAGCTTAAAGACAAGGAAGCCATGCAGGACAGTGTCAGATGCTCAGAAAGCAGTGACATATGGGTCACTGTGGATAACTACATCAGCAGAACTGTCAGCAATCTGCAGCAAAGAAAGCTCATGTAGCAATTATGAGCATAACCTGAAGAACATCAGGTAGAATCAGGGGAAGATTTACCCTGATACAATTTAGCAAACCAGACTACGTTTATGCTTAGTTTTGTGGTCCACATTTGAAGAAGGATGTGGAAAATTCCAGTGAAAGGTTAACGAGGAGGAGGAGAGTTCAGGAAAATGAAAATAAAACAAGCATTTCAGTGCAGAGTTTATGAATTTATTGCAATATGATAAGAGGAAAAATTGCATTCTAGACTCATTCCTGAAAACGTAGAAGGAAAATTTCGAGTATTTAATATGTACAGTGTTAGGCAAATTAGGTTGGTGCTAACTTGACCAAAGTTACTGAAGTTTTCTGAGAATTAAATTTGCCTAATTCTTTTGACACAGACAGATATCACACAGATATTTCACAGAGATCAATATTTTGCAAATATTTAAGTCTATAAAAATATGCACATTTTGGGCTCTAAGCTGTGGGCAGTCAGAAATGGACTGTCATGATCACTCTCTAATGGACAGGAGCTAAGGCATGGAGATAACTCATATTTTAGTGTTATATGCACTACAGAGAATGATACCGGAGGGGGGGGAAGAAAAAAGGGAAAAAAAATATTCAAAAAGGAACTTACTAGAAAGTAGAGAAGAAACCAATCACTGCAGAGTGTCTGGTTTGGGAATTCTGCTGTGCTCCTGGTGAAATTGTAACCTTATTGAAAAGAGGTCTAGAAAATTATAATACACATTAATCCTATTTCTTTGCAAAAATCTGTGAGTGTCTAGAATGGCAAAATAAAGATGAAAGTGTGGTGATAATGTCCCTCACTACCTTTTTTTTCTTCCTGCAGGAGCCATGATAGCACCTAGAAAATCATGGTTCATATTATTGAACATTTGCAGTAAATAGACAAGTATCCAGATCTGACAGGTGAAGTAGGGACAAAATGTCAGAGCACAAAAAAATTTATCTAAATGCAGGCTGGAGAATAAAGAACCTAAAATTATAGCAAAGGTGAAATTGCATGGCAGCTCTTCCATAATTCCCTATAATCATAAAATAAATACAATACAAAAGGACCATTTTTAGAGGTTCTCTGCCTCCTATTTATTTCAATAGTACAACAACTAAGGCAGGTAACGTTCCCCCTTCCCTCAGTGTGGACCTAGAGCTGTCACTTGTCAGTACTTGTACTGAATAAGGCATTTTTAATGCAAACCCATCTAACAGCATTCGGAAAATTGGTAAAAATATATTATTCTATGTCTTGTCACAGTGAAGTGCTACTCCTAGGAATCTAAACTGAAGGCATGCCTCACAGCCTCTGGCTTGGCTGAGCAGCAGAGCATCTTCAGCATCAATGAGAACACAGTGGAACTACAGATACTGAGAGCAAAGTGTTCAAAGTTACATTTTCTTCTTTTTTAAACACATCCTTTTTGCAAATGTACATCTATAAAATGTGCATTTATGCATCTTAAACATGCAGCTGTGACATAAATGGACTGTTTGACCTTCTAATTTTGCGCATTTCAGAGGCTTCTGATTAAATTCTCTGTACTGCTGTGACCATCAATGCAAAACTTTGTGAGTTTACTAACTAGCAAAGGAGAAATATCAATATACCTTATGAATTTAATCTTTTAGGCCTTGCATCTTTAAAAATCAAAGCTTAGTACTCCAAAAGAGGTATTGCAATCATTAGCAGGGTGCCACACTAGCTGTTGAAATACGTACACTGATACTGAGCCATCAGGGCAAGCAGAATTTAGTATTTTAAAATGTTTCTTCCTGACCTTTCCTTTGAACAAATGGCTTAAAATAATCCATATGCATAAATTTACATTTTTCTGGAAAACATAATATTTTAGTTTAAAGGACTCTACTCTCTGATGAGACATGAACACATGTAACAAAATGTTACAAACACATGTAACATAGCAATGCTGCAACACAGAAGAAGATGAATTTGGGAAGTTTTATTGTCTTAGATAATCAGCTATGAGATTAGATGCTGTCTGAAGAGAAATTTGAATCAAAAGCACTGCAAGGAACGGAGTTAATCCAGCAAAGTCATAACCATACACTAATTCAAGAGATTAGCCTATTTGCTCTAAAGGGATAACATTGATGTAGGTGAAGTTTTTTGAAAGAAAACTGTCTAATGGCATTTGAAAACCACACCTACTCACAGAAACAGCACTCATTGGCATTATGTAAGTTAAAATACAAAAATGAACTCTGATCAGTCTTCTTGATTTTCCATGAGAGCTGAGTTCAAATTACATTTGAAAATCCCCCACTGAGACTGGAAATTTTATGTCCACTGCACCCTTCTAGTAATGCAAAACAGGCCTGCAGCTGCACTGTCTTAGGCTGTGATCCTGTCAGATTTCATAAGGTGAGCAATACCAGGCACTGGAGAGGAGACCTCTTCAAAGCAAATCCAGACAGTACAGGAGGTGGTGCTGGCGACCCAGTAATTGATGTGCTTGCCTCCAGGTCTCAGCTGAGCTGAAGATTCCATTGCCCAACACGGTGCCAGGGGTGCTGTCAAGAATCCTGTCCTTCAGATTCAATGGGAATCAGGGTCTGTGGCTAGTCCCCCTCTCTAAAGGTACTGCTTTAAAATACCTGGGGGCTGTCAGTAGAGTACAGGAACTAGTTTTTAACATTTTCTACGTCAGGGAACTGATTTCATGGGTGGGTATTTGTGTATATCTGATGGGACTCCACTTACACAATGTGCAAGTCTGAAGGCACAGGGATCTCACAGAAAATGTAAAATGCTGGTTTCCTTAAATAAAAAAAATCTGCTGCTACCAATTACTAGTAGAATACTATAATTCTATTCAAGTTATTCCATTCCATTTCTAATGCGCTTTTGTCTTACATCACCCATCTTCAGTCTGAAGCCATTTTTTATGTGGTTTAAACAACCCATCATTATGAATTCACTAGCATAGCCATATTCATTCATAGACAGTGCATTCATATGTTAAAGCCATATGTATATACTGGAAATGTTTTCCTGAGTGATCTATCACTGTTTTGTAACTACTGCTAAAGGTAGTTAGATCTGCAAAGCAATGATGAATCTGGCTTGCAGAACACTGGAAATAAAGTCTTTCCTTTTCAGCTTCCTAAAGTGTGCTTTTCCTGAACCACAAAGAAGCAGCATGAATGAAATAGTGGTGATAGATTCTTTAAAATTTCCTCAGGAATTGTCAGACTCCTTTTTTTCCCATTATCCCTTCTTTGCATAAGTGTCCCAATGGTGTATTGAGCAGAAAATTATTCCTACCTAGAGACATAGTCCTATTAGACTCCTAAATTGTTTGTTACAACAGTTTGTTTTCTTTCCTCCATCCTCACAAAAGCCTAACAAGCCATGCACTCTAATCACATGGTAATTATCATTAGTGTATGACTGGAAATGCAGGATGAGTAATGCATCACATTCTGTGTTAAACAAATATTCTATTGAAAACTAGAAGGAAAATATTATCCTAAATATTCAAAATAAGGGAAAGTTTAGGAGATTAATTTATGGCAGTTTACGTCTCACCTGCTGTTAGCTGATTCACTCCTGGGTCTTATCTTATGAAAGGCACACACTCTTTTATTCAACAATTTTTAGTCTGCACAGTGACATTTCTGGTTTCCATGGACTTTCATTTTATTAGAAACACAAGGAAACAAATGCTGCCTGAATGATAAAGGGATGGAAAAAATGCCAATGAAGTATTCAATCTGAAAACATGTTTTATAAACTTCTCCTCTGAATATCAAGATTTGGAACAGGAATGAGTTTTTTATCTTTTGAATTGCTTTTTCATCATCACTGCTTTTGGAAAACACATGTGTAGTGCACTACATGTCAGTGTATGTGGCATTCATGGGGTTTTCTTCATCTTACATTAGCATGTTCACAGTCATTCCTTAATTTTCCTTTGTTGTTTTCACTGTGGCCATTGATAGAACATTGCTTTTGTGTTATACATAATTTCTTAAACTTCAAAAGGGAGGACAGATGGAGTAGAAGTAATTTGAAATTAAGTCTTTAACATCTTTAATACTTTCTACCTCTGATTTACAAGTCAAACATATTAAAGCTTTCTTTGTGCTGTAATTGAGAAAAGATCCTCACAACAAAATATGACCTGTCAATAAACTCTCCAGATACTGATAAAAATATTTTTCTATTCACCCCATATGAATCTACTAATCTTCATTATTTGGAGCTTAATTCTCATTCACATTGAGAAGGCAAATATAACCATGACCAATATAGATCCACAACATTTCGACAGAAAGTTAACAGAAATGAAAGAAAAATTAGGCCTTTAATTTTCAATTAAAACCACTTAACTTTTGAATTTCATAGAAAATGTGCCATTTATCTGTGATTTTTATTTATCTGTTCATTTTGCTAATATATTAGAAGGCAAAAATTGGAGTTTATTTCCAATAAACCTCTTGATTCAACAAATATTTTATCTCACCGGTTGACTACTCAGCATGCCTGCCTTTTGTTAACATCATTGACAAAGGAATAGACACACGTCTGGGGTACCCAACTGTGTATTATCTACACTACAAATCACCCGTCTTCACTCGTTAGCTCCTGCATTGAAACACACAAGGGAGCTCAGGTGTTCATATCACCAAGGCATGAATTCTTAAAACTGTTTTTTCTTAAACTGACTGGTGAACAATCACGGGTGAATGGGAAATTAAAAATAAGAACTGGTGCATTTGAAACAAAAGTTGACACTTTTATAAAAACAGAGACTGAAAGCCTAGCCACAGTGCTGTTGTTCTGTATCTGGAGTCATAGCAAAGCCAGAATGTAAGCTGACATCTTCACTCCATTTATGCTTAAGGGCAGAGGATACCCCCTTATTTTTTTTTTTTTTTTGATCCCATCATCTTGGGGAAGCTCTGCAGGACTTTGGATATTCCTCTATCTACAATGCATATATGCTTTCATTTTCAACTATGCTGCATTGAAAATCCGTCCTGTAATTCCAGTAAAGATACTGACACCACCCATCCCTCCTAAGAGTTCAGGAGCACTTGAACAAAGCACTGTTAATATTCTCTTTCAATTCTAACAATGTTCTGTGTTTTTTCTGTCTAGTGTATACCGTAGACAAACAACAAAATACGGTTCATGATCATCTTACAAGCCTTGATTTCACATGTGACTAGGTTATGTGTACTGAATTACACAATTGACTACTATTAGGCAATTGCCTTCCTCCAAAAACCTATATCCTATCATTTCTCAAATAATTGTAAATGGTCAATAATAATACAGGTCTTATCACTCCCCACAGTAGTCAATCAAGGGTTGTATTAGATACAGTTGAACAACATACACCATAACTGCATCTGATGAATCCCATCTGATGCTTTGTAATCTTAATATTTGGAAG
The DNA here is from genome assembly GCF_963662255.1 of Cinclus cinclus. Taxonomy (NCBI): domain Eukaryota; kingdom Metazoa; phylum Chordata; class Aves; order Passeriformes; family Cinclidae; genus Cinclus; species Cinclus cinclus. The sequence continues at coordinate 15,950,867 of NC_085050.1, read as the reverse complement.
CTTTTCTACCAAAATCAATGACAAAAGAATCAAGCCCAGTATTTTTAAGATATAACATTGTTAATATGCTGAAAAATAGTAATATCAGCTCACAGCATATACCTGATTACTTGTAGATCACATTAACTTAATGAATAAATTAATTACTCCAGTGTCATGTATATTCATGTCTATTGTTTTAAATCTATATACACAGATGTAAAGCAACCCAACTTGTGTCTGAAATCCAAGTGACTTTACCCTGGGTTGCAATGGAAACTGAGAGGAAGTTTATGACATTACACAAGCAAACTAATCCTGTTAGGGAACTCCTTTAGTCCACCTGTGCACTGCAGCTCTCACAAACAGCATAATAGGCTCTTTTCATCCACAAAAGCCATAGACAGAAACTCACATCACTTTGCAGAATACCTTATTAGCTTAAATCATTCTTTATCTGAGCATATGGGTTTCCCTGGATGTCATCTACAGGGCAATACTAAACCACAAAAAAAAAATCTTTAACCTTAAACATGTGGTTCTGATTAAGCCTTCCAAATCACTCACATTTAAACTTAACTGTCTAACAGCTTCATTTGTGGGAAGCCAAAAGAATCCATTTTCTTTTTCATATGTGATGGTCTTCCACACAGATACAAAAGAAAACAAGCAAAAAAAATCCAAACAAACAAGCAAACAAAAAAAGCAGAAAACATTCATCATATAACCATAGAAATCTAGGAACCATAGAAGTTCAGTCTGGGTTTGCTTGCTTTATGTTTTGGGTTTTTTCACAGTTTGTTAGTGAAACTATTTCAGTTGGTCTCTGCCTTTCTAGCTCTAAAAGTTCAAAGTTTCTGCTTCTTCATTTGCTTGTTTTCAAAAAAATCTTTAAACCGGTAATCCAGCTATTATGAGTTTGCATTGTCACATAAACTCATCCATACAGATCCCAGTTTGGAAGCTACAAATCCACTGCATCATATATGGATTGAAATCGCATACTGTAATTTTGCTCAGAAGGAGAGGGAGACAATGGTTACTTGACATGCAGCTTTTCAATACTTTCTCTGGGCTTTTGAATATGTATCTATGGGCCTTATTTATTGGACAGTATTCAAATCCTCCTTGTGGGCTCAATCACTCATTTTCTCAGGGGCTCTTCAGTCAGGGTCTCAGTACTCTAGAATCTGAACACTTTCCAAACTTTAATTAATGTATTGTTGCAGACTCCTGTGAGAACAGAGGATTATACTGTCCAATTAACAAATAGGGAAATGAGAAAATGTTAAGTTAAAGGCCTCTATTACACCAAATGACTATTCTAGTATACTTTTATCTGTTTTTCTCACAGCACTGAACTTTAGATACCCCTATATACTTTCAAGATAGAAGTTTCTTGGATTTAGCTGTAGTTAAGAGGACAAGATTAAATGTTTTCAAAACAAAAATGGTACATTCTAGAAAAAGAAAATTCATATGGTTTAATTGGCTCACTTGCCATTGCAAAAATTCAGAGATAGATAGACTTATTTTTTTTTTCACAGCAGCATATTAATTTTCTTCAACTGCGAAGGTTTCCTTTCTGTTCCAGAAGAATTTCTCCTTCAGCCATGGAATCTACCCATTTCTGCAGCAAATCAGACAGACAGTATACAAGCAACAGCTTCTCTCTTACTAAACTGCAGAGAATCTTTATCCAGCGAAGCAGGAGAAAAATATTAATGAAGTCGATTGATGATGAGATAGTGTGTAACATACGTAAAAGTCTTGACAGTGAGAGAACTGTATGATAGGCACTGTAATGGCATCGATTTTAATTTCAGTTCCATCAAAAGGTGTCTCATTAGCTCTAAAGATTGATTTCCAAAATAGTCAATGCTAATCAGTTGTCCTGTCACATGATTTCATCAGAGAAATTATCAAGCACTAAGGCAATATAGGTCAAGTGTAGGGGATGTAATTTGTTACAGTCTTGAATTTCTTGAATTCATTGCTGTTTGACTTTTCACAGGTTACAATGTCTACACAGATAGCAAGATAGGTGGGCAAGGGAGGAGATGGTGGGTTGTGTCTGTTCATTTCCTAGATAAATTAGTAACAGAAATCACTACCAGTATGCAGCGATTGTATCAGATGATTTTTCTGGATCTTTTTTGTGTGATCTTTCTGCTGCACAGAAAGGTTTTCTTTTTGCTTGGGAGCAGTGAAGAAGACAAAATAATTTTCCTCTCACCAGCAGAATAGACTCATTGATGTAGGAATGGAATAAATTGATAAACCAATACAAAATCCAGCACAACTGAAAATCTTGTGGCTCCAGCTGTGTTGTATTAGATGCACTTTTACAAACTACATCCTAGGAATATTATAATACTTAAGTTTGCAGAAAAGAAATATATTCTAATCTCACATACCTGGAAAATGGCCCACAAAGAAAATATTACTACATATGCCATCTAAGTCCCATCACTCAGAGAGCCACTGGCATCAGAACTCCCCAAAACTGAGTTTCCCATTTAATTTCTTGGGCTTTTTTTCCCCCACATTTTTTTCTAAACTTGTCAACTTTTTTTTTTTTTTTTTTTTGCATATCAACAACCACTGAAACATAATAAAAATAGGAATATGGGAAGAATATTTCATTTCTTATTTTCATACTGGCAACTTTACCAAAAATCCTGATATTTCTGAGGCTGAATCAGAAAACAAAAGGCAATTTCTATGACCTTTGCCAGAATATATTCCAAAATTAGCTTATTTGAACAATGAAAAATCCTTGCATACTAAAACAAATGAAAATAGTGTTGATTTCCCCTGAAGTATTGTATCGCTGTTCTATAAAGATAATTCTCATTATATTGACAGGGTGGGAAGGATTTGTATATTTATACTCTATGTGATGTACAAGCACCAATATTTTAAATGTGTACAGTTCACTTATCTCTGTCTATTGACCTTGTCATTCTGATTCCACCAAGAAAGTAGGAATTGTACCTCACATCTTTTATTTATTCACAGGCTTAAATTAGTTCTGTGGCCTATGGGTTCCCTGAAGCTGCTTCTGTGATTCACTGAATTGCTTCTGCTGGGTTAGTGCACATTAGAAATGAAATAACTGCCAGGAGCAGTTGCTTTCTGAGCAATACTGCTGGCCAAATATCCATATATTAAAACATGTTACAAGAGGTGTCTTCAGAAGAAAATTAGTATTACAATGTTTAACTAGCCATTGTGGATGAGAGAAAACTACACTTGAGTTTTACCTGGAGAAGTTTCCAGCTTAGGTTTAGAACTGTTTTTTGTTAACTCTGTCAGCATTATTTGCCTGTATCTTGATGGAACATTAAACCACTTTAACCTGAAGTAATTTTGAACCATACTTAAATAAAAATGTAATTTACAGCTGCCCTTAAGAATGTATTTTAAAAACAAAGTGATCAAAAATGTAGCAAATTAGAGCATGCCGAGCCTACAGGATTCAACATTTTTATTGAACTTCCAGCCAAGGTGCACAATCAGCCAAATCCCTGTCCTAGTTTAGGATGAGACCTGCGCAGGGAAGCCAGAAGAGGAGAACAACTGAACAGACTCCTAAGCGGGAGACCATGCAATCAGCATTGTACATACATGTCTTTCCACAAAACTGCAGAAATCCTCCTAAAGATAGCCTCTCAATAGAGGTAAGTCAGAAAAATATTTAAATATTTTGCATGCTTAGAAACTGCAAATAAGACTGCATAAAAAGGCTCTTCCAGATAAGGGATTCCATTGGTATATGCTAAAAATTCTCTAAAAAATCTAAATAAGAGAAGTACGTTTTGACTTCATTGCCATGCACTTGGCGATGTCATGGCATTGTCCATTTCCATGAAAATATGATGCATTTCTGATCTGTTTTTGTATAAGTTTATAGTAGATATTGATTCAAGCTTTGTATGCTGCCTGTTACAAGCATGGCTGTACCAATAATAAAAGTCACCCAATTAAATTAATTTTTAGCTCTCTGGAGCTCCTAGTATCTTATGTGACACACAGATAGATAAAATACCACAGGGTGCATTCACTATTTCAAAAAATCATGTATAATCATTTATACATTACAAAAACCTGGGAAAACATTAAGTGAACTTCACCTCTTTGCAATGTTATCTTCACTCCTATCAATGTTCTCTCAAGTCCCAGAGCACCAAGAAAATGCACAGACATCCAAGACTGTAATCTTTGGAGCCAGGTACTCTTCTGCTTGTGCCCACACTCTCAGTGGTTACGTGCCATTCTGAACAATTTGAAGTGGAATGCTGGCAAAATATTTTAAGCAATTTCAAATTGAGAAAGATAATACAGCTTTCTAAAGCAGTGTGGCAATCTTCCAATGTTAATAAAATTCTCATTTCTATAACACATAACTCTGAGCCACACAGCCCCTTAAGTTCCAAATTATTTCATGACAAATTTGACATGCTGGGTTTTATAGGCCTAACAAAATTTTAAACGCAAAAAATATAGCAGCGCACTATGCACAGTGACCATTTTTAGAAACACTTAACACAGTCACAGCTGTTCAGGTCTTATCCTGTTTGCAAAGATCTTTATTTTTCAAATTTAATCCAACAATCATGGAAAATATCAATAGACAGTAATATTAGTAAATGTATTATGCTAGTATATAATAACTTTATGTCACATTTGCTTCTCAGAGATAGTAAATCCACCAACACCACCAAAATGAAACAAATATTCAGATATGATCAGGTTACAGACCTTAGAAGTTTAAAACAGAAAATTCTGAAAGAGTTACCATTAAAAATCTACTGAGCACTAAAAGTTAGTTACACCCACTATAAGCACAAAAAATCATGTCTGTGAGATGCCACTACATAATCAGATATCAAAACTAAAAGTTTTAGAAAAACTATATTTGGACAGGTAGACGGAGGTCTCCAAATTTATAAATTACTTTGTCTTCTATAGAGGCTTATTACTTTAACTGTACATGAAAGAAGGGGAAAGGTTATGTTTCCAGCACATAATAAATATGCAGTATTCTAAAGAAAATCTACCTGTGGCATTTTTGGCAAAACTACAGGCACATTCTACAGTATTGAATCAAAGCTCCTATCATATGATTTACTAAAAATGTGAATTAAAAACTACTATATTTGGGAAAATACCATTTAAAAAAGTTTATACATTCCCAAGATTTCAGTAGCAATAACTGTCTTCTGTATTTAAAAAATGCTTTGTGTAAATAAAATATCTAAGGTGTCAATCTTTGCAAGAATCTATTAGATCTTTATCTCAATTCATTACGTGAAAGACTGATTACAGTCATATTATTTTCTGGCTGATTATGTATGGCTTCCATTTATGACTAAAAACCAGCACTCTGAAGAAATACTGGTTAATGCACTGGCCCAGACCTTCCAGCATTCTTTGTCATTGTATAGCTCAGAATTATCTATAGAGATGCTCCTTTGTGCTCCAGGTCTTCTGCTTTCCTCCTGTGTCTAAAAGACACAGAAAATTTGAAGGATCAATTCATTTCCCTCAGGACCTTCTTTAAAGACCTTAAATAGCTTTTTTTCTTCTGTTTGTCAGTTTATTTTGGGAAGTGTTCACATTCAGCTCTTTTCATTTGTCACCCCACAAACTGCAAGTCACCTCCAAGAACATGTTCATGATCTCCAAACAAGACTGGAGAAAATACATTTACATGGTTCTTGGTCAGGACAATGCAATAGTTTGTATAAATTTTGCAGTTTTAGCATAGAACCTGAATATTGCACTGAAATGAATATCAATAGAAGGCATTGTGAGGCCTTATAAGAGAATAAATTAAATACAAATTTTTTCCAAAGAGGATTTCCTCATTGTCTCACTGATTGATGAAACTATAAATAAAAACACAAACTTTCAAGGCAGGTTATAAACCTCTACTCTGGTATTTTAAACATACCCACTACCATTAGGCCTGCCCCAAAATTTCTTCAACTGCTTACTCACAACAGCTTACTAAGCTGACAGAAGTGAAAGAGAAATGCTATGGTATGGAAGAGGTTTTTCCAAGCTTCCAATGAAACAACACAAGAAAGAATGCCTTAAGGAGACATTAGAATGTGATCATTTCTTGTCAGTCTGGAGGAAAGGTCAATCCAAAAGGACTGTGTTGTAATGGCACCAAGGATCTTCATCAAAACTTTGATGAAAAGTCCAAGATAAGTACCAGACTTTAAAACTAATATCTACTTAGTTAGTTAGTTCAGGTTTTCTGATAAACCCTCCCTGTGTCCTCCTGCATATGGAAGAAAACAGTCCTCCTAGTAAGGAGCAGTAGTGGACAGGTTGATAATTTGGAAAAAGCAGAAAGTACAGAACTCACAGAAATCAGGTTCTAAGGTTCAAATAAGTTTGAGTCACACTTCAGTACAGGCAAGAATTTGGATCAAACAACTTGCATAGAGCCCCATTACAGATATGCCAACAATCTCAACTCCTCTAAGTCATGATTAGGAATGTTTATTGTTCATGTAAACAGAAAACAGTTCATTTCTGGTTATACACTGACTTCTCACTTTCCTCTTCTTCTAGCTGAACTAAATGTCTCTAGGGCCCATAACCATTATGATATAGTATGAAAAAAATTATGTCAGATACAGATGCTTTAAATATTTTTTAGAAATTTATGGTACACTTTAAATATTAATGTTGCAGCATTGACTGTTTGATTTAAGCACCACTATATATCTTTCTCTTCAAGACTGAAGTAACCCAGGTAGGTTTGGGCAGATTGGAAATAATGTGGGAGGGACCTGAAATATGTCCAAAGTGAATCATCAATAGTCAGGTTTTAGATTCATTATCATCTGACGTCAAGCTCAACATTTATTTTCTTTCCAAATTGCCCAAGATATTTAGGTAAGACACCTAAAAACATCCTCTTTTTTTTTAATAATGGATGGAAAGAGAGCTAGAATAAAGCAGCACACCCTCCTCCTCCCAGTGAAAATTCCACTCAACATTAAAAAAAAAAAATTGGTATTCTATTATCTGAATAGAAGGGGTCGGCTATAAAAAAGGCAGATGCTGATAATAAATGTAAGAATAGGCAGTTAGGAAACTGAAATTCCATGGACAAATGCAGAGAGCAAAAAAGAGAAAAGGAAGATTCCCCAGCAAGTAAGTTTCAGTAATTTGGATATACAAAGAAGATCATATTTTGCACTGTGCAGATACCACAGTAGACACTCTGAAAGCAGACAAATCCTCGTTCAGCCTGTAGTAATAGCCCTGTCAACGCTAGCCTTGGGTGGGCACCCTGAGAACAAATGGCACTGGCGCCTCCCTTTTTTAATTGCCCTGTGCCTGCCATTCGTAAAACGCTTCAACCTTTTGCTCTTCAAAGCCACCCTGGCTTTCAGTACATTATATGCAGGAATGCAGGGGATAGTAAAGATGGAAGAGAGTTTTGCAGTAAGTAGACAGCACTCTGGAGCTTAAGCATCTAGCTGTATGTTCACGTCCTATATTTGGGTGCACAGATAGATTCTCCACATCACAAATTGGACTTAGTTCTGCAGATTGAAAATAGCTCCTCATTTAAATTCCAATGAACTATGTTCTTATCAAACAAACTCTGCTATTTTTCTGAGTTATGTTACTAAAATGCAACATAAATAATTGCCTTTGTCCTAGTTCATTGTAATAGAAAGGTTTGCATACATCTTGGTGAAGTGCTTGCATGCCCCTGGGCAATGCTTGGCACTTAAATCATCATAGATTTCTCTGAAATTGAATGATGATTTCAATAAAAAAGTAGGGTTTTCTCCATCTTCAAGAGGTGGGAGACTATCCAGATTTGCCAGACTTGGTGTACTGGAAGTCTCCAGTAATGTAATTGGAAAAGTACCTGCAGTCAGTAATGACTGCTGGAGAATGATTATCTGTGGCTGGGTGAGGTGGCTGCGATGGTACTGAGAAACAGTCTGAGCATCAGTGGAGCAACGGCTCCATTGTGTAAATATGACTCATTTTAATAGTGAATAGGAAATGAAGCAGAACATTTGAAGATATTCATCACTATGGCAGTGACAAAGTCCTCTCTATTCACATTACCAGAGATTTCATGAATAACACCTGACATATTAGCAAGAAGAAAATTTAATGTCAAAATCCTGATTTCTGTAAAATGTTTTTATCCAGGAGAGAAACTAAATCAGCATAAGAAAGTCAGTCACATTTAGTATCTGCATGATTCCTAGCAAATTAAGTAAATATTTGTGGGGGAAAAAATAAAAATCAATTCTATCTTTGTCAAAACAGGGAAAAAGATTTCTCAAACATATAATTGCTCAACACGAGACACATGGTTTGTTCCTTGAGGTCCTAGGTATACTGGAATACACTGAGGTCTGCCATATTACATCAGAATATTTAGTTTCTCTGTGTACTGTGTTGACTTGCTTATGTTACTACTAAACTTTCCTATAGGACAAGGGAACAGAATACAGGACAGAAACAAGTCAGGACAGAAATAGGTCTCCAAACCATTTAAATCATATGCTTTATTTTACTTCATTGGACTAAAATGGCACCCTAAAATGAAGAATATTCACTTGGCACATGGTTAAATGTAAAAACTTAGAAGCACATTTCCTATAAAACAAATCTAGCTTTTGGTAGTATTGCAACAATTATTATAAAACTAGATTGTATTTCTAAATCAACAGTTATGGCATCATACTTCTGATCTTAATTTTCTGCCTCTATTGATTTAATGAGAAATGCAGAGAATATGCAGAGAAAATGCAGAAATAACACTGTTGGTCCAGCAGAAGCAAAATAAAATGTAAATTCAAATATACTGATATTGATGTTAAGGGCTGTTGGTACACCTATATATACACCATGAGTATATTTGTAATAAGATTTGTTAAGACACAAAAGAATAGGTTTTTGTGTTATATAAAAAAATGAAATTATACAAATATTGTGTTCATACAAACAACAGAAGACACCAATTTAAAAAAAAAAAAAAAAACAACAAGACAAACCAGGTTTTAAAAGCTGATCTATGAAACTGTTGCTAGTATAAAATAAACTTTCAGAAATTTAAATTTTTGTGAAAATGTGGAAAGTAGAAAGAATGTAAGTCCAGAAAATGAGATATAAAATCATAAAAACATCTGAAAAATATTTAAGAACTCATTATGAATATGTAAAAAAAAAAAGCACTCTGACAAAGACTCCATAGAACCAATGGGTGATTGAGGAGCTATAAAAGAAGACAAGGCCAAAGCTGAATGGTTAAATTAATTATTTGTATTGATGGTCTCTATAGATGAGTTTAGACTGGTTTCCAGAGGGGTAACTTTTTTGCAGAGGGAGAATTATAGAAATAACTTGCAATTGGACACTCAGTGAAAAAAATATTTGAACAAAACAATAAAATTAATCGCAAAATATTGCCACAACAAGATGATATTCACCTATGAGCTAAAAATATCAAATATGAAATTGTCAGATGGTTAATACTACTGAAAATTATCTCAGTGCTGAGAGAATTAATGGTTAAAGAACTAAGTCAGTTCTACTGATAGGTTTCAGTTGGACTAGAAGAAAATCTGCATTAATGAATCTGACCTCTTGAAAAAAAAAATGAAACTAAATGTAAAAAAAGAGTAGACAAACAAATAAATACGGTATAATAAGAAGAATTAACTCAGTTTTTGTAGTGTATTATTGTGCCTCACAAATTTACTGGAGCTCTTTGAGAAAATGAAGAACGTAATAGCATGGGAGAAGTGGCTGACATTATTTACTTGAATTTTCAAAAAGGTTTTAACAAAATTCTTCATCAAGGGTTCTTATAGACAGTAAGGTACTTGGAATAATTGGAAAGATATTTTGTAAGATACTTGATTTCTTAAGGAACATAAGGACATAAAGAATACCAAGTTTAAAAGAAAATTATTCTGTGAAGGGGGCTTTCTAGAAAACAACAAGCATATGGATCTTTGTTTTATTCAGAGCATGTAGCAGGCTTTAGAGATATTGATGAAAAGATGACCAATTTTGCTGAAAATGCCAAATTATTTAGCATTATCAGAACAAAAGCCAGCTGCAACAAGCTACAGAAGGTTATCATAAAGACTGTTAGGACTTGGAAAATATCCAAGGATTATCAACAGCCATTAATACAAATCAGCTATTACTATGATGAGTCTAAATTAGCCTTGTTCACTCAAAACAGTTTTGGGAGTTTTAACTCATCTAAACAAGCTTCAGCCCAATACTCATGAGAGATCATGAAAGCAGCAGAACATTAGACACAGTTGGATAAAGAATCCAAAATAAATTCTATTGAATATTGAACATAGTCTACTTCCCAACATCTGAAAATGGACTCTGGAGAACTAAAGAAGATACTGAAAAGTGTACCTAGGAGGATAAAAAGTAGTTATTAAAAGTAGAGAGATGAAGACTACTAGGTAGAAAAGAAACATCCATGAGATTAGAATGATGAATATTTATAAAATATTGAGTTGAATAAAGTATACAGAGAACTGTTCCCTGGTTTCCATCACGAAGGAACTTAGGTGACTTAGTTATCAAGTGTCAGGCTTAAAGCAAACAAAAGGAAACACTTTTCACAAAGCACATAATTAAACTGTAGAAGTCATGGTTACAGGATGCTGGAAATGTCAAAAGCTTAGGTGGGTTAGGAAATAATTAGAAAAAATCTTATGGTAGAAAAATTCATCCAAGGCTGTTCTATAATACACATCAAAAAGCCTGTTTCTCACTCACAAAGTCTTGATGTTATGGTTTGACAAAAGTCAGAAACAGTAGCTGGAAAATTTTACTTTCTGCTTGGCCTGTTCTGTTATTCTCTCTCAAGGCTTTATCTATTGGCCACTGCCAGAATACTGGTCTAAATACTGGTCTATTTAAATCTTTGTATTTGATCCTATATTTATGTTCATCACTTTGTTTCACAAAGGGCTTTCCTTTGATCTTCAAGATGACTTGATAAGAAGCAAATTCAATAAAATAAGGGCAATAGTTACTCTGCAAAGGTATTATTGCTGGAGATACTTGGTGAAGCCATCTCCTACCCAAATTAAATATCTATCCTAATTCACAGGGAGCACCCTTATCATTTGTGGCAGTCTCAAGACAGCTTTATTTAGCAATCTGTACCAAACAAGGGTCATTGCTTATGCATCCTATGAGCTACACTTTTCGGCAATCTGCTTCAGTGCATCTCCAGGCACTGATTCTGTTTTACAACCAAGTAGTTTGGATCAGTTTGGGAACTTCAGCTGGCAAGATTGAGTTTAAATTAATACAGCTGCTCTGAGGGATCGGCCCCCAGCTCCTGAAGAACTTCCATGAGATGAATAGTAAATAGTTGAGAATTATCAGGACCTTATTAGGCATTTCTCTCTAGAGCACAATGAATTATCATTTTGGCATAAAAAAATAAAGCCATAAAGCTCTATGCTTGGCCTTTAAGAAATCTGTTCATGTCACCTGGTACTGTTAGGCTTAGACAGGTTTCCTGAGAGAGGTTATATGTTATTAATGGAATTTCCACACATTTCATGGAAAAACATGTTTGATATGAATTTCTAGACATTTTACCAGTACTTGTTTAGCAACAAACATTGTGAAAAAGTGTGATTTTAAGTTTTTTCCCAGATGTGAGACCAGAGTCAACTTATATCAGAGAAACATTACACAATGTAGACCAATATTCAGTTGCTACAGGAATAATCCACATAATAGAACTATACCATTGGCACTTAGAGAGGATGTAACTCAGTCATTAGCTTTACAATTACTGTTAGAAATCATACTTTTATATTGAGTCACATGATTATTATAGGTATTTATATCCAGGTGCTTTGAGGCTATTTCATCCCAGAAGGATATTATAAAATGCCTTGCTTGAGTAACACACAGAGCTCTTAAGTGTAGGACTGGGCTGAAACCTCCAGTGAAGTTATGCAAAATCTGAACTATTCAAAAGGGGGTCAAGTTGAAGATATCCAGCAACATTAAGATAGCCAGGCTAGAAAGAAGTTTAAAAGGTCACAAGCAGTGCACAAAAACACATAAAAATAGCTGTGTTCTTAGCAGAGTGATTATACAGAGCTCATTTGTAGGCTGCAGACAGATGTTCATCTGTCAAAGAGCGGTGACAATTGAAGTTATGAACAACTCTAAGAGTTTCCTCCTGTCTCAGGAGCCTGCCAGTTCTGCAGCTCCTGGGCATAATGGACCATATGAGAACCCCGTAAGGAGTCACAGCAGTAATAAACAGCTGATGAAGGCAGTCTGAAAAGAGAACTGACTTTGCCTGAAGTGGATAAGGCAACACTCTCAGACTCCTTTGTCCAGCAGAGAATGGGAATGGCAATGTGGGAATGGCAACTTCCAGCTGGCAGATTATAGGTATGGAGAGCTGAGCACAATAACATCCTCATTCTTCACTGGAAGACATCTTCTTGTGACCCTAGGGAGATTAGACATTCAAAATTATTTAGAAGCTTAGCATGTTTTTCACCACCAAGTCACATAAAAGGAGGAGGCAGGAGAAGGAGTTGTTTGGATTTACACCTTTATATCCCTTCCTGATACATTAAGAAAGCAAGAACTTTTTTTCTTTTTGCTCTTCTTTTAAAATGAGAACATTCAGTCTTTGCTTGAAGGATGGAAGGAAAAGAATTGTAAGGAAAAGAATAGTTTCACAGAAGTCAGAAATGTGACCAGAGAATAGAAAATATTATTAATGCAAAATCTAGTATTTAAATATTTATGATTATTCTACCAAATTTGGTGAGATTTTCCATAGTACCACTAAATGTACGCAAGATTACAAAAAGTAATAAAAAAAAAATACAAGCCTGTTTTCACTAATTCTTTGTAAATCACACAGACTTAATCCCTTGTGTTTATCCCAGATCTCCTTCATTATCCAGCCTCTACAATAAATGCTGAGACATTCTGAGGAAGTTGCTTAACGTCATTTGGCCAGCGCCTGTTATCACATTATAAAACTGAAGTATCTCAGGAAAACACAGCTTCTTTTACAGTAGTACAAGTTGTTCTTGTCCTACAGTTATTTCATACTTAACCTTCAAGCCACCATGCTCTAGGATATAAACCAATCATCTCTGACAGAGATTAACAAGAAATTTCCTCTACAGGCAGAGTATTTCATAAGTGCTCGCTGCAGGGATTCTTGCACTTTCCTCTAAAGCATCTGGTAACGGCCATTGTCAGATGGAATAATAGCATAAGCAAGCTGTTAGTCTGATCTGGAATGGCTTCTCTTGCACACTAAAGCTTTTGTCCCTGATCTGCCTGTACATTTTCCTTGCATTTTGAAAGAGGCAATACAGATAACTTCACACTTATTGCCAGTTAATTAGCAAAATTTTTCTCTTATCCTTGCATAATCTGATTGTAAAACAGTAACAGCTATTACAGAGAATCATAATTCATCTTAGATGGCATATGCAAACTCCAGGTATTCCTCCAGACCAGCTTTTGGAAATAGTGTAATAAATAATGAAATTTAATTTAAGATTCATCTTCCAAGTGTTCCTGGAATTTTTGCTGTTCGCAGAAATAAGATATTATGTAAATATTTCTTCCATCGAGAGAATAATAGAAGTAAACAAGATTAACAACAGCTACCTACACACAGTCCAATAAACCTTTGATTTTCAAGTTAATAAAGTACAGATTTGTTCACCAGATACCTGAATCAAGAATTGATATTGTTTTAAAGCAGTTTTCCATACCATTAGTTTCCTTAGGAATGACCTAGTTCCTTGAGGAACATCTCACATCTGCATGCAGAAAAACAGATGCTAATTTAAAATCACATCATGCAAAAGACGATAAAAATATTTGTGTGTGTCTAAGAGTCACATTCCTATCCTATACTTATTCTGATTTAATTAGAAATACTGAGAAGTACAGTGAAGAAAACTACAATTCAAAAGTAGCCTGTACACAATACATAAACATAGGCATAGATAAACATACATTAATACCCATGACTGTTTCTGAATGAAGTTTCATATTTCTGTGAGTGAAATAAAAAGGCCTCCATCACAGAAAATGATATTTGATAACAGATATTAAACCAAACTACTTTCATACATGTTGCAGTTCAGTTCCTAGTTTAATGAGGATTCTTAACATACATGTCAATTACTGAAATGAGCCTATGGTAAATATTCCAGCAATACACATTTAAAAACCATTAAAAATTTTGAATATTAATTAATCAGTCACAGCCCAATGAGTCTGTTGTTCTGATTGCACCCAGGCACTGAGGGAGTTTTTATGAGACCTGTCTGAGAAAAATAACTTTTTTTTTTTTTGCATTTTGAAAAAAACAGTATCTTAGGTACTACTGTCGTAAACACTGGCATCTGTACAGGAACTAACATTGCCACTGACATGCAATGGAAACTAATGATGATTTTACAGTGTGGGTACAAAGATTACTCAGCAGTGGCTACAAAAAAGCTCAGCTGTGTGTTTTGCTCCTTGGCACTCATTTGAAACTAAAATGTTAATGGGAAACTCATTTTCATGGGAAAAAGTGAAGGACAAATTTATAATACATGTTTACTGAAATTCTGAGTACAGTATCACTGCCTGGCTCAAAACCTGAGCCAAAATCTGAGCCAAAATTGGAGTATAGTTTGGGTTGGATTCTTCTTCCATTAACTGAACAGAACCCTGAAGGTGGTGTTAGAGCACAGCTTTTTTCTAAGTTGCTTTTTGTGCCTTTACAAATGCATCAACTGAAGCATGTGAAGCATAAAATAAAATTACCTGGAAAAGGCAATGCCTAAAGCAGATATTGCCATCTTCCTAATACCCAACATCAACTTAATACCCAATTGTATTGAATTGTATTGATTGTATTAAATTAAATATTCATCTTGAATAATTTGAACTAGTGGATTGTCTTTATAAAAGTATTGGTGTGTCATTTATCCTAATCAACCTGGCATATAACTCTCTTTCACTGTAGTTTATTAAAATGTATTGGTATTATGCAATAACCATGCACTCACATTAAAACAATGTCTCAAGATGTCAACTTGGAATATCTCAGATCAGAGCTGTGTTTTACACGATATGGATCATATTAAAGACAGTCATGCGCTGCTCAAAGAACACAGCATTCTCCTTACTATTATAGTTATTATATATGGTAATAGAAATGCCCACAAGCTAAATATATATATATATATATATATATATATATATATATCAACATTTTCTTCTCATAAGTTAAAAATTTAGTGTAAATTTTTAAAGTTCATTATTTTAGATCTCTCCACACAATGGATTTTCGAAGTATTTTTACCTGTATTTTTTATTGTGTAATTGAGTGAATTTTCTCCTTTTAAGAGGAATATACTTGTATTCATATGAATAAGGACTTTTCTTCCCACCTGTTAACAATGCATTATCATTTGTAGTTCTTTTAAAAGTGTGGCTGGTTTTAAACATAAGGCAGAAAAATTTCTGTGTGTTCTAAAAATGTACTTGTAAATGTTTTGAAAACCCCCAACTTTGGCCTAAACTCATTGGTTATCACTGACAAAATTCATTGATGTCTATAACAGCCTGTGGTAAATGCTTATAGGTCAGGCCACAAAAAAAAAAAAAAAAGACTGAATTTAGAATAAATATTTTTTAAAGTAAAAAATATGTGAATCTTTTTGGTTTGTTCCTTAGGACATTTATCAATCTATTTTCCAAGTGTTTTCCATCACAGCTCTCAGACCTAGAAAAATTTATTTTAAACGAAAATTGAGATTTCTGGATATTTGTATCAAACATCAATGTGAGTCACAACAGAAAGACACAGTGCTATAATTCTCATCCAAAAAAACTATGGAATTATCATATTTGTTTCCCTGGGTGGAGAGGTCAGCCAACACCAAACCTTAAACATCCCACCATGATGGACTATGCTTTAAAAGAGATATTTTGAAAAGTGTCAAATAAAAGTGTCTTGAATTCTCCAGTGGAGAGAAGAAAAGGTCCATCTGCACATGGAAATTGAAGTTCTTAAATACTCATCAAACTGTCTGCAGCACAGCATTCGTGGAAATATTTTGATAATATTTTGTGCAAATTTCAGGAAATTTATATGCCTTCCCGATATTTCTCATTCTACTGAAATAACATGGACTGATACCATTTATTTTGAAGAACCAAATTTATTTTTTTAAACATTATCTCCAGTGGGATAAAGCATGTCTTAGAAAAGTGGCAGTATAACCCATGAGAGAGAGTAACATGGCTCAAAAATATATAGAAAAGATGATACACAAAACTAGCCTTCTCATAAGTTCCTGTGTTTTGCAAAATTAAGGGGAAATTTGGAGCAGGAGTGCCACATTATAGCTACAGAAATAAACGAAGTTCCCGGTAAACTTTGACAGTTCCCTGCGCAGGCCCGTGGTCACGTTTGAATGGGAATTCTGCCATCCAGTGGTCACGGATTTCTCTACAAGACTCTATTCGTCAAATTAAGGCTGAATGTGAACACACACGGCTTTTGCAAAGTCTCATTAAAAATAAATTTATGCTTTAGCAACTTCAGGATTGTTGATAAAATTTAAATATTACCTATTCATACTAGTGCCATTTATCTCAGTGAAATTTTGCACAGCATATCTTTACCTATAAAGATAATTTTATCTTTCTTGATTGTTTATTCTATATTTTTAGATGATAAATGTATTTTTTTCTATTTAATGTTCACTAATTGAGAGTCTTTTCCCATGATACTTACTTTGTTTTTATGTATATTTGGCTGTTATATATAATTTGCTATCATGCAAGATGCAATCTTCCAAGCGCTTTGCTGAGAAGATTCTTTTAAGATGCAATAAGTGATGGTGATTATAGATTGTGAGCTCAAATTGCAGCAAGATTTGTAAATCATCATTCATTGCTGTGATGTAGAATAAATACTAGTTTCTGTTCCTTTCCAAGGGAATGTCCACTCTTAAATAACCTCTACATGGGATGATGAACAGGATGGTGGCTCTCCTGGTATGCCTCATGGCAGTCCTGTTGCAGTTTTCTAAAAATGACCACCTAAAAATCACAGAGGTAAAAGCCAGAATTTAAGAACTATTGAAATAAAGGCTTTTGAACTTGCTTAGTTCACAGAGAGATCACACATCAAGGTTGTGTAAGGGAAGACTGAATTTCTTGATAACAGCAATTTTCCACTCCATCTGTCTGCTCTCCAAAACTCTCCACCATCTGTTCCCCCACAAACACTCACCCAAATAGTAACAGCTTTGCTGACACCCTGAGAATTCCTCAATCTAGATTTCCTTTTCTGTCTCTTTGACCATCACTTTCTCAGCAGTTCACTTCCACACTTTCACAGCCTGAATCTTTCTTCTTGCTATTTATGCCTACTTTTTGCATTTACTCTTTTTGAATTTCCACCAGATTCCTAAGGATTGAATAAGTAAGTGCAAGTGTGAGGCAGAATGAGGCATGAATTAACCGGTAGCTGAGTAGAAGAGGAAGGAGACAGAATGGTGAATGAAACCAAACTACTATGTGGGTGATTGTAAGCTTGAGGAGAAAAGTAAATCAAGCAAGTGGGTGGATGAGGAATGAACAATCATAGCTAAGCTGAAGAACAGCAAAAAACAGTTAATGAACACTGTGAGGAAAAGAACAGAGAAACAAACCTACTCAGACAGGTTTTGATGGAAAACTTGGACAAAGGAGGAGAGGGAATTCAAATTAACTGTAATTAAAAAAAAACACTGAGACAAAATAAAAATAAAAGCAAAGGGTTTGAACTAGGAAATACTACAGGAACACAAGTCATATAAATAGAAGATTAAAACAAAACAAATAAAAATAAATAAAGGAAACTAGAAAATACATTGCATGTTCACCCCTTTCAATTCACCCCTTTCAATATTAAACTGAAGGGAAACTAAAGAGAAATGGGGACTTGGTTGGGGAAGGTGATGAGAGAAACCTTTAAATTCCTCATGTCATAACTCATCTTCTTATACCCCTCCATACTAGCCTGTCTATCTACCTCCAGATCAACTCTACACCACAGACCAAATCCATTCTTGGCATGTAACCTCATTATTCCTTTGAAAACCTGGTTACTTCATGTTTAACCCACAAAATGGTGTAAACGACATTTTTTTCAGGAAATTCCTTGGCATTAGAACTTTCTCATATTTTAGAAAAAAAAAATCAGTTTTCTGTCAGGTAGATGTTGTTCTCAAATCTTTATTTTCTTCTTGTTTTTCTACTGTTCTTAAGGCTATTGTTAAAGGGAAAATTTATCCTGTGCTTTAAATTGACATGAAAAGAAACGGATAGGTTCTATTTCATTTTTTACACCATTATTTGTGAAAAGAAGCAGCAAACACTAAAAAGTTAGCACTTTTTTTTTTTCTCACTAAAGAGTTATGATGTATGGCATAGATTTGGATGCATATCCACAGACTCACACATAGGGAAAATCTGGTGACTTTATCTTCTTGGATAAGTGGTTATCTCCAATAATGGTATCATGATAACAAATGGTGTAGTCTGCACAATCCTGCCAATGACCTTTGGGTAATTATTCAATATCTGTGTAGCTATTCTGTCATCATTTCTCACACTAGCTATGAATAAGCAAATATAGACATCTTTTGCACATACTGCAACTACTGTATGCCTAGGAAAAGGATACAATTTCTAGGTTTCTTTAAAAGCAAAATCCCTTTTAAGAAATGCAAAGAATTTAATTATTATTTCAACTGTATGTTAACTCAAATACTGAATTAACAAGATTTGATTACAGTACTCCTAGCCTTCTACAGGTCATGATGGATTTCTAATCAATTTAACATATTGATATACAAATTACTCAATGGAAGCCCTGTATTGGCAGTGGGTGAAGTGGCAGAAATTTATACCTCTAAACCAAACTTAAAGAATAAACTGGGAAAAGCAACACTTTGTGTAAGTGAAGAGCAATCCATAGTGCAATGTAGTCATAAAATAATTTGTGGAAAACTTTTACTTTCTCAGTTAGACTACTTAGACCATGGGACTCACTTTGAGAACTACGTTCTACTGGAGGTTGATGGGATCCATCCGTAAGAGAAAGGAAATAGTATCTTGAGTCACAGGATTGCCAAGCTGGCAAAGAGGGCTTTAACTTGAAGTTGAAGGACAAGGAATAGTAGGGGATGGGGAAACATCTTCAAATTGATAGAGGATAGGTTTAGATTAATGTTGGTAATAAATCCCATTTTTGTCAGGGTGGTGAGATACTGGAACAAGTTACCCAGGGAAGCTGTGGATGCAGCATCCCTGGAAGCGTACAAGGCCAGGCAGGATTGGTCTTTGAGCAATCTGGTCTAGTGGAAGGTGTATCTACCCATTGTAGAGAGGTTGGGAAAAGATGCTTTTTAAGATCCCTTCCAACCCAGAACATTCTATGATTCTATGATAAAATCAATTTTCTAAAATGAATATTTATAGAACTCTTTCCATAAGGATTATTAGACATTCCAAGCAACCTAACCTGAGGGTTAGCTATAATACATATGCAGAGTAATTCAGGCTAAATAATTTTAGTGTCAGATTAATAAAGAATAGCATTAGCATTTGTAGAAAAAAACAATCTAAATTATGAATGTATGTTCAGCTAGGGCAAAAATGTTGCTTTTAAATTGTGTCTCATGAGGTCATGTTGCTGAATAACCAGCTCTGAACAGTTTCTACTTAAGGACATCATGTTAAGCCTATTATCTGCTATAAGTGCCTATTAGAGTAAATGTATTCACTTACATGCTTTAGATGTTGCAGTGGGGAGAAGATTTAAAAATAACTGTAAAGATATATCAGGCATAACACTTCAGAAACCTTGGAACATGTTTTAAAAGCAAACAGATTCTATGAGCTAAAACACTGAATTTATAATTTGCTTAAGATTAAATCAAGACAGATACATACTGGATTAAGAATTACTAAGAGAATCAGTTTTTTAAAAAAATCACCTCTTCACTACAGTAATTTGTTTAAAAGAAGACTTGTCCTTTCTCTCCATTATGAAACATTCATGAGTGTTTAATATCTGTACACTTTCAATCATCTTTGTGGGTAAAAGTGCAACTAGCTATTTATGCAATAGCATCTAATGACAGGACATGTTAGAGAATCTAATTATATGTATATGTATATGTATATGTATATCTATATCTATATCTATATCTATATCTATATCTATATCTATATCTATATCTATATCTATATGATGAATGCAGATTCAGACCCATATATGCATACACAAAATTTAAATACAAAGTGTGTAAAATGAGAATTCTTCAGAATGTTGAATGATCTTTTTTAACTTTTTCAACATAGATGCCAAAGCACAAAGTATTTCAAGGAATACAAGACACCACTTACAACTGACTTCTGAACAGGCCTCAAAGAAATTAATTTATCTGATTCCCAAATATTTCATTAATCCAGAATACACTTAGGCAACAAGTAAAGAATAGATTGGCTGTGAACTGAAGACAACACAGCTAGATTTCCTCACAAGGAAATGAAAGACATACCTCACAAAGATGAAAGCTCCCACATTTCTTGGGTTTTTATATGGAAGTTATAGATATGAACAAATTTAAGCTCAGGTCAATTCTGGCTACTCTTTCTTATCAAATACAGTCTGAAAATTCAGTCTTTTATTTTCAGTTTCACAAAGTATCATATCTATGTTTGTGTATTTCCAGAAGACATGAAGAAACCTTACTTTGAAATCAATGTTTCAAAACACAGTGATTTGTTGCTTATGTTTTTAATAAACAAATAGTGACACTGATTTGCATCTGAACAGGAGAAAAGTGGGAATGCTAACTAAATCGGACTTCCAAGTAGAAAGGTTTTGCATTCTTTTCTTTTCTTTTTTTCCCCCAACTTATGTTTTTGTGGCCTTCCCAGGAGTCTATAAATAAAACAGAACAGTGGTTCTGCTTTGGCAAGTAAAAAATCAGATTTTAAGAAGGACTCAAGATCAATAGACTGCTATTTTGTAGATGAAGCCTGGAATATTAGTCCCAGAAGGCCAATATATATCTTTAGATGGAACTCCCAGGTTTTACTTTCTTCATACTTAAAATATTTATGCATATACATGATACTGCCAGCTTAAAAGCATTAATTTATATCTGTATGGATTAGGAAAATGTCAGTTACGCTCTCCAGTGAAATAATACAGATGATTTCACATACCTAGAAAACAAAATTCCATAAAAATATAAATTGCTGTGAATATACAGTGCATCAAAACAGGGAGTAGTATAGAATCCATTAAGCAACTGACACAAGGAGGAGAAGAGAAATAATAATGATTCAGCCAGTATTTCATGTCCATAGACAAAACAGAATTAGAATCTGCCAATTCCAGATGCTAGGTACAAACTCTGCCTGCCACACAACACTTCTGTGTGAGAGAAGTCTCCAGACAAGCCTTCTTTCCAGGGTACCACAGTCCAAAAATCCTTCTCCATTGCAAAAGAGATAAATTTCCCAATCTGTCTAACGTAGCCAGAGCACAAGGACTTCCATGAGATTTAATTCTAATGCAAAGCTTTCCGCTGTGAACTCGTTCAAGCATAGCACATGAAGAAGAAAGGTGACATAATACTTTTATATTACTGTACTAGTTCATTTTGCCTCTAAATGTTTTATCCTTGGTGGGATGTGGTTCATGGCTCCCTCATTTAAAAGGAAAAAATGAGAGAATTCAAATCTCTATTAGGGCTGCTTAAAGCTACTAGAAAATAAATAAAATTATCAAAAGGCATCTACGACTGCCATGAATTTACAGGAGTTTTAAAGCACACTTAGCATCTCAAAATTTCAAGTTTCTGATGGCTATGACAGGACCTGTAATTCTTTATAGTAAATTCCTTGTTCGTGTAGTTCTGCATATTAAATAAACTGTGTAGAAGCCTTGTCCATTTTATTCAGTTACTGGCCCAGCCTGTTGTCATAAGTTCTACTTGCATTATTTATTATGATTAATTGTTACACTTGATTGATTATTGAGAATTTTTCTCTAAGGACATACATAATCCTTGAGAGTCATATATCTTGATATTACAAGGATCATAAACCTTAAATTAAGAAAGGATGGACTAATGCACATAAATTGCTCTCATGTACTTTCAGAAAAATCTTTAATTGTTTCTACCAGAGTGATGGTGTATTTCTGATATCTATCTATCTATCTATCTATCTATCTGTCTGTCTGTCTGTCTATCTATCTATCTATGATGCCTTTACTCTCAGCATAAATTAAACAGAACTGTTTATTCCCATAGTTGTTTTAATTATGAATTATCCCATGCAAGAAATCATTTCAGCATATTTTTTATTCGAAAATTGGAGAACTCAAGAAGGCTAGGTACAGCAATGACTCTAATCAAGTTCCTGCTCTTAAGACAGGAAATTATTTTCTTTAGTCTTCACTTAGTATAATCATTTGAAGAATATAAAATGAACAATTCTTCTCCATTGTTCTATTGCTGTATTCTCGCTGTAAAATCTGTTTCAGCAGAAAACAGAGAAATGGCAGAAAAAGAAATAGAAAATACAGATGTTTTGGGCTCTCAGTTTTTTCCATTTAGTATTTTCAGTTGTAGCCACACAGCACAGCTTCCACTGTGCAACAAACACAACAGGAGACACAATGCTGCTGAAGTCATTTAAAGTGCTATGAATTTATGGTTGGGCTTCAGCTGAGCCTTCAGCTGCCTGCCAGATTCCTGGAGGATTTGCACCTGAGAAGTGAGCAGTACCTGCAGAGAGCACACAGATTTTAGGGATGCAGTAGTGAAGGACAACAGTCTTAAACACAGATTATTTCTGTCATTTCTCTTTTAAACTTTCCTATCTAAGATAATATCAACTAAGATTTGAAGCATGATCTTCTTTGGCTACAATGCTACTAGGCAGAGTGTTACATTCTTTTTGTGTTTTCAGTGGAAAACAAATTTCTCCCTAGCCTCTGAGTCCATTTCAAAAATATGTGAAGCAGACACCCTAAAGAAGGTAAAGAAATACATTTCCCAGTATTTCAATAGATGATAAAGTAGCCAAGAGGCAAACAGGTCGATTTCAAACACCGTTCATGTCAGCAGAGATCTTATTGGAATATTAAGTATGCATAATGATTTATAGAAATTTGTTTTTATTTAGAAGGAAGTATTTTTGAAAAAAAAAATCATTGTAGCTGCCCATTGATTTCATTAAATTTAAAAAGCTTAGTTGTCCTATGAAAAGTTACTTGATTCAACAATTTGCAAACTATCTCCTCAAGAATTCTCCTTCAAATGAAATAGCTAATTACACCACTTCCTTCAAATAAATCTGGCGATTGAAGGCTGTCAGTGCCCTTTGCATGTCAGAAAACCAGTGCTTTCTCCAAAGAGGACACAGCAGGGGTTGGTTAATGGGTCACCTACAAATGCCCTGCTGCACTCCCCACGCTGTTTGTTACCAAAGGACTATCTATCTCTATTGAACAGGTCCTAATTGATCTCAACTGACAGGGCTAGGGAAATTCACAGGACCTCTATCAAATCCATCTCCTAAGTGGAAAGACTCAAGCCATCACCCCATGGAGCCTCAAGTGGAATAAGATACCTGTGGGGCCCTTTGGCTCACCCTTGTACCAGAGGCATGGTGGCAGCTTTCTGCCAGAGCTAACTTGGCAGGGGTTGCTCTTTCTTTGCTGTGTTAATCCACATACTGGTCAGTATGTTCCTGAAAAACAGGTCTTTTCAAGAGTGAAGACAGGAGAAAAGAATAATTCCAGCCAAAAGAACTTTCCCCTATATTTTGAGATTTATTTTCTCTTTGAAAAATATTTATCTAGGGAAAAGGAATTATTTTTCTGAAGTAGTGATTTTAATTTGCTATTTTCTTTCTCTCACTTACATAAACTCACTGCTGTAAAACACTGTCCTCTGACAGCAGAAATCAATAGACTATTCATATCTTAAAAACCATTAGGTAACACTTCAGTGATTAGGGGATTGATTCTGTTGTGCTGTTGTCATCTGGAACAACTGAACTGAAACCAATGAATTTATATTGCTGTAAGATCAGAGTCCAGCCCCCCATCTAAGATTTTTCCTTTGCTTCATAATCCTATAATAAGAAAAAGGGAAAAAACACTTCAACAACATTGCAGATGTTTAATTTATAGTTTGTGCACCAGAAGAACATATCTTTTCACGGAGCAAAGGGCTTCAGAAGAGTACTCTCTTTCTCTTTCAGTACATGCATATACATATATATACATTTGTAAGTATATATATTTCTACACAAATGCAGACACACCTACACACATTCACAGAACACAAATACACATTTTCATGAGCACACATCCACAGATAAAAAATAATTTAAATATAAGTATTTGTCATAGAAGATAATGAATATGTAGTAATTTTTTTTCTTTCCTTCCATCTTTTAAAATTTTTTTACCCTGTTCTGGAACTCCATGAAAAGTTTAATTTTCTCTGCATACAGGACTTTTCTCCTTCACTATTTTCAAGAAAGAATTTTGTATTTAAGCAAATCCTCTGTTTTCCTAGACTTTCCGATACCTTTTAATTAGAACAATTGTCTAAAAGGGGATTTCTGGGTAATATCCAATTATCAAATATTAAATGTTAAGTTTGTAACTGCAGATTTTTTTGCTCTAGGCATTCCAAAGAAAAATAGGCTTATGAGTCAGAAGGGAGAAGACATACACTGTCTGGTTAGCTAAGCATTGAAGAAACAGAAATTAGATTTCATATTATCTAAGGCAGGTCAGTTCTTTACCCCCTTGAGTGTCTTTTTAGCATCCAACCACCTCATAATTTTTACTTGCAACTTTGCTTACAGCTCTTTTTCATCACTACTGATTACAAAAAGATAAAAAAATCCAGCATGTTCTGCCAAGTCTTCAAGCTTTCACCATGCTGCCTTCAATAATCTGTTCTTTGCCTGGAATAGTTTGCTCTGGTGCAGTTCAAAACAAAGATAGAAAAGCTGTTGATCGCTTTATTCCAAAAGGGCTTATATTTGGTCACTCAAATCTAGAACCTCTGTCACCCCAATCAGTCTCAACTTCCAATATGGATAGTAAGGTAAAACACACTCTGAAAAATACCCACTTGTCCCCCTCCCCCCCCCACACACACAGTTGATTTGCCCAAAAGTCAATGAATATAACGTGAAAATTCAGGATGTTTCCATGGGGCAGCCATCTGTTTTATGTTTTATTATTTTCAGAATACAATTTTATACTTCAGCTTTATGTGCATTGGTTGAGATTTATGACATTTTATGTAACTGTGACCCATCGTGATGAATATTACAGATGATGATAGGCTCGTTAAGCACATCTCATTTTAGTCAAACTGCAAGTGGCATTTTGTTTATATGGTTCATTTCACCGACAAATTAGATTCCAAACTGATTGCTTTCTGGAATGACTTTGTTCATCAATTTCTAGACTAGGCAATTACAAAGACTATACTCGTAATTAACAAGCCTCTGTATCAACAATGTTTTTAAACTGCTTGACAGTACTAGTGAAGTTTACTAAAATTCAGATGTTAATCTTCAAGGTCTATCAGAGCATCCAGAATTTTATGAAATAATATCTCACAGGCATATCTTTTCATAGTGCAAAATTAAAAGCCTAACACCTAATAATGAGATGATGCCCTCTTTTCCTCTTAGCTTTATTAGAAAGGAGAAAAAAATGCACTTAATTTGTGAACTATTCAAATAATTAACTCAGCATTGTTTTTTTCAGTAATAAGCGAGAAGAATTATAGGAATTTTAAGTTTTGATTTGCCAGGGAATTGGTGAATGGCATTAGTCAAAAGTCTAGGATTTGTTTGCATATCAGAACCAAACTCAGAAAGAACAATATCAAGACAAATGAACTTGAATTCCCTGGGGCATAATCCCACAGTGAAGTCAGCACTTTGCCTCTGATCCCTAAGTGAGGAAAAAACACCTCTGAATGTGCCTTGCAGAATACAACATTGGTGACTTGCCCAAAGCCAGCTACAAACATCATGTCAGAATGAACTCTAACTGGTGTTTCTTTTCTTAGTATGTTAAATAAGGAAAACAGCATTTCTTCACAGTAACTCATATAGAGCTATGGTTTGGATTTTGCAACAGAAAGATGTTCCTGAGCAGAATTCACACAGCATCAAGGCCTTTTCTGCTTCTCACATCACTGCTGCTGCTCCAATACCAATGAGACTGGGGGTGCACAAGAAGTTGTAAGAGGCCACAGCCAAGATAGCTGACCCCATTGATCCAAAGGATATGGATTCCAAAGGATTCCATATGGTGTCACTCTCAGCATATAAACCTGGAGGAAAAAGGAAAGGGGCATCACATTCAGAGCAGTAGTGTCTTTCAAAGTCACTGTTTCCCAGGATAAAGCCCTGTTTTCCTGGGAACAGCTGAACACCTGCCTGCCCATGGGAAGTGGTGAATGAATTTTTTGGGTTGTTTGTAGGTGCAGCTTTTGCTTTGTAAATTAAATTCATATATAAATACATGAATATATGAGTTTTCTATTTTTAACCTTCTATTTCTTTTTCGCCTCCCACCAGGGGAGAATGCACAAGTGGCTGTGTGAAGCTCAACTAACAACCAGGGTTTATTCACAACCAAGGTCAAACATACCCTGTGCCCCAGGTATTTTTATCTCTATTTCCACAAAGCTGAAAGGTTACCTGATGTGCCTCAAGATTTCAAAAATATCTTCATGGGAGTCTCCATATGTAAGACTATCTCCTATCCCTTCATCTGTGCTGACCAAGATCACCTTCCCGATTGTAAGATCAGGCAGATTGTCTTACAGGATGTCTCTACGGCAGGTATTCCACTGCATGCCACCTCAGAATGAATTATACCAGCTTTCTGTCCAGATGATTTCTAAATTAAAATTTTGAAGGGCTATTAACCCAAAACATAAATCAGAGCCTTTGAGATTCAAGATAAAAATTAGGAAGGGAAATGCAACTTTAACTTTTTCACCATTTAGCAGAAGAGCACATATTAACCATCAGCATTTGCTAAAAATTAATGTAAACAGTTCATGTCCTTGCAAGCTCTGAATATCAGGCTGTGGCAGAAACTATTAAGCTGGCTCACAGAATGCATCCCTGAATAGCTAAAGTGACAGAGTATGGAGAAGAGCCAGCACCTGGTGAAAATATAAATAAAATTTTAAAACACTCTAAGGATTGCAAAGGCCTTAGGTGAGCGATGAGGTGAAAGAGTAAACCAGCAATAACTCTAGTCTAACATGCACTTTAAAAACCAATAAAAATAAACAAGACAGCAGAAAATGGAAGCCTCAGATATCCAGAAACTGCAAAAAGTAAAGACAACGGAGATGCACACACTTGTATCCCTGATGCTACTGAAGGGGTTCAAGTCTGGGCATTGAAGACTACATTCTCAGTAACACAGTCAAATCCGACTTAAAGTGGCTGATTTAATATAAACAAATACTATTAAACTCAGTTTATTAAGCCTCACTTTCTCTCTGGACTAGAATTTTCCATTGTATTTAACAATGGAATGGCACATACACTGGAATTATCTTCTGATTTTGCAAACTCCTTTTGGCTACAATTGGGAGTTTAGCCCACTTTAAATCCAGGCAACTAATATCCATGCAACTTAAGCCCCTTTTGCAGCTGCTTTTCCAGGAAAAGGAATATCATTTTTCTGACTATTGTTCTGACTTCTATAATTCTCAGCTTCATTGAGAAAGTCAGTCAGTCACAGTACACATTAATGTAAGTACCTGAGATATCTGTCTGGCATTCAAATTTTGCTTTTTTTCCCAGGAAATGTGTTTTAATTCCTTGCTAAATAATTAATCAAAAGCTAACCAGTGGATTTTTCACTGATAGCTTCCTTCAAATTCTCTTCCAGGTTTGGCCTTTGAGTAGATTTGCACCTTATACTAGATATTATTGTCCCTAGGCTAATAAACTATAATAAACTACATCTTCTTTGTCAGCCATAGATATGATCCCTAATGTTTTATGTATGAAGCATCCTGACCAACAAGAAAAACCAAGATTAGTTGCTATTATCATGAGACAATTGTTACCATTTCTTCAAGCTTAACTTAAAAGGACAATTTCTGCCTAAAAGCAAAATCCTTTTTCTTCATTAGTAATGGCATTTCAGGTTTATACAAACTAAACCCATTACTATTACAGCAAGTATTATTAAAATATATATTCCACTTGGCCTTAATCACTTGGGTCATGTGGAAAACACAAACCAGATTATGAAATAAAATGAGTTCAGCTTTCACTTAGATGAGAATCTATTTCCTACATCAGAAAAGTTTATTTTACTTGCTGTATTAGCTGTTTAAATAGACTCAGTGCATATACTGTAATGAATCCATATATAATACACTGAGGAATTAAAGGCTCAGAGTACTGGAATTAAAGGTTCCATTATTTTTCAGGTAATTTATTTTGCATCACTGTATTATAAGATTGAGGACAGATGCTTTGGCCCTTTGCCTCAAATTTGCAGACGGTTCACCTTATTTATGTGAATACTTCCTATAAATCCAGCAAGTCCCAAGGGTATACTTAAACATGCAAATAATATTGCCAGATCAGGGCCCTCATCCTGATTTGCTGTGGGCTTTTTTTCCTTGTTTCTGTCCGACTCCTTGTTTTTTAATTATCTTTCCAGATGATTACTCCTGCCTTCCAAGTCCATCTTTGTGTGGGGCACATATACACCTAGCAGGTTACTCCTACCTATTTCTCTCTGATTCCATAATCTTGCTGCTTCAAAGCATCCAAAACAGTTCCCTACCTGGAACTCGCCTTTCCTGAAACCCACATTTTGTTTGATTTCTCCTAGTCCTATACAAAACACAGACAATTATTTTAATTTGATAATACTTTTTTTTTTCTAAAAGACGGATTTCTATGAATACATTAACAAGGATTTCAGCAGAGGTTAAATACAGTGATATCCTTGTTTGCTTCAGCAAGATTTTTCAAAGCCCTTTTAATTATCATTCAAACCCATTACATATCTTTTTGAGGTATCTGGGGACTCTGGGTAAAGGAGCTTTATGCTATTTCAAATCCAATTTCCTCATAAAAATTGTCCATCCCTCCATTTCCATGCTTGATAGGCTTTCTAGCCACTTTTAAGGACAATATTACCACAAAAAGAAAAAAAAAAGGTGAATGTATTGTGCATATTGTCTCTGCACTGTAAACAATTTTTGCATCATTTAATTGTTACAAAGACTCAACAAGATCAGTGTATTTTTTATTAAAGCTAAGAAACTGATATTTTTCTTATCCTGGTAGATGGTTTCATAGTGTTTGCAGAGTAATCCATTGGCAGCAGGAAACTGTCACAGATTTGATTTTTATTGCACTGCTTTAGCATCAAAGTCACATACTTTTCACTTAGTAAATGAATAGGAAACAACTAAATTTGGTTTAGCCTTGGCAATGTCTGTAGTATTTCTGGCTAAGTAAATTAGCCACTATCAGCCATCTTTTGATGCAATATTTAACTGAGGCCAGGAATATTTAGAGGCATTTAGTTTTCCAAATACCTCTCCTCACAAACATATTCCAATAGTCCCTCTGTCCTGGCCAAATTCAAATACAATTTTTTCCTCTTTTTAAATAATTGCAACCATCTATGTTGTTTTCCATGGCTATATTTTGCCCAAGATAAAATAATTTCATCTATGAATTGCATCAATGCTGTTACATCAGTTAACAAATGCTACACTTAATGTTTACTCAGGTAAAATCAAAAAGCTACTTGAAAGAAAATAACTAGTTAGCAGTACTATCCAAACTTATCTGCCCCCAGAAAAGTGCACAGATATGGAAAATAAATAATGTTGGTCAATAGGGCTTAGGAATATGAGCATTTTGAATATCTCTATGCTTTTGCAGCACAAGATGAAACAGAAATTTAATTCATAGCGTAGCCATGTGACATTCCTGGGTTAGAGTAAGCCATGTTGAAGGATAAAGGGAAGCTGATAAGTGGGGCTTTTTCTTGCTTTATCATCAGAGAAGAATCAAGAAAGAAGCAGCTTAGACTGTAGATCTGTTCTGAAAGTCATTGGTAAGTAACAATAGATATGCTTGTGTGCCCTCTTTCCAAAAAAGGGGTTTTTTTATATATATGAAGACTTATAATTGATGATGCATAAAAAGGTGACTATTTTAGACCACTATCATCCCCAGGAGCTGTCAAAGAAATATTCTAGTTGTCAGCTCAGAATTCAGCTTTCATGCCACTTAAGGTGTTGGATGCTTAGACTTACAGCATTAATACTGCCCCAGGAAAATAAAAATTTCCATTACCAAAGCCAACCAAACAATAAACAAACACAAATATGAAGTAATGGTCTTATTTTCAGAAAAGCTGGAGGGTATGTACTTGTTCTGGACTGGGTATTACTTCTGAAACTATTCTGTAACTTTCACAGAAAGTAAATCAACACTTAAGAGGCTATATGGAATCAGACCATGTTTAGACTTCTAAATCTTTTGATTTATGTTTCTCTTTCAATCTTCAGGCAATTGTTTCATCTGTCTATATCTTAAAGCTGTATTCCCTCTAGTAAAATATTTAATCTTTATAATTAATTTCAGAAAGCTTTTTTTATTTATCATGATAAGGAAATTGTAGATCCTATTAAACATATTAAATGTATCTTCAAGACAGATTGGCATGAAATTCCTTAAAATTACAATGACATATCAAAATCTTCCCCAGATAGATATAACTAGAGAACTTAATGGCTGAATTTACAGATCCTGTAAGGATGTATATCTGTCTTCATAAGATAAGAGACATGGAGATATTACAAGTAGACATCAACTCTGTTCAGAAACTAGGCTTGATAGGTACATAGTACACATGAGCTGGAACACTTCAAAAACCATCAGCATTTCAACTGAAACAAAGCTGATAGATTCCAGAAGTAAACACCCCCGTGGTTTTTTTCATCATGCAGCTCTAATATTCCATGAAGGAGCAAATTAGTGTTCTTAAGTCATTCCTCCCCAGTGAATACTAAATGTAATGCTCAGGATTTATGGATTGCTAACATTCCACAGGACAAGTATGCTGTTCAGTGTGCCCAGAAGTCTTAGTTTTGATTGATCCAGTCTGGGTGATGTATTGAAGCACAATGTAGATTTCTGTTTGGCTATACACCCAACTTTCCTCTTTGTATTTGGAACATAGCCTAAGTGCAGAAAATACTTGCTTGACAGTTTAGACAGAGCCAATATCAGCACTTTCTGAAAATAAACATAAATCTTGTATTTCCACTCAAATTTGCAAAGCTTTGCAAAGAATTCTCAAGCATATGTACCAGGAGGGGGTTACACCAATCAGCTTTGATCTTTTAGGACAAAGTATAGTAGAAGTGTATATTAAAGTTAAGTGTTTCTTTTTTTGAAATTCCCAGTCGTATTTATCTTTAGGAATGGATTACACAAGAAAGTGATAATTTCTTTATCACCTGACAGCCTTTTCTCAATTATAAAGCTCTTTCCCAAAGATAAACTGGTATAGCTTGCATTTGATGTTTACTGGGTGAGTTTAAATCAAGGCAGTGTTAAAATACAAGTCCATTTGGCTCCAGGTTTAAAATGGTATGAAAAATGTCTCTCAGGATTTGCGGACACTCAACAGTGATCATGGTCAAAATTTCAGTTTCTCTCATATTCTTTTCTTTCCATGACACTTAATTCTGCAGAATGCAACGTGGTCCAAGAACTTTGACTGTAGAAGCAGCTCCTAAACATTGTGCTTTTCCAAACCTGAAAGAACTGTTAACTGATGGAGATAAAAACTATCTTTTTGAACACCACACTTAACAAACCAACCTGTTATTATTATTGTTCAAGGCATATGTGGCACATTCAAGACTCTTTGTTACTTACATATTTTGAACCTGCCCATGGAAAGAAAAAAATCCTCAGGAAATATCTGCACCAGAAACTTTTCCTCTCCCCTTTTCATTTACTGCACTTTAGTTAATTAATGTGGTAGTTACCATCATAGTTGAAGTGCATCTTGGGGGTGCTTATCACAATGTTGTTATGAATCAGATTATAAACATCATCGCATAGTCCTACATATTTTCTGTTCTAACCTCACCACTAAGGAGTCTGGAATTGCTCAGTGAGCTGGGCGGGGACACAGCCAGGACAGCTGACTCCAAATTACCCAAGATATTCGGGAATTCCAGCTCCAGCTCTTGGCCCTGCACAAGACAGCTCCAAGACTTACACCTTGTGCCTGAGAGCATTGTCACTTCTTGAGCTCTGCCAGGCTTGGTGCTGTGATCCCTTCCCCGGGATTCAGTGCCCAGCCACCCTCCTGATGTAAAACTTTTTCTTAATATCCAACCTAAATTTCCCTGACACAACTGCAGGTCATTCCCCCAGGTCCTGTCACTGTCACCACAGAGAAGAGATCAGTGGCTGCCCCTCCACCTCCCCTCATGAGGAAGCTGCAACTGCAATGAGGTCTCCCCTCAGTCTCCTTTTCTCCAGGCTGGAGAGACCAAGTGATCTCAGCTGCTCCTCCTAGGGCTTCTCCTCCAGAGCCTTCACCATCCTCGTGGTCTTCCTTTGGGCAATCTCTCTTAGATCATTGTGCCCCAAACAGCACACAGCACTCAAGACAGGCCACACTACTGCAGAGTGGAGCAGTCACATGAATATAAAGGAGAAAGTCTTGAACAAGAAGGGGAAACAGCTTTAGAATAAACTGTTAGCATGCAAGGAAGAGGAATATGCCTCATCTAGAATGAGATACAAAGGGAAGGAAACCAAAAGAGCCACACCAGTGACTGGACAGCATGAAATGGAATGAATAGCAAATTGTGAGCCTTGTACCTTCCCAAAAGATCAGAATTGGTCATGTACAGTGTAAAAAAGTCAACTGAATTAGAAGATGCTTGGTTTCAGTTCATTCATTTCTATACCAATAGAGCCTTCTGAATTTCAAATCTGTTTCTGATTTTTTCAACCTTTTGTTGTTAGGGATTTTTCCATTTTCTAAAAGGGGACCAGTCTTTAATCCAACCTCTTGGATTATTGCTTATTGCCAGACATTCCAAAGCTATAAAAAGTGCTTTTCCAATCAATGAAAATTTTGCTTCTTTGGTGAAACAGAGTAACATTAGCAAATTAGCTTCAGGAATGAAAAACTACATGGAGAAATAGAAGAAAGCAAAGTTGTCACGTTAAAAATTTACCATGGCTCTGGACCATTCTCTGACCATGAAAAGCACTGCAGAGGACAATGAATGGGTTTAATGTTCACACAAGAGTATTTTTCACTAAATCACATATTATTGTACAGACTCTAGGTTTCATGAAGAAGCCTTTTATCCAAATGCTTCCTTGGTCCAATCTATTGTAATGTATTTAATCTAAATTATTTGTGGTACAAAAGAAATGAAGAACATTAGTCATGTTTCCTTTTAGTTTTCTTGGCAATTATATGGAGCTTGCTTTTACTCTCTCACACACCACTGTAAATCAGAAGTAAATTCACCAAATTAGGTGAAATTCACTGGAACAAGCTTGTATAAGTAAGTGAAGAATCAGATTCTTTATACTTTAATTCATTGTTCCTGCTTTCTTTCCTTTCCTGCCTCCCATCATTATTTTAGCCTAGAGGTAACTAAGGTCAGCATATTTTGTTTGCAGCCTTGATCGTGGTTACATCTTGTCTATATTTATAGTGAATGAGACAGATCAAAGAACTCTAAATCAGCTGCAGAAATAGCTAAAGCTTGCTTAAACAACAGATGAAAAACACTTTGCACGCACTGTTTGACCTAACCTCAACTCTGCCCTCACAATAGATGAAGAAATGCAGCTTTCTGTCTGAACAACAAAAGTAATGGGTAACATTTACCAGCACAAAATATAATGGTATATGGTATATCACATTAATTTATGAAACATCAGACTTCAAAAAAATTCTCTTCCCACCAGAAAACAAAAATGAAAATTTTCAACTTTCAAAGAACCTTTTTTTTTCCAAAAAAATGCATATGACAACTGTAAATTGCTGTTTCATTTATATAGAACCTCTACCATAACTCCAGAAATTCTGAAGTACTTGTAGATAATAATGCCTTAAGCTCACTTTCTGTCTCAAGAACTGCTCTTATAAACACACATAAGAAAGCAAAGCAATTGTTCAGAGGAAATGTTTCCCTGACATTTTGGACACAGTGAAACTAGTACATGGGGCAAACGGTGGGGTCAGATCACAACATGTCCATACATTGCATGTCATTAAGGTAATTTGCTAGTACAGACTGAGCTATGGTTTATTCCTTTCTTGTTTGTTTTAAATTCTTATTATTTTAAGAAATTACATATAGAAAGGTTTGGCTTGACTTAACTAAATATTTGATTCATGTCACATTCAAGTACTTCAAAAACTGTCCCCTCATGCATTGTCATAAGTCAAAGCATGGAGCCTTTGGAGGCCCTTGAGTCTACTGCTAATGCACAACCAAATTTCCTGGGGAGTACTCTTGGTTTTCAGGAATATATCTGCAGGATATATCTCACAGAATATGCTTAGTATCATATAGACATTCTTCTCAAACCTTACTTATCTTTCTGCAGAGCATAACACAAGGATGAGATGACAGCTTTAATCATGGATTTCCCTTATTTTTTTCAGGCTGATATTATTTTAGATTTTGAAGAAATATCTGCTTCAGAGTAGAACATCTATAGTCTGTAAATCAAATCTAGATTTTTAATGAGTGTCTGAAAAGTGCAAGAACCAAATAGATATTCCTTCTCAAAGAGATGTTCCAGGTGGTCAGATCCAAGTACATCTGCTATTTAAAGTAGTGAGTTGACGCTGCTAACTCTACATCAAAGACAAATCAAAGACATTCTCCAGTGGTAAAAGCATTTGGCACTTTTCATATGGGTAGTTGAAATTCAGTGATTAAAGTAGGATTATTTTTTCTGTGTGTTTCATTACACATCTTCAGCACACAGAAAAGTAAGCTTAAAGCACCTCTAGTGATCTTGGATTCACCATGTGCAGGAACTTCACTATTAGGACTCTTATTGCCAGCAAAATCACACTGTTGGATATAGACCATACGTCTTTGCCTTGGGATCTGGGAAACAAGTTTAGGGAGTTTTCAAATGCAATACAAAGGACTTAAAGTCTATTTCCTTAGCATCTGAATATAATCATGTAGTTAGACTTCTCATTCAATTTGCAACTTTACCTATAACATTATGAAGAGAAACAGTTTCTGTTTCTTATCTACTTTACTTGTCTTCTGTACAATGTTTTATATTCAGAAAGCAGCCATCTAATGACAGAATATTAATTGCCCTTTCTTTGTAAGAGTTTTTAGGATACACATGAATATGACACAAGATCACAAAAGTAGAAAAATAAAATTACTTAAAATGAAAACAGACCTGTCTTACTAATTTATAAGACAAAGTTTATTAGAAACACAGAAATCTCAAATCTCACTTTCAGGCCTTGAATCTTATTTCATTGCAGTAGAGCACCCAAATTTATTTGATTATAGTTAGCTTAGTTTAATGGATCAGAAAATAAATGTCGGGCAAGTACTATAAACAAAATATGAAATTTCCTGAGTTTGGGTTGGCTTGTTTTGGTGGGATATTTTGGTTGGTTGTTTGGCCAGATGGTTTTGGTGGGGTTTTTTGGCCAAAGTAAAGCTCTTTCTTCACAGACTCACCTAAATAGAGAATCATTAAACCTCTTTTCTGCCCAAAATGTCTTAATTCCCTGCCAGATTCTGATTCTCAATTTCAACTGTTTTTGCATTTGTCCCTTAGCAAAAGTTTGATTATTTTTTGTGAACAACCAGCAAACTTGTAAAGTGTGATAGGCCTCCATATTAATCCATCAGCAAAATTGTATAAATCACATTCTTACTGTCAAAATTGTAGAGAAATAAGGCTGCATTTTGTAAGAGTCAAGTCCTTAAAATCTACTGCCTCCTAAAAGAGGTCAGATTGTGGTTCTTCTTATCATTTTACCATCTAGAATGGGAAGAAGTGGCAGGAGACACAAATTCTTTTTACTTTTTTTTTCATCTTCAAACATTGCTATACCACTCCAGGTGTGAAGCCACATTAGAACTGGCCTGCTTTACCAAGGAAAGTCTACAAGGAAAAATGCCTTTTTCATGACACTCTGCATGTTGATCATATTAATATGTGAGGACACTTGAATCTTCCAAACACCCAAAAATATTTCAATAATTAGTTAAAATCAATAGATTTAAAAAATTCCAATCTAGATCTTGGAAAATACTATCAACTGACTGTAAAAAAACTGCAATTGCATAGGATTTTCAACCATAGTGGGATTCCATTCTGAAAAGTACCACGAGTCAAAGAAAATATTCAATTCACATTTTGGATGCATACAATGAGTGTGACTTTATGGCCTGCTATGTAGCAGGACAGACTGAACAAGTAAAATGTCTCTAGAGCATTCAGAAATTATACAGATTTGCATGGTCTCCCTTCTTCTGTCCAGTACTCCCCCAAACACCCATTCATGAGCTAAATATGGCCTTGTATATACAGAAATTCAGGAAAATTAAGAGAAAATTGAACTTAATTTTCACAACACAGTTCATCATTGGTCAGTCTTTTCTCTATTTTAACCTCGTGTGTATCATTTAAAACAGAAATATTTCAGCACACAAAATGGAAAATATCTTTATCTGTGCTATAAATTTCCCCCACAATTTATGCAGTATTCTTCTGCTGCAGTATTCTTCTACCAAAACATATTTAGGTTAAGCTTTCCCCAGAACATCAATTTCTATATTGTTTTTTCTTTCTTTAAGGGCCTATGCTGGATTGCATCCAAAGCAGAGTGGCCAGCAGGAAAAGGGAAGTGATTCTGTGTCTCTGGTCTGGTGAGACCCCACCTGTACTGCTGCATCCAGCTCTGGGGTGCCCAGCACAAGCAGGACACAGACCTGTTGGAGCAACTTCAGAAGACAGCCAGGAAGATGATCAGAGAGATAGAGGATCTCTCCCATGAGGAAAGGCTGAGAGAATTGGGATTGTTCAGTCTGGAGAAGTAAAGGCCTTGGGGTGCCCTAATTATGGCCTGCCAGTACCTGAAGGGAGACTTCAAGAAATATGGGAGAGTCATTTTACATGAGCATGTAATGATAGGACAAGAGAAAATGGATTTAAACAGAAAGAGAGTAGGTTTAGATTAGATATGAGGAATAATTTTTTCACTACGGCACTGGAAAAGGTCACCCAGAGAAGCTGTGGATTCCCATCCCTGGAAGTGTTCAAGAACATCTCAAATGAGGCTCAGGGCAATCTGGTCTAGTGTGTGCTTGCCCACAGCATGGAGGTTGGAACTAGATGATCTTTGAGACCTCTTCCAATCCAACCCATTATATGATTCTTATTTTATGATTCTATGGTAGACTTGTTTCCTTTTTTTAAGGAACTATAGATGTTTAGTGAATGAATTCAATAACTGTAAGGAATCACTAAGGAAAAAAAAAATCCTCAGTTTTCTCTTGCTGGCATTTTGCAGTGTGGTTGAATGCCACATTGCATAAGTAACATATTACCCTGAGAGCAGCTACAGAGACATCTTCCATCTTGTGTGCCTGAAGACTGCAACTATTTCCTGCTGGTGTAGATATATAATTTCTTACTGTTCCATTTGTTAAAAGAAATCAATTTATGTGCAAGATCACTACCTCTTCTACCTCCTGTAGTAGGATTTAGTTCTATCATGACACCCTTGTGACTTTAGGCTTGAAGTTTCCAGGTTTCTGACAAAGTATTTTTCATGGCAGATGTTTTGTGGCTGGCCAAGGCTTGTGCCAGCAGCCCATAAGAGCATCATTAAAAAGGGTCTAAACCTATCTGATTTGAAACATTTGAAACTTACCTTTGCTCATGGGAAACTGGAAATAATATTTACATGCAGGGGGTCTGCAGGTTTCATTGGTAGTTTGTTCATAGTTTGTTTTTCAGACATACAGTTCGTACTGCAGTGTAAAGTGGCCAACATGAATTACAAATAAATAACTTCTAGCACTTTAGTCTGCATGTTTGCTTAAAAAGAAACTGTATACCTTTCCCAAAAGACACACCAGCTGCTTGGTGTCTGACAGCAAGTAAAACAGATTATATGCAAATCCAGAAATGTGCTACTCTGGCTTTAATCCTCTTTTGTTTGTGATATGCAGCAGCAGTTTTAGGCAATATGATGCAGAAAATGGGGCAGGCCAGGTTTGGTAAAAACAATAAAATGTTTGAAAAATATTTATGGTAAATTATTCAAATATTCTTCTACCATCAAATGTTCAGAACATTAACATCTTTCAAATGCTAAATAGCTGTGAGTGCTTGGGATATAAAATCATTCATTAAAGGAAGTGACTGAGGTCATCTGAATGTTATTAATTATGGGATGGATATAGAGATATGCGTTTTCACATGGTAATTCATCAGTTATTTGCCGTAGCCCTGAGTAGGGTTGAGCCGTTTCAACTCAGTTTACTGAAAGCTGAAGCACAGCAAGTCAAGATGACTCCTGGAATTGTTTGCAGGAGATTCTGTTCTAGTTGGACCACATGTTTTCTCTAGACTTGCCTGCACAAAGACCTATTCAATATTGCTTGCAAGAATGTCAAAAATACTGAAATAAATTCAACTGAAACATTTTTCACAAATTACATTTGAAATACGATGTGCTCTCATGATAAGTGAGATATATATGGATCTTTATCCATGGATCTATAAAGAGAACTTAAAACCATTGCTACATATAAAGGTCTTGTTTCTCAGGTCTCCACTTTGCAAAAGATGCATGGCCAAGACAGGAGCAGCAGGTCAGACAAGGTCCACGCTTACATACTTATAATACACCTTAACCTAGTGTACACAGAGAAGGTTAATTCCTGTCTTTGTCTTCCAGCACTTGCATCCTTCCTGTAGACTGGGCTAAGCACCTGGGAAACAGCTCCAAATGAAGCCTCCTAAGGTTTCTCATCTGATGGACAGCAAAGGGGGTTCCACTCCTTCCACACTGTCATTCATTCCACCAACTTACAGTACAAAGCAAGCAGCAGCCATCCACCTGCACAGGCAGAGGGAAGAACAGACCCAAATGGGATAGTTGACATGATCTATCAGAATTTTGATCTGTTCTTGCTCCTTCCTCAGGTTTATCCACAAGGAAGAGGAATAGGCCAACCATCTCTCCAGAAAAAAATTCTGGGATGGAGGTTAAATTCTGAGGTGATTGCTAGTTGATAGAGGTCAACAGGTTAATATGTCACTGGAGCTTTCTCCTTTGACATTTCCAGCTCTTTCTATCTTGTACTTATCTTGCATTCAGTACTTACAACAGGACTGTCAGACTTAATAGTTTGAGGAGGGGACTGTATGTTTCATTCCCTTACTCCATTTACTTATTCAATTTTCTCAGTTATTACTAAGTTTGGCCGTGAGTTTCTGCTGTTATTTCTTCCTACAGAAAACTGTAGGACTGCAGAATGAAGAGAAATGGGGCAACCCCTCCACTACAAAAAAAAGAAAGCCTCTGAGGCATTATTTTTCAAATTTCAAGACTTTTCAAACAGTATTGTAATTTCAGATTCAATTACATCAACCCACTCTTTGCACACACACTTTGTAGTCATACAGTGAAGAAAGACCCTGAAAGGCTCTGAAATGTTCCTGAAAGACCCCAAAGGCCATGCAGCCCACCTTCACAAGTGGTTGGGCATCAATTCTGGTGATACATATGCGTGAGCCAGCAGAAGCATTGATCTCATCTTTGACTGTAAGAAACAGCTGACATCTTTAGCATCAATTTGGACGGCTGACTTGCACTGAGCATCCAACTGCTCTGTGCTATACTGTCATGTTTATCCCAGCAGATAATGTAAAGCTTCCTTGGGAAACATGAGTTGTAGCTACTGTAATATAGGTATAACTATAAAAGGTAGCATTCCTCATAAAATTCCCGTTTCTGCAAAGAAAAAGAAAAGTCCATACTCCCCACTCTGTCAGGTAAAATGAGATACTATTGGAGCACCAGCTTCTCTCTACTGAAGTAACAGTGTGTTGACAACTATTAGCATAGTAAGTAAATAAGTACTTGCATAGTATGTAAGTATCACCAATATAAATTCTCATAACTCACTGGCAACATGACTATATTTTGGAGGGACAATGCAAACACAGAACTGATAAAAAGTTAAGTGGTTTTAAGGGAACAATTAAAAATACAATAATAAACATAAATCCTACAAGTGTGTACAATACAAAACAAACATGGTATAGCAGAATTTTCCTTTTCAACAATACTATGAAAAGTTAAGTGCTCACTTCAGTATTCATTACAATTATACATAAATATTTATTTGTTAATTAAGGAGAATCTTGTGTTGAGCTGAAATGTAATACTTGTGAAGATATGTTTGGGTTTGTTTGTTTGTTTGTTTTTCAGACAAGAAGAATGGAAGTGGCATTTCCTGAGCTGTGTGCCACAAAAATGAATTCAGTAGACAAATGTAGAAAACAAATATCAAAGTTCTCACATGGATGAAAGAATGGAAAAAAGAGCAGAACCATATTAGCATATTTTGTAGCAGTCAGGGGAAGGGCAAGGCAGTAGAAGAACTACTCTTTGTGTTGGTTCATTCAGAGCTGATTTTCAGACACAAGACTGGTGAGATTTGATCCTGTGGAACTGTGATACTCAGTATGAGTATAATGATGTGTTTCATAATATTAGCAGTATAATAACAAAAGGTAGTAAAGTTTAAATGACAAATCAAAACACATATGCCAAAAAGAATAAATATAGTGGAATACTAAATTAAATAGTCTTCAATGGGATAGGAAAATATACTATGAAAAAAGGCTGCAGAGAGAAGAGCTATACCTGACACATAACCAGGGACATATAAATAATTCTTTGATATAATACTTTTGTACCTTCCTATTTCTCAAGAATTTATTGTGATATTTCTGAATTGTTTTTTTAAAAAACTCTTATATATGTCAAAATTTCCACTCATCATCCCTATTTGGGAAGAAAATAAAGTTTTAGAACCTTACAACCATTCACAAATTTAAGACAAGTAACATGAAGTCCAATCTTAGCCTGATTAGTGAAGATGGTAAACTGTATCTAACTGCACTTAATGAACCATTCTGGACTGTGGAAGTGTTAGTGCAGCCCATCCTCACAGTCTAGGTAAAGGTCTCCCGATGACAGCTGTGTATGAAGTGAATTGGAATGATACCTTGGAATTGAATCAATGTCGTGTACTGATGCTCTATTACTAAAATGGCAATGGAGCAATGAATTATGGGGGGGGTGTCTTGCACTTTTATTAAGAGTTTGAGTACAAACTCTTGGGTATATATGTAAATAATGAAATAAC
Source organism: Cinclus cinclus (assembly GCF_963662255.1). NCBI lineage: Eukaryota > Metazoa > Chordata > Aves > Passeriformes > Cinclidae > Cinclus > Cinclus cinclus. The sequence continues at coordinate 15,909,222 of NC_085050.1, read as the reverse complement.
TTCCAGTTTTATTTCAGGAGGGAAATCTGCAGAGAAAGTGCCACATAGAGCAGTGAGAAAATACAGCAGGAGCAGAATAATTACATTTTTTCTCATGTTGAGGACACTTGATACAAGCCAATCTACACTGACTTTTTAAAAAGTTGCCAACCCATGATAGAAATCCAGACAAATTTCTTCTTTCTTGCTGCTTGGTCATCAGTTATGGAAACACATGGGCTTCTCCTTTGTATGCAGCTGTTGTGGGGCTCTGCTCCTAATTTTGCCTCAAGTCTTGGTATGGGTAATGAAATAAGATATTCAAAGAATAATTAATATTTACTAAGTACTCCAAAATGCTTTGTATGAAAGTTGTTAAAAGCCCTGAAATAAAGAAAGCAAGATTTTCATGGAGAAAATGTTGGCAGTAGATGTATTTCTTAGAGTACTCAATGAAAGACTTCCAGTGAAATTCAGGTAACATTTCACGATATCTTCCAAACTACTCTCATGGTTCAGTTGAGAAAAGTCATGAAACACAGTCCATGTGCAAATGAGCTAAAAATGTTGGAAACTGAATCTGGTACAGATGTAGTGTCTGAATTGCAGCAGCAGAGCTGAGCATACAGTGAAGCTGTATTCTGAGTTTTATGTAGTCATGAGAGGAACAAGGAGCTGGACTCCATGATTCTTATGGGTCCCCTCCAACCTGGGGTATTCTATGAGCCTGAAATTATAAAAAGCTTCACAAATTCCCAAACATTAATCAAAGAAAATTTTTTTGAAGCTTGATGGATATTTTAACTTACTTTTATTTCATATAACAGATTATGTTGTCCCAAAAAGAAATGTCTAATTTCCTCTCAGAAAAGGTGGAGTTGAAAAGGAGTCCCTGGGCCCACAGGCAGTGGGTGTGGATAGAGATCTCATGTACAGGTGATAGGGCCATAAGGACCATTAGTGGCCTCAGGGTTCACAACAACTATATGTCATTCAGACTCACAATATCAATTACACTAGAGAAATTTAAAAATAATAAAAAAAAAATAAATAAAAAAAAAAGGGAGAGAGAATGAGTAATTGACTCAATGCTACCAGTGCTGTACAGACTCACATGAGGTCTGTGGAAACCAGACAGATTCACATTCAGATGACCACAACCAAGCACTTACTCAGCTGCTTTATATGTCCAAACTGTTTGTACAAACCTCTAATGAACTTTGCTTTTTCTGTTACAGAACATCTGCTAACATTACACAGGCAGTGTTTATGGAATTCTTTAAAGGTCAAGGGTGATTCTGCTGAAATGCATTATGTCCTCATGTGATGTTGATCAGAACATACTAACCCATTCATTTTGGGTTATGCCCCATGATTTGCCCCATGACTGCAAGAGGCATAAGAGTATTGAAGGAGTTATTTTCTTTAGTTCTCTCAAAGTGAGGGTTCTTTACGTAGGTATACTGGATGGAAAATTACTGGAGGAAAAACCTGTGCAACATTCCACCTCTGTTAGGTTCCAGCAGGCAGCCATCTAGTACTATGTTACCTTCAGCAATTTCCTTAGTTCCTGGGAACTGGCTCATTATTTTACAATTTGGCACACAAATATAGACTGGAACATTTCTTAGAGATAATTCTTGCACCAGAGTAGTTGGCTATTCTCTGTACTCCTGGCAAAGGTCTAAACACTGTAGTAATTCCCTGAAGTACTGAAATACCCATTTAAGTTTGACTTTAAGAATTAGCTCACATAAGCATGATAACCCAGTTTACAAGGCTCAATATATCTCTCTGAAATCAGAAATCTGTTATGACATCACCCAGATACGCTGACCAACTTCCCTTTCCAGCAAGCCAACTGAAAATGTCATTAGCTAATCAAGCTTGAGCCTTACTTCAAAATTTGAAGATGTTTCATGTCAGAATTTGATTAGAGGAGAAATGGAGTTGCTTAAAATCTCTTGGTTGTTAAACTTCATGACAAGTGAATCTACATATTTCATGACCACTGATGCCAGACAGTATTCACAAAAGATTTCCAGATTCTTTTTCGTAGGTATTTTACAGCCAAAATCTAAAACTGCTAAGGGAATTAATCTTGTCAAATCCAAATTACTGACTCATTCTCTAATACAGCATGAATAACAATTTATTGCTGACCAAAAAAATCTCATCAGGGCAACTCCAGATTGTATTTCAACAACATTACTGGATGATCTGTTGAATACTGACAAAAATTAAATCAGAAAGCATCATTCTTTTTAGAAAAACAAACAAATTCAGAGCAGAGTAAAAGCATGTGATAGCTGAGAATCTCTTTGCTGCTTGCTCATAACATAGAATATGAAAAGAGGTGTAAGAAATATGACAGAAGTGTTGGCAAAACACAAGTTACATTTATAAAGAATCAGAGACAGGAGACTTTCTTTGTTAGTTTCCATTTTTTATGGATATAAACTGGGGTAACCGTATGGATTTTCACATAGTAGATGTACACTAACAGGCAAATTCATCAGTTTTTCAGTTTTATTGCAGAAAAGAAACAAAATCGTCATGAGTTATTACTTCTTGGCAAAGATTTCAAGCCTTTTCTACTGGAAAAAATTATATGCCAGAAATTTCTAGTGTAACTTTAGTCTGTATTGTGGGCCAGAGTTTTTTCCCTTAGATAAAGTCAATGCAGAATAGATTAGTAAAGGGTCACAGTCAAGACATGGAAGGCACTGGAAGCATTTGATAGTTTCTACTAGTACCTTTCCCCAGCTACTTTGAAAGAAAAGGTCTTCAGCCCTGTGAAACAATGGTAAGCTATAATATCAGAATACTGCCAGCAGAGAAGACACCAGGAGTTTGGTTACTGCAGACCCTGAAATGGTGCCTAGCTCCAGGAAATAGCCTAAAGGGAAAGGAATTGCCTCCCACATAAAAGTACGTACAGGTTACAATTGAAATGTCTAGCATTTCAATAATCTGACTAATGTCGTAATTTCAGAAGAACCCCAAACATATAGCACACATCATCAGACATGAACAGCAAGTAGCAAAACTTGCAGTTGTCTGAAAAATGCTATCCATGGCAAGAAACCAGGATCTCCATTACTATGACAAGAGTTGCAACAAAGCTAGTGTACATTAAAATCAAATCAAGCTATCACAACTACTATAAAACCAAATAGAGAATTGTATGGTCTTTAGGTATAATTCCTACGACATCCTTTCCACTCCTGCTGCATTTTCCCATTGTCATGAGATCGCCTCAGCTGCTGTTTTAATGGGGTTAATGTTAAGCTTCCTTTCATCACTTATCTATAATTAGGACGGCTGTTATTCTATGGTTTCTGTAGAGCCATATGGTTATCTAATGCTAACAAGACCTGCAGTGCTTCACTTTCTGTATATTGCTTCCTGTCTGGCTCCTGGTTTCCTCATTTTCTGCAGCATTTCTTGAGTTGTCTATAAAAGGAAGGAAAAGGAAATCAAAGTCTGTGTTTATTGTGCTTCCTGGAGATTAATATTCCCCTATGAATAGGTTTGAAAATATTTCAGCCATGCTTGTCTTGTTTTTCTGCAAAATATACCCTCAGAGCTACAAGGAAATCTGTCCAAACTTGCTTCTGTGTATTTCTCAAAACATTACTTGTTTTGTTTTACTGACTTGCACCAAGGGAGCACCACTTAACATTCCTCAACTGATACTGCCACTACAACAGAATTTTGCCTTTATGTCACGACATTTTCTGCAGTTGGTTTCCAGTACTGTCCAGAAGGAGTTGGGCATCAGAAATGTGCAAAAAGAAAATATACTTCCTAATCTAAAAAGGACAAGACAAACCTGGGGTGAGAAAGATGTACAGAGTGGTCCCAGAGGTGACAGGGCCTGTACTGGTATTTCAGTGTCTAGAAATACAGTGGTTTGACTTTTAGGAAGGGAAACTCACCACACATTTTGATATTCTGTTCTCTGCCAAGGTTGGCAAGGTTTTCCACTGAGACAACAGTTTCATATAAGGCTTTCTTCCCCCCAAGAAGACACAACTGTAGACATTTTATTGTAAATTCTCTGTTTCTTAGAAACAAGTTTTTCTCATTTTGCTCTAAAACTCGGTTTGACTTCCTGTTTCCTTTGGGTCTAGTTTTTATTGTTTCAGTGCAGCACTTTCAGTGCCAATGTCAACACAAAGACAGGAACATTTCCAGTTTATGACAGGTCTGACAGTCATGTTTCCACTGCTTCTAGCTAGAAGCTAAACCAGTGGGCCAGCCCAGATGTTTTTGCAATGAAAACACTGATTGAAGAAAGAAAACAGACATCTTGGACATTAACAGGAGCCTGGAAAGCAAACACCTCACATGAGAAATAACCCGGAAAATGACACCATTACAGAACATGGTGATTCATGGTATCTCAGAGGACGAAGAGCTGGCATTAACCATGCATAAGGTTAAATCATTCTGAATTTGGTTGCCATCTAAAATTGAGCAATGAAGCTAAAGATTGGGTGGAATATTAAAACGGAAAGGGAAATGGGATAGTCTTAAGTAGAAAGTAGGGCAGCCAGAAAAGCTATTGTAACACATTAGACAGGATGCACAGTTGTATAAGTAGTCATCAGTATTCCAATACAGATTTCATCCAGATTTCTTTTCACTGATTACAATAAATAAGTTTTTGAAAATATAAAAATATAGGAATGCATAAAATCAAATTCTGATTACCAGGGTTTTTCCTGTTCTTTATATGTTCAGAGAATTTTCAAAGGAGAGTAGCAGAATTTAGTTCCCACTGAATTTCACTAAACTAGGAGTTTGCATAGTCTCTTTCAAAAAAACCTCTCACAGAACAGAAAAACTCTGTACTTTTGTCTATATTTTTTTTGTAATTTAGTGAGATCGATTAGAATAAACATAGAAGTGCAATCATTGTGCTGTACAGAACAGTTTCCCTCCATCCCCAAATGGATTGAGTTAAATATCAGTTTTAGGTACTTTGCTCTGCCTCCTACCCCTCAGTACAGTAACAGCTGCGCTATATAATGTTTATCCTTGCAAGTAAAACTGTCTTAGTTTTTCCATTTTACAAATTGAGGATTTGGGCATAGAGGGAATAAGGTACGTATCTTCAGCAAAGGCTGAGTTGTCTGGCTATTGGCACTGCATTCTCTGAGTATTTAAAAGTTATCCAAGGCCACACAGGACATCTTTAAGGGCAGAAAGGAACTGAACTTGAACTTCTGAAGTCCAGGCTAGAATCCTTAACTTTAGTCCATCTTCGCTCTTAAGACATTATTTTAGGTCAGAATTTTATAATAAGAATTATAAAGCAGAGTAGCTCCTAACCATGCATCTCAAGAAAATTTCTCTGTGGGAGCACACTAGACTGTAGGTGAGAATTCTTTTGGCACTGGAAAATACTGAGAGAGATAGATTTCATCTCCCCTAATTTCATTTTATAGAGACAGCTCATATTAATGATAAGATATATAGAGAGATATATAAAATACATAGATATTACAGATAAACAGAAACTTATTTTAACAATTGTTTTAATGTTAAAAATTATTGCTTCCACATTAAAACACAATAAGTCAAAATTAGATGCTATTTTGTAGTCAAGCCAAATGTTTTACCTCTTCAGAAAAATTTAGTAGTTGAAACTATCATGGTTGTTGATAACAAAACCAATGAACAGTGAGTAATTACAAAGCTGAACAAATTAACAAACAAAAATATAAGTGAGGATGTTTTATAGTAAACTGACAAATGTATTTTTCAACAGCATTTACACTGTGAAGAAAAAAAAATTCACAGTTTGAGTGGGCTTCTAATCTCTAATCAGCCTGCTACTTGTGTAGCAGACCCCCTTCACTGAATATTAGAATGATATAATTTATAGCACTGATGCCACTAAATTTACTTTTGAAGATAACAGGTTTTACAGTTTCTAAAAAAAAAAGTTTAAAACCTGCAGATTATTGAGTGCCATCTACTGTTTCATTACTTCTTCGTACACTAACTGTACTTTGGAGCTGCTCTGTCAAATTAAAATTCCATTCAGCAACTAAAGCAGAAATTCAGACTTTGGGATTTATTTATAAAGTGTATTGTATTTGTACCCAAAGTACAGTGCTCTCTTTTGTCAATAATAAAATAAATTTTATGAGCATTAGACAACAAAGCCATTAATTAAAGATAAAAATAGTTAAAGCTTAAAGTTAGCATCAGTCTTTTCTTTAGCTCAAATATTTTAGTACAGAGATAATAGACACCCTTAATTCTTTTCACATCAATAAATAAATAAATAGAAATATTTGGTACTTGGGAAAAAAATTGAAAGGGTAAAAAAAGAGAAAAACAGAAAAGTAACCCACCAGATATTAAGCTAACAATGGTTGTATTCTAATGATTGTGAATATCTAGGAATCCTTTTTTCTTAAGAAACAACAGCTTAAGTAACTAGGCATATTGCAATATCATGTATTGTTCAGATAGGCTTCTGCCTTCCTGAATAACGTATCTATAAGTATTTTTTCTTCAAGTTGTAGTGAGTTTGCATAAAGAAAGAGATCAAACAAACGTCATTGATGCCAATGACCTACATAAATCAAATATTCATGCTCTCTTGCACTAGTAGTTTTTCTTTTTGCTTTCATGCTTGCAAATCGTTCATAGAGTTGCTGTCTCTACTCATGAAGTGAGGAGGAACAAAAGAGCTAAAAAAACCCCAAACCAAGACAAAACAAAAGAAATTCCACTAGGCTTACTGGATATTCAAACTGTCATTTGCTCATTTTCCTACCTATTTTAGCAGCTCAATATCCCTTTGATAATCTATGTGGCCAGAAAACAATCTGCTGTGGGCATAATTCATTGTTTTGCACTTTTTAACTTACTGGTGAACTGTGAGGATTTTTTTTTTTTATTCAAGAATTATCACATTATTTCACTGCTTTTCATCTCCCAGGCTGCAGCTCTTGTACCAAAGTTGAGACAGTTACTCAGAGCTAGTAGTCTTACCTCTGAAGTTAATAAAGAGAGGTGAGTGCTTCTAAAAGACCCTCTGTCTCATACTAAGAAAAGTGCTAAAGATACACCAACTTTTGTGCATGCATGTTTTTAATTGAGTAAATTCACAAACACTATAGTCAAGTATTTTTGAGTATATTTAAGAGCATAGGGGAGGCAGTTCTTGAACAGGCTGACAAGAAGGCATATTGTCTTAAGCTCTAGTTCTCTATCACTTAGAGCCAAAAGGGTGAAGAGCCACAAGAGACACAGCAAAACATCAAGATCCCATGTCCTGATGAAAAGATGAGAATAAGTCTTGGAAATGGTGAAATGCATCATCAGAGCAGTTCTCTCAGGCTCCCATGGAGAGCTCCTCCAAATGGTTTCAGCTTCTCACTGTTCCAGGCTTCAGCTATTCTGGGACAAGTTTGTGTTTAAATGGCACCATATTGCAAACTGTGGACAGCCTCAGATAAATACACTGATGCCAAGAGAACTCAAGAGGTGACTGAAAGATGTTAAAATCAGGAAAACTGGTGTCTGATTGCTCAGTTCTTTCCACACATCCTCACACAGGAAGGTTTCAGTAGCAGCTTTGGAGGGGAGAGTCTTCATACATCAGTACTGTGCAATGGAGGACAGTGTGGGTATGGTGAGCACTGCAAAGGTCACACAGGTCATACAGAAGGGGCAGCGTGGCAAGGCTGAGAGCCAGTTTTTGGTAGCTCAAAGTCACACAAACAGGCTCACCCTAGTCTGTTCAGGTTTAACAGCACTACTAACACCTGGCATTACAGTGCTGGCTTGTATCCCTCTGGTCTATTCACTGTACACAGCAGCCAGTCCCCTTTGCAGTCTCATAGCACCCCACTCTGACCCCCACTCTTGAGAAACCTTAGATGGGAACTATAGAGATTAACCAGATTGTCATGTTCTGAGCACGGAAATAGCTGAGTTTGTGTTACCCTGTAATCTCTAACACTTCATTTAAAGGCATAATACAATTGCCAGTGTTCAGTATGAGCTTTCAACTGTGACTGTGAATTTGGACTTCAAGCTGGATAACTTTTCAATTATTACTTTGCATGAATACAAGTTTTATGTATGAAATAGAAAGCACACTGCAGTATTACCATCCCCGAGCCTTAAGTGTTCATGAGTCAGACCTCCCATGAGCAATGACTAATCTAGAAACCAGTGTTTCCTCTTTTATATATATATATAAGTAATTTGGTGTTTTCATCTACCTTTTGAATTATCAGGAGATCAGTCGGGAGACAAAATGTTTCTACCTTTGGCTTTTACACTGGGCAGAAAATTCCCACACGGGTTCTGTACTGGCTAAGATCCCAGACAGCTGGGACCTGAGAGGCTCCAACGACTCAGTAAGGGTAATTTGAATATTTATGCTGACCTCCTGATCTTTCAGTTTTGCCTAGCTAGATGACTTGGATGTGGAGAGGCAAGAGGGGTCCACAACAGCTTGGAGCTATTTTAACTCCATGGCATCATGAGACACAGTGGTTGGTGCTGGCTGGGGTGCAGAGGAAAGCCACTACAGCTCCTAAACAGAGCTGGACATAGACAGAGACTTGGCAGTTTTCAAGTGAAGAATAAGCCACAGTGGGACCTGAAGAACCATTTCAAATTCCAAAATCTCAGTGGAGTTAATCTGAAAACCAAACTACTGATTTCCTGTGGAAACCTATCCTATAAGAAGCATCCATATACTTGGGCAGTGAATAAAAATTATTCCAATACTGCTGGGCAACCCTCACTCTTCAAGTTTATGTTGAATAGCTATTGCTTACAGTGGACATTACCACCATGAAAAATGCCAGCACAGTCAAATACATAGGTAATCATAAATGTATAATTTTCATTTGTGGATTAGCTAAATTTAGAACTAGAATGCTTTTTCCTATTTTAAATTCTGAAAATGCAATGTAAGAGAAAACTGAAGAAGTACTTTATACTGATACAGTACACGACTGCTTCACTAGGGACCAAATCTCCTTTTAGCTGAAGATTCAATCCTAGAGATAGTCCAAACAATAGAGAGAATGTTCTATTCATAAACTCTACTCACATACAGACACCTCAAAGAACATGTAAAATAATACTCCCACTTTCTCCTGAAAACTTCACCTGAAAGACATAGGGGAGGGGATTAAAGAGGAAGTGCTTTAAAAAGTCACCACAGATATTTCATTGTTTCACTAACTGCAGAGTTAAAGCCTTACTATGATAAAGTACAGTCAGAGAGAGTGTTCACACTAATGCCAGTACAAGTTTTAGGGAACAATCAGGGTTTAGAATTTTTAAGGAAACCGTTTATCCAAAATGGCAAATCTACTTTGCAGCAATGCTTGGCTTTGTCATCAGTCAACTTTAATAATGGAAGAAATTGAAACTAAAACATCAGTCTTAAAGATACTCAGAATTTGAAAGCAGTGTTCTGAAGTTTCTTAGATTTATTATCTTAGTCAAAGATAAAGCCAAATGTACTGTAATATATTTTTCTCTGATTTTGTATTTTCAATTCTAAGTAAATTTTTCAGTCTAAGAATCTTCTCCTTCCTTTCTCCCATATTCTGCCTGCAATCTTATGGAAATAAAACATTTGAAAGATCAGGGGTCATCTTCTTCCATGTCTTCTACATGAAGTGTACATACCCACAGAATTTAAACAGTGGGCCTGTTATTTAAATAAACCTTTCTTCAGAAGTTAAAGATAAATGGATATGAAAGTAAATAATGTTTAGTGAAACAAACCTGAAAAATGGACTAAGGAAATAACCCTGAAAGCATAAACAGCCACAGAAAATTTTGTTATGGTGAACGTTTTTTCCTGATGACAAGCATTTATTCCAGTTAGGTTCCTCGTATATTTTCTGCAATTTCTATTATGACTTCCTCCCTAGTTCATGTTCTGTTTCATGCTTTCTTTGATTTCCATAATTTTCACTGTGACAAAAGATCTTTGACATTACTGCAATGTTTTGCAGCTAATATATTAATCCAAGGCACCTTTATTTGCATAAGTTTAATCAAATCCAAGAATGACAATGAAGCAGCAGGAAATTTAAGAAATTTCTTTAAAAGTAATTGGCACACAGAGAATCTCCCTAGTATGAAACCAATTCCTGGCTAGAAAAAAAAATTGATTTTTTTTTTCCCATCATAATTATTTTTCCCATACAAGGCAACGTTTCTTCCATACAGATTTTAATTCCAGTACATTTCTGGTGGAGCTATCCAACTTCTACATGGCAGGAACTGACAAAGTATTAAGGAAGCATTTGTAAAATGCTATAACTACAGTGCAAAATGTTTCCACTACCAGAATAAATTGTCTTAATTGCTATTCAGTTTTAGTTATTTTAACTGAGGCTTTCGACAAGACAATAAATATTCCTAGGAGTATTGTTCCATGTGCTGACACACAGGAATACCCAGAGTACTGAAGTATGTCCCAGCATTTGAGCTGCACGTGGAACCAACATCCGTTAATATTCTGTAGTAGGGTTTACTGTTGTTTAAATACATCCCTTATAAATTAGTTGGTTAAAGATATAATGACCACTACAAGATGCCAGAAATGTTGTGCATTTTACACATGTGCACATACAAAAGCACACACGAAATAATATAATATAGTCAAGGTATCATTAACTGTGAATAATTCTTATGCACTTTCACAAAAGTTAGGCCCGGTCATTAAACACATTAAATAACTTACACAAACTCTGCAAAGCAATCCACAGTATGCCTGTCACCCTGGCATTTTCCTGCCAGGCACCCATCCCACCACAGCAGCAGGGAGCTGGGCAGCCTGGGGGCTTGGACAAGCCCATGGTGGTGGCACCTGGGTTCAGCAGGACTCATGGGCAGGCAGGGATGGGGAGGTTGGACACCAGCCCTCTTGTAGAGTCACGGGTGCAGGGACTGCCAGATTCCAGGGACTGAAATGGAATCCTGGGCCATGGGCAGACTGTGGTAAGTCCTGGCCGGGGACTGCAGGGGATTGCTAAAACCAGGCACACACTCAAACATATCTACAAAAGTATGCCACTTTTTGAAATGTGGGACAACAGGTGAAACCATGAGCCATGTCATTATTTTGAAACATGCTAAACTAAAGTTTTCTAAATAACACCTTAGTTTCCCTCTCAGCCACAGTACGCCTCTGGAGAGCCATACCTCCCCTCAGCAGGATCACAGGAGAGCATAGCAGTGGCAAGACACACATGACTGAGTGAGCAAAGTCTAGGTGTTGTTGTTGAGCAGATTGACACAAAAAAAAAAAAATTAAGAGGTTACAGCTGTTCTAAAGTTATAAACACAGTTTCATTTATAATGAAATAATACACTACAAGGAGGAAACCCATACTCCCTGTCTGGAACTTGACTGCATGATGCCAGTTGCTCCTCAGTTCAAATCTGCATGTCTGGCAGTAAATATTAAGGGGTGCAAAATCGGGAGTCTTAGTTTATTTGAAATTCATATTCTACACTTTGTTTAAAAATGGCACAAGAGGACAGCAAGGACAAAGTTACTCTGATCACTTCATCATAAATCAGGCAGACCCTCGAGAGGGGTCTAGCCCCACAAACTACAAAGCACACTAAAGGTGAGAAACTTCTCTGTTGGCAGACATTAAAAAAAAAGGCTGAGGGCAAAACTTGTAGTTTCTCTGAGCGAACCAGGGAAACTCTAAAAAGAGGAAACCCGATGTCAAAAGAAGACAGAAAGAGGGAAATTTTCCCAAAATCAGAGACAGGGCTGTATGCACTTTGCTGCAACCACAGAAGTCAGAGAAAGTTCCTCATTTGTGAATTCAGACATGAGGGAAAAACATACTCTACCAGAAGTGAGCAGAGCAGAGAAGGAATCTGTTTTCAAAACCTTCATTTTAAACTTTTCCAATCTTTCATATAAGATATTTCACCCTTGAAGTTCAGATACCTGTATTTGATATCTTTTAACATATTTACTTTTAATTAAAACTGGAACAGACTTCTGGCTAGTGCCAAAGTCCTACATCAGGATACGGACAAGTGAATATTGGACAAGCAGGACAAATATAATCTGTCTACTAACAGATGAGCTTTGCTAAGTACATATACAGCCAGGGAATTCTGAACAGTAGTGTGCTAGTAACAGAATCTCACCAGTCCATGTTCTGAGAGTGCTAATCTCTTCAGAGGCCATGAAGAATCAGTTCCTTTAAGTCCAAAGTGTGAGAAGTTCAAAGCAATCCTTGAACTTTTGTTCTTCTGTAATCTTCTATAGTTCTGGCTGCTCTTTATAGAAATCCATCATCACATCCACTGGGTACTTGTCATGCTCGAGGTGCAGCTTCCATGTACTAAGGTCTTTATGGACTTGCACCTCTGAACTAAGATGTGAGACTTAATTTCTAAATTTCACCTTAGGGTATATCAAATATGCATTTACTGAAGATTTTTAAATGTAACATTAACTCTTACTGAACAAAATGGGTACATCAAATCATATATATACAGTGTTTTAAAATAATTTGATGTGTGCTGCTTCAGTCTTTTATGGTTTTGCTAGCAGGTGTAAATGATTACTTCAGATTCCAGTTCTTTACTGCATAGAAGTCATTGTTGTGTTTCAAAACTTCTTCTGAGAAGGTAAAATTATGTACCTACATAATAGATAACCCACTGACTATTTCTTAGAATCTACTGGACTACAACCTAAATAGCAATTACAAAATTAAAAATACAATCAAAGGTGAGGATGAAGTTCAAAACAAGTAATTAGTTTCCTTGAGATTCCATGATTCCTTCAGATCCCTAACACTTCCACAAGCTAAAAATTATGAAGCTACTACATTTTTATGTGAATAGAATGATTTGTGTTCAGAATTAGTTTAAGATAAAATACTGATTCATCAAAAATATAAATCCTCTGTAAACTTATATATTGTCTGATCTATTAATCTGTATAAATTTAAAGATTTAAATAATTAAATTCTTTGTTATGCAACAAGATTAAGTAAGAGTTCACCATTTTCAGGGACTTTCTTAATAATGTTTATTATTAATCATTTGTATTATTCATAATTTCTGTTCACATTGCCCCTCTAGAACAAGATTGCACTCAAAGCAATTAAAACAGACTGAAATACAATACCAAATTCCTCTATGAATATGGAATTGTTAAGTTCTTCTCCAGCAAGTGTTTGGAGTGGAACAAAGTAGAAAAGATATAAACCAAACCAGCTTACTGAAGCATTCCTCTGCAAAGGAGCCAGGTTTCCTCTATTTTTCCAGCCATGTCTCTTCTCATCTGAAAGCTGAAAATGTGCCCAATTCTGCAGCTGCAGTCACAATGGTACATACGTTTGTATAGGACCCATTCTGCTCATCTGTAACTTGTGCATAGCATATATGTAATTTAATTCTCTTTTTTGGATGGTTAAATGTAGAGATTGAACTCAAGAAAGGCAGTCACAGAGGCCCATTTCAGAAGCTTCATTTGCTTCATAAAAATGCATGTCTTTTGATTTGTATCTTTGGTGTTTCCCATCAAACTATCAGCTGGCTCAGTCCACACTCAGACATTCACGTCTGTTAGCCAGACAATGGCAGGCTGAGATCCTTAAATAATCTAGTCATAATCTTCAAGGCTACCTACAGTTGCAGACACCATAGGATAAATGTCAAGAGGTATCTAATCCTCCAGACTTTTTATCTATAGACCCATCAGCTGTTGGACTGCCTGAAAAATGGGAATTCAAATGGCCCCTATGTGACATCATGACTTCTCTGACTCCTGCCTTCCAAGTAGCAGTTACAGGAACCAGAGAAATCTTGAAGTGTACCTTCACTGCACAGTCTGAGATGAAAGGGGTATTACACTGTCCTTTTATCTAACACCAGGACTATTTAATAGACATATTATATTGCATTGGCAAAAGACATAGGTTTTCATAGGTTTTATCTGCCAAACCACAGACTTTAATCCATATGGCTTATTCTAGGCACAGAAAAGAGAAACACGATGCAGGGGCAGCATGGATAAAGCCAAAGTATGGATGAGAAAAATTTGCCAGACATGCAGCAATCACAGCATAAAAAAAAATCAGAAAATACACACTCCAGAGCAGAAAGTGTAAATGCAGAGTGGTAGAGCTTTTAAATCTTTTGCTAGGTCTGCACAAGCAACAGGTCAAATTTTGCCACAGCATTTTAACAGAGTTTTTTATGCTTTAGCTATGTCAGCTATGTGTCACCCTCTCTGTAGTTGGGTGAGCAGAGATCCATAGAAAACTGAATATTGATTATACAAAGCTCCAAGAATAATGCAAAAACTTCTTCAATAAAGACCTTATTACATCTTTGGCCAAAATATGGCTTGTACTGTTTCCAGCATTCCTGTCCTGCCCCATGAATGATTTCAGACATTTAAACTTTTGTATTTTATCATGTTCCTTATGAAATTCATTGAACTTTCAAAATAAATGTTTCATCTCAATTGAGAAAATTTAAGTGCTTTGAAAGCATTCCCTTATCTTCTCCAGCTTCTCATTTGGACAAGATGCTGAGCGTGAGGAGTAAAGGAGAAGAACTTAAGAAAATTAAACTGTAGAAGATCACCCAATCCTTTAAGGCTAGTCCGTAAGAAAAAGAACACCTCAAGTTCTGTTTCAATTTCCAATTCAAACTGCAAAAAAAAAGAAATTTCATTACAATGAATTTTTCCATCCTTCCCAAAAGATTTGAGTCAATTTATCCTCTCTGTCCTTCAACAGAGTTCAAGGAAAAAAAAAAAAAAAAAAAAGAGGGGAAAAAATCTTGCTGTAATATTTTTTTCCTAACAGCTATTCAAGCACAGGATTCAGTGTCTTCAACTTAAATAAGTATTAATTTTCCTTACTGATAATATATGAAGATAGGATGCAGCCTACTTTTTAGAATTACAAGTTCTCTGAGCAGCAGCAGTAGCCCCTATAGGATTCCTTAGTCTTCTGGATGTGTGGCTGTGAGCCCACTTTTAAAAACCCAAGGTGTCAACATAAGCCAAACTTTCAGGATTTTGAAGTTCATCCAGCATGTCTATGGCCTCATTAAACACTGTCCTCAATACCAAAAAGGCATTTTTCCTTAAAAAGAAAAACAAAACAAAAATTTTAAAAAATAATTTTAAAATCCCCACAAAAACAAAAGAACCCCACACAACAAATATCACCCAACAAAACTAAAAGCAACTCCTTTCTGATCTTAAGTATCATAGCAGTTCCTCAAAATTAATCTTTTTCAAGAGAAAATTTGCCCTGCTTCTGTAGTCTGCTTTATCCTAATAGATTATAACAGATTTGCAAAGTCTTCTTCAATGAAAGCTCAGCAAATTCAGTAGTCCAAAAGAGATATACTTTCCAATTAAGGATTAGCATACTTAACATGAGGTTGCCAATTTCAACTGGCATGACTCAAACTGAAATGTCAACCCACTTGCCATCTGCTTTATACAAATCTAGTCTGGAAAGCAGCAATGAAACAGCTGAGAGGCTGCTACCATAGAAACTGTACCACAGACAGTAAATACTACCAAGAGATCTCTTAAATTTTTACAAAGTATTGTACCAGTGACTTGGTACTTTTGGTTTTCTTCTTTGGACAGACAATTTTAGAGAAGACTTAATCTGAAATACAGTACATTGAGGCAGCTAAGCTTTAGAAGATAGAGGCCCAAAATAAAAACTTTCTAACTGATGAGCCCAGAGGCAAAGATTAATATATTATTCATCTATGTTACAAAGATTGAACAGGCCTAGAGAATACATTGGACTATTTTAAAGGGCAAATTCAACCCTTAGTAAGTTCTATTTTACATGACTTCCATTTAAATAGGGTACAAGGATAATTCATAAGAAAGAAGTGCCAATACTTTTGTCAGAAAAGGAAGCTTGTACCCATTGTGATATATAATGACAATGTGTGATGAACATAGTTTCTAATCATAGAATCATTAAAGGTGGAAAGCATCCCTAAGATCATCGGGTCCAACTGTTAACCCAACACTGCCCTGTTCACCATTAAATCACATCCTGAAGTGCCACATCCACATAGTAAATACACTAACCTTGGCCAAAACCTGTCATTAAATAATTTTGCTCAACATGGCTGACTAGAACCCCACTGTTGAACCATCCACATCACAATGTCCAGCACAATGTCTTGAATAATCAGTGTTTTGAAAGGATGCTAAGAATTAATGGACACAAAATAAATTAAGATTGGGAGGTAAGGTTTCGTATAGTTTAGATACTGGGGAATGAGGAATAAAGCAAAGCAGTAGGATGACTTTTAGATAAGCAGACAAAAATCAACCAAGAGCTCTGCAGTGCAGTACTAGAGTACAGGATGTGCACATCTAGTCCTAAGGGCCTAGGGTGCTCTCCAGCATTGAAGAACTGGTGCAGCTAAAAAAAGTACAATTGATTTTGTGGTTTTGAGAGAGAAGGTCATTCATTGCTAACACACTTGTCAAATTCTGAGATGACAAAATGTGGAGCTGGGGGCAATCAAAGTAAAGAAAAGTACATGAACAGAAAGGCCTCCTGTTCTCCTTCAGCCTTGAGTAAGAATCTTCCAATCCACTCATGACCTATTTACAAGCAAAAATCTGTTGCCGGAACTCCTATCCCATCTCCTATAACAATGTAGCACATGGCCACATGTTTTTCTGTTTCTTCTGTTAGTTTTCCCTTCCGTCTGTATTTAAGGGTCATGGCTATTTTTCAATCATACGACACTAAGAATCTCATGCAATTAACCTTGCCAACACAAATTCTGTCAAATTATCCCATGCTGAAGGATTTAATGCAAAGCAGGCATTCCTTACTCCCTGGTAAACTATGTCCTTTCTGGCAATGCAGTCCTTGTATCTTTTTGACTTGACATTATCAACATTTTGAGAATATTTTAAGTTTGGTGTTGGCGCTTTAAAGTTTGATCTGTGCTCTAGGACTTGAAAATTTTAATCCTTGATTACTTGAATTCTTGTCTCATTAGTGTTATATTTTGTGGATTAGTGTGACCAGTATAAGGAATGAATCAACAGTTGTCTTATTTGATTTGAGAATTGTTATATCTAGGGGGAAAAAATATATCTAACATATGGGAAGAAAAAAAATTATCTTTAAAACTTAGGTACTTCAACATGACAGTGAGAGTACTCCCAAATGACTTATGATGATACTAGTAAATTAGAATACTTTATTTTGGAAGATATCAGTGTCCCAAAAAAATCCCAATTTTTCTCTTGAGATCAAGAAATTAATCAACTAAGCAAGTAATTTTGTGGATTGAAGGCTTTACTGGGATTCAGACAGAGAATAGATTAGCAGTCACAGAAGACAGATATTACAGAGAGGACAGGTATAATTACAATAGAATCATTCTTTACTTAGGAAGAAATTCCTTACCTTAGGTAAATTCTTTACTGTTACCTGTGGTGAGTGCATCACCATCACTTTAGGGTGCTGAGGCACTCGAACAGGTTGTCCCATACCTGGAAGTATTCAAGGCCAGGTTGGATGGAACTCTGGGCAATGTGGTCTGGTGAAAGATGTCCCAGCCCACAGCAGGAAAGTTGGAAACTAGATGACCTGTAAGGTCCTTTTTAACCCAAACTATTCCAGGAATCTATGAAATAAAATTCACAGCTAACACCAGATAGAATAGGTAGAAATATATTGCACATTTTTCCTCAATAGGAGATTGTTCTGGTAACAAACAAAATTAACACCTAAATTGCTGGATTTTACCAAACTGCACCAGATTCCACTGAAGTCAGTTGAAAAGCATCACAAAGATCTCTGCCACGTATTATTACAGTCAGTAGAAATTACATTTTCAAGCAGATACAAGATCAGCCAGCAGGAGATCACAGAATTTATGAGAGACACAAGTTGCTGGCGAAGACCAAAGAAGATAATCTGGTCCCTCGGCACTAAAAATCTGGCACTGAAGGCCTGAACTTTCTAAAATAAAGTGCAAAGAAATTCTAAAAATCTAAAGTGCCTGTTTGTCTTAGCTAAAACCTGCAATGAACTAGTATTCACAAATATTCTCAGGAAATTCCAAATAACGTGTCCCAGTGGCATTGCTTGTATCCACTCAGCATGTTCAAATTGTATGAAGCCAGATGGGGGTTTAAACTCCAAATTCAAAAACTTGAGAGTAATATTCTGAATACAGGATTGCAACATAAAAGTCACACGCAGAGGAAAGCTCAGTTTACCTGGAGAAGTTCTTCAGTCATCTCAGGTCCAATGGGATTTTTTTGAAATCTTTAAGATTCCAGTTTTCATGCAAGATATCTTTATTAGCATTTTTGATACAAAGCCTGACTTAACAGGCAGATGAGGAAATAAACCTTTTCCAGTTGCTGTTCGTCCTTTGGCCACGAGATAGCGACGTTTTCCAACTATTCCTGAAACTCTCCACAGCGGGGCCAAAGCAATTGCCATTCGAGAACTGCCGGGCTCTTCAGAAGGAACGGGTTTGGGAGGTGATGTCATTCATACAATCTCTGTCTTGGTCTAACCCCCTCAATATGCTTTGGTATCTATCATAGCACTTCATTCACAGTTCACTGTAGCAGGTAAGTAGTTAAAAATGAAAGCTTTTCCTTAAATACTTTGAAAGTAACGTCAGAGAAACATGTTCACCATGAAAAATTTTTGTCTTCTCCGGTGTTCTTACTGTTCTTTTTCAGTCTTATGTTCATGATTTCTCTGAAAAGTTCAGTCACAGAATCTGGTTTAACAAAGACCATAGAAATAAAAATACCATAAAGATTTTACTGTAACTATGAGATCAAAGTTACCAGTAAATTGCCCTGTGGATTTCCAATACAGGCATATTCAGGAATATAGAAGGGTGATCTCTCTCTCGATCTCTCTCTCCCTCTTTCCCTCTGCCACTTCTGTCTCTGTCTCTTTTCTTTTTCATTGTTGTTGTTGGCTGGGGTTTTCTGTCCGGAGTTTTTTAAAGCATTAATACAAAGAGAAGTTAAAGATTTTCTTAGGGCAAGGGGGGGGGGGGGGGGGGGGGAAGCTTAATAGGAGGTACTTTACAAAAGTGTGGAAGCATCCTGTCCATACTCTATGTGCCCATTGGGCTTTCATTCTGCTCAGTTCTCATGGAACTAAATATGCAACCCCTTCCCACACTACAGTTGTGCATTGGAAAGGCTGGTTGACACGACAGCAGGGGTATTCATACTGCCTCACTTGAGGCACAGATTCTCAACAATCAAATTGATATTTCATAAAGACAGGTAGATCCAATGAGAAAAATCAGTGCATCTGCTTCCCATTGATTCCCATCTGATTCCCATTAGAGGTAACTTTAGAGTAAGTATCTCTTGCTCTTCTTTCCCTTACTAAGGAAAAAAAAGAGAAAGAGGGAGAGGGGACAGTTATGTCACATAGTGCATAAGCAGCATAAACTCTTTGCTCCTCTTAGATCAAGACTGAAGAAATTCAGTAACCATGTATGAATTTCTGGAAAACTTCTCATAGCTCTAGAGACCTGATTTTCAGATGCAAGTTGTACTTTCAGCTGCCACACAAAATGTCCATACAAAGATATCTGTACACTGTGGAACCAGAAGCTGCAAAGCCCCTTCAGTGGTCTTCCTCAGTATTTCGTTTAGATACTATTCTCTTTGCATAAGTTATTAAACATTTTCCATACCAAGGACTGGAACCAGGTCTCTTAACCCACCGGCTAAAGTGTTATTCACATCTCACACTGTCTGTTCTAATGAACATGAAAATACTATGTGCAAAACCACAAAGTATAACACAGGAGAGGCTTGAGAAATCACACTGTTGATATACTGCAGCCCTGCAACTACAACACTTACATGAGAAAGCACATTAAATTCACTTTCAGTGAACAGTTTATACTTACTGTCTCAAATTAATGGAAATGCTAAATGGGGGTAACCAATGTAAATGTGTTAACTGGAGTTCAATTTTTTCTTTGTTTCTCTTAACAGTTTATCTGACAAAATATTACATTTTGGCAAACATAACATTTAATACAAAAAGAAATTCCAGTCTCTTTTCTAAATGTGTAGAAGCAATATCACAGAGTGTAAGTGTGCTTTTTAATCATGACCACTCAAATAGAAATTGTCTGACATGAGTACAATAATTTCACAGAAAATCTTCACACCGTATTTCATTATGTGTACAATATTATTTCATTATATATTATTTTATATAAATATTACTATAATATAGAATGAAATTAAGATATATTAAGGCAAATTAAATTAGGGTTCAACTGATATTTTAAAAAATTACTATTTAAATTAAAATATAACTGCTTATTAAATAAAGCCTTTCTAAATATGAAAAAAAAACAACAAAACATGCACAATGAAAGGATGTTTTCTACTCATTCCAAAACTGAAGTCACACTGAAAGAAGAAAAGAAAGCTCAGATTTTTATTTGTAATGTTTATAAATTGCTAAGGAAACCACATACAACAAACTACACGAACAACATTTCCAAGATTAAGTTTATGATTATAGAAATACATATAACTATTTTGGTATTTACAAAGCATTCTAAAATGCTTCTTTTTTGTGTTAATTTAATCCATCTGATTGCTTCAATTTGCAACAAAGTAATCCAGTCATTCTGTAACCACTTTTAAAAAATAACATTTCACAGGCCTTTTCTTTCATATTTTTAATTTAGAAGTCTTGTGTTATGTATCTCAAATCTTAAAGTGTTAGTTGACCCTACTGGAGAGGAAAAAGGCAGCACATGGAGAGTTAATCAGTTTTCCATCTGAGACACAAGTGGCTGCATAATTAGTTACACCCATGCTTTCATTGGTGAATGTGCTTGGAAACAACTGGCTCTCCCATTTCACCAATGAAAGGCTTCCACATTAATTTATAATGCAAACAAGTATGTGTGAGAGTGAAAGTGTGTGAGAGTATGAGCAGCCATTTCTCCATGCTAAATTTGTTACTTATGCAATAATGAATAGATATTTGCTGTTTGCTACCCTTTCTTTTTATGTTTACGCTTTACATTAAAATGCATTTTAGGATATTTGATTCCTTTTGTTTTATGTTGCAGCTTTCAATTTTTTAAGTTTGGGTTGGCAACAGAAAAAAAATGCCATTCAGAAATCTACTCAGGCTGTCATTTTTTTGCCAAACATTGTCTTTTGTGATTCTAAGTGCTTCATAACAGCAAGCTAAAGACAGAACCAAGCTAAGTCAACTACTGAAAACAACAGTTTAATAATATTTTGAAGATACTATTTCCTAAGTTAGTAGCACAACAGCTTTTAAGGAGCTGCTGTCTTGAAATAGTTTCTTTGAAATAAGTGCAAAATGTAATACCTGGGAAAGTCACAAGCACAAAAGCACCAAGACATTCCAGGGAAGAAGGAAACAATAAATATTCTTTAGGTTTCTGCCATACAATAGTTGTTGATTGTTTATAGTTATTTCTTATTCTGTAAATGTTAGCTCTTTGGAAAGAACTGCAGCTACAACAATAGAGCTAGACCTGTCATGGAGTACCATTATCAATTCTTAATAAACAACAACTGCTAAGCAAACTAAGCATGAACTCCCTTTCCACAGTTATATCAATCAAACTGACAGCACAGAGGTATGAGAAATTCTGTCTCTCTGCCCTCAAGGAAAGAGAACAGGTACCAATTTCCAAGGATCCCCTTACCTGATTTTTATCAGCAGCAATGGAATATTTAAATGGTTATTCTTTGTTCTTCAAAAGTTAGTTACAAATTGTCACTGATCTCTGTAACTGACTTTCACCTACTGATGATAATGCTTTACAGAGAAAAATGATGCAATATATTTTAGATACTGCCATGCCAATTTTGCTTTTCTTTTCTTCTTAAAAGCCAATTGCAGAGTATGGGAACTTTTTTCTTCTGCTTGTTCATTTTCTTTCTAATATCCTTTAGTGTATTTCCATAAAATGCTTAAAATCACATTCGCTTTTTCTCTTCTACTTATTTATATTTTAAAATTATTTATTAAAAGTAAAAAAATAATTTATTATTACTTGATAAGCTGTTCTGGGTTCAGATATTAATCATTTTGCCCTGAACCAATTTATTTTTTCTTTTGGCATTGCATGTTCTGCTACTATTTATTGTTTTATCAAAAACTTGCCTCCAACAAAATGTAGAAACTCTTCTGCTTTCCATTTCCCGGTGGGTGACCTTGGTATGAACTGATGCCATCAGAGGGTGTTAGACATTACAGTCCTAACCATCCAACTCTTTTATCTTTGCAAGACTTGAGGCTCTTCAGTACCACCCCTGGGTTCAGGCCCCTTAAAGATAGGCATGGTGTTTTTGTAATGGAGAGAAAAAGTGTAACTGTGGTTACACTTCTGCCTTAAGGAGTTCTCACCGTAGCACATCTATGTTATGCCAGTACAGCTGTTTATAGAGAGACATATTTACTGAGTGAAAAAAAATTGATAAATCCATACATCTGTCCATTAATCCACATTTATAGAGAGACAGAGAGATCCCATGCATATACACACACTGATATGATATAGAGAGGCAGATCTTCCCTAAAAGAGCATTGTTTCCAAGGCAAACATCACTACATCTCAAATCATTTAGGCTATGGATCATTATAACCTTCAGACAACCAGATCTGTGGAGCCCTTAAGGTATAGTGTGGCACATACCTATTCCAAATTTAGGCTGAAGTTTAGTCTCAGAACAGTATCTTTAGAAATATGATTCTATAAATATCTGATAAATACTTCTTGGATAAATTAAACCCACTCCCATCCTTATTGAGCCAATATATATTCAAACGTAATTCTACAGAGAAAGAGCTAATCTTCCAAAATTTTACAAGCTTTTGCATCTGAGAGTCCCATTGGAATCAATAGGAATATTCATAGTAAAATTAAATGCATTTAAAAAGTGCTTTACTACAAAAAAATGGCATTCAAGAGTAGATTTCAACCATATTGCTTAATTCATGAACCGAGTTCTGTGGTTACACTGTTTCTGTGATTTTTCTAATAACTGCATGGACAGACAAGGCCTCTATTTTCTAACTTTTGGTTTGCAGCACTCAGCCGCTGCACAATGGGTAAGCTTTCTTCAAGTATGTGGTCCAGCTGCCCACTACACTTTTTGTGAGCTAGTTGTGATATTCTGTTATATTCCATTACACAGCCCTGGCTCAGACAAACTCATTTCTGTCAATATTAAAAACCCAAAGAGATCCAGAGAAATTACAAGCATTTCAGCAGACAAATCACTGTGCCTCATGGAAGCTTCTTCCTACAGGAAAAGCTGTGATACCTAAGCAGAACAACTATTATGGTTAATGCCACTTAGGTATTTCTTCATTTTCTTTTTTAGACAAAATTGAAGAGGAAAAAAAATTGCCTTTCAGATATGTTTGTTTACTCATGGAATATTTCGCATCTCTGTCAACTATCAGCACATGCAGAACTATTTTGTCAGCTTGTTTATTGACAGTCGAAGTCTCACACTGATAACACCGAGTCAAAAGTTTGAAATACTGTTCCTTTTCATTTTTATCCTTTGAAAAGTATATTCTCACAAAGCCTTCTTTTAAGTCAAGTGACAGAAATAAGAAGCACCCCAGTAATAATTTCATTCCCCTTTTGAAGGAAAAATGCTTTGGGAAGTAGGATGTTGTCTGCAAGATGCAGCATAGCAAGGTCTGTCATCCCAGAGCCTGGTCCTGCCCTGATCTGAGGAGGCCCCAGGAAAACTTCTTGCCACGTGTATGGCGTACACTGGTAGGAGAGTCTGCTCCTGGCTGCTCCTGCATGGATGTGAGGAGCACCTTGGAGAAGTGGCTGGTGAGACTGTGTAATAATCTGCAGATTCATAAATCAGCTATAAATCCAATGCCTCAGGGACAAGTCATGGTGCCAAGAGGAAGAATTTCCCCTGTCACAGGAGCAAGGTCAAGAGGAAATACTAGATATCAGAGATTTTCTTCTTCCTGCAAGGTAGCTTAGCCAGGTTCCACCAGTTTTTATCAAGATGTCCTTAGCAGCAGCAGCATTATTTCCAGTTGAAGGCAGATACCTTGTTTGCACATGGGGGGCTGCTGAGCCTGAAGTCTAGCACTGGAAGCCTGAAGTCCCTGCTCAGGCATGCACACACTCACACACAAAACATACAGAGTTCCAGAGATTTTAAGTAAGAGGTGCTGACCAAGAAATACTTTGCAGGACAAAAGAAAATTAATTTAACACTCTTTGCATATCTTTACAAATAACTGGCTCAATTTGCATTACACATTGTACTTAAAAAGGACAAAATACCCCTTAAGAAAAGTTGGTCCCAGCTTTGCAGAGCTTTTATATTCTGCTGTTCCCCACCCATATCTTCCAGTTATTTCAGTGATATTAAACTGGTGAAGTTGCATTTAATGTGCAATAATAATAATGTATATATTTTTATCCTCCATTTGTGATAAGAAAGTTTAAACAATAATCAAATAGAAGTTGTCCATTTTATTGTCATTCTCTAGTTCTCTTGCAGTTTTTACTGGAAAAGGGTAGAACACAAAAAAACTGAATAAAAATACTCAATATAACAAAAATCTTTTCTTCATTAATATTCTGAATTTCTCTTTCCACAGCTGTAACCAGAAATTTTAATCCCAGAGAGCTATTTCAGTAAAAGTGCAGCAATTAGCTCATAAATTATCAGAATCAGATGCATATCTGGTGTTTTGGCCTTTCAAATAACATGGAATAAGTGAGGTTTTTAAGTACGACTTTTGCAAGCCTGCTGAGAAAAGATTTTTGCTATTTTTAAGGGCAAATTTCCCTTACTGTGTGGCTTGTCTGCTTATGCTATTTTAAAAAGTTCAGGGGAATGGTAATGTGTGAAATAAACTTTACTTAGAAAGCTATTCCACTAAAATGTATGTTTAAATTTTATTTGTTTGCTATCTTTTACTTCCCTTCAATTGAAACCAGACAGTCAACCCAGCTCTGGTGTAATTTGAATTCAAAACAATTTAAAACAATTTAAAGTAACCTTTCCATATATTGAAAAATAATTCACATGAGACATGCACATAAAATATGTTAAAAGAAAAACAAAGCTGTGGCATTGAGCAAACTAGAAATTGGAGAATTAGATTAATTTGAAAAAAAAAATCATTTCACTTCCCTTTTCAATAGGCATTAATATAGAGTTTGAAGTCCTTGATAATATATCATTCCTCCCTAGTCCTTCCTCAGCATGCCACGCTGTGGGGACCAGAAAAGCACGTCACTCTCTCTTCTCCCCAGACTGCTTCAGCTCCAGTCCCATATTGACAGCTAATTGATTTTCAGGCTTGCTCTCAAGTCAGACTCTCCTTCCAGTGTCATTGAGCTCCTTGCTCTCATCACCTTTTACCATCAGGTCTTTTATCTCAAACAAATAAAAATCAAGGAGCTACCCTGAACTGCTTGACAGCAGAGACAGAAAGCTCCCAATTCCAGTGTCTGGACTCAGCTGACCATTCCAGATCATTGCTTGAGCCAATTTTGCAGTTTGACCAGATTTGGCAGGGATCTAATTTTTCCATTCATATTTCATTTCCTTTGAGATCTGTTGATTTCAATTTGTTCAAGAAACTGAGTTAAAATGCAAGAGTTTGAAATGTAATATGAAAGGATTAATGTATGAACTAGACTGTGTACGCAGTTATTATAGTTGCTTTCAGTATAAATTAAAGGTATTTTTATCTCCAGACTGGAAAAGGAAAAACAATTCCTATCATTTAAGTAGTCACACAGAGTATTTAGATTTTTTGTCCACACCTCAAGTCTGACTTTGATGTCTAAAATCAGAGAATTATATTTTTCTCCTACATTCATTTCAGCAACAGCATTTTGGGCACTGTAATATTTTGAGAATTATTTTTCTGGGACTGTCTAGCAAATCATTCCTCTTGTACTTTGTAAGAGATTCTCAGTTAAATAAATTATTTTTAAAATAGTCTACATAGAAATAGAACAGTAAACTAAGTTCCCAAAAGAACCAAGCATAATGTAAAATATTAAATAAATATAACATTAGAAACTTAGATATTGAAGCCTGTTTTGGCTTTTACTGATCTGTGATTTCTTTTTATGTCTTTTAGAAATGTTGAAACAATTTGAATTACTTTTTTTCAAGGTCAAGCTCTGATCGTGAACTCTCCCTAAGACCATGTGCTCTTAGTTATTTCACAAAGCTGTCATCTTCTGAGTTTCATTCCTCAATTCACATATTGCCACTTGGCCTTATTTCTTTGTGATGACACCACAAATATTCATGTTTTTAAAGCTACAGTTTTCTCTTAAAATCTTCTGATATTTACCTCCTAAATGGCATTTCTGAAATTAAACCTATTTAGCAGAAATTACTCCGAAAAGTATACAGACTTAAATAAAACCTATTCCAATGTTATTTCCTAGGAAGGAATATTCATAAATGGCAACATAGCATCACTGTGATAGGAAAAGTTTAAAAGCTACATTGCCCAGCACCAGAGAAAGGTGGAGAAGGGAGAGGATATGCTCTTTATTCTTCCAAGTTGCACCATAATAATCTTAGCAACCACAGCATGCCTGCTGATTCCACAGAGTGTCCAGAAAAGAACATATGAAGAGGCAATGCTGAAGATGTTATGCACTGAACTGTCCCATTACTTGCTAGTTCAAATTAGATGTTCTGGTGGTTAAAATTACACAGCATACTGAGATATTCCACAGTGTTAGAGTATGACCCTGTTTGCTCATTGATTATCATAATACCCCCTATCCTCAAAGTTATATCTATTCCAGAAAGCTTCCATTTATTCAAGAACACCGAATTTTATATAAAATTTATTATCCCAAGCTTCTATTGACATCACTGCAAAGGTGGACCTTTGTTTTAGCATTTAATGTGTTCAAGAGCATAGATTCTTCCCCTATTCCAGGAACCAAGAACCTGGTCCTACATACATACGGGATTATATTACCTATATCTCAGCAAGTAGAAACTGTACTCTTATCACCATTTTAAAGGTTAAATCTATTCAAGTTGTATTTGCAGAGTGCTGAAAACCTGTAAAATCACTTCAAAACAGAGATGTATCAGCATTCCAGCAATGCACAAGCCCCAAGGAACTGAAGCATGCGCACAGTCTTTAAGCCCATAGGAAGTCTCATTGAAGTTCTGAGAAAAAAAGACTTCTGAAATCCAAATTGCTATAATGATGCCTGTCACAGATAGGCACCTTGTGGAAACAGGACCTGGTACAGCCATTCATCCCATTCCCATTCATCACATGGCTTTTCATTTCAGGCAGTGTGGGTGAAATAGTGCCCAGTGCTCTAGTGACAGGTAAACCTCATGTCCTCCCTCAGTTATCACAATCTTGTGCATCAGCCCCAGCATGTGTGTGTATTCTGTAGTGACTTTCTGGCCTTAGCATAGAAATAGAGATAATAAGACCCTAGACATTAATACCATAAAAATACAAGATGAAAAGGCAATTATATTATGCCAAGGATGAATTAGACTGCTAACTTGCTCTCCTGTGTTAACTGTGGAAAACTATTACCAGTTTTGACTTTTCCCATCTGTTCTACTCCAAGCTTGCCGAAAGGCTGATATTCTGACAGCAATCTGAAGCACAGTTTTGCCAACTGTTCCTTTTTGAAAGTCCATGTTCCATATGTTTCTATTATGCTTCTTTTTATTGCTGTGAAAGTACACAACTAACTAGGAAGGGAAAATGTTTGCTGTTTTCCACAATTATATTAAATAAATCTTTAAAAAAAAAAGTTTACTCTTTTCTCTTTTCCATTAGATACATCCTTGTGTTATTATAGTGTATATTTTTGTCACTTATAATGATTGCCTGTTGAACTTAACATACTTTATGTCTCATATGTATGACATATAGTCTCTACAAAACAATTTAATTATTTAGAACAGGTATTCAGTAGAACAAAAGCACAGGGTGAGAGCTAGTCTTCTCTTTCAAACAAGAGTTCTAAACACCTGTTGACTGTCCAAATTTAAGAAATACATTTATTGCTTACACAGGGAAACTATTTCTACCAGCATTCCTAAAATAGCAGTTGGTCTTTATCACAATGGTATAAAAAAGCAAAAATCTTGAATTCTGACTTCATGATAACCATACAATCCTAAGTAATAGAAACCATGATCATGAAAACTACGCAGCACTTGACACATTAGTACTGATTTTATATCCACTGAGTTCTCAACAACATGGGCAAATCTCTACAGTTATCATCTATATCAGTATAAACCAGAAGCAACTGAATAAACCACCAAAGGAAGCCACTGGAGTTTCATATCCATTTACACCATTCTGACTGACTTGAAGTACAAAAGAAGACAGTAATCAAAAATAAACTGTTAGAAGAGTGCTGTGTGATAATGTCGATAGCAGGCGCAAGCTAAGCTTTATCGTTAAAGTAAAGACTATGGAATTGGTATGTTACATTTGCTCACCTGACTGGTTAAGAAACAAAGTTTTACAGCTCACAATCCTTTAAATCTGAAACAAAAGTACCAGCCTTCAAATGTGAGAAACACAGAACTGTCTTGGTGGGCAGGGACTCTGACTATCATCTAATACAACAATTCTGCTTCAAGCAGAACTACAGCCAGCACTTGATCAGATAGGCTTGGTTTAGCCAAACCTTAAATATATCCAGAGATGGAGGTCTCATAACTGGTCTGGTAAACATGTCCTTCATCTCTCTGATAGTGAAAACTTCATAATGTCTGAGATACATGTAGTCACTGCTCTTGCTACATAATCTGTCCTAGCAAGAAGAACCTGGCCCTGTCATCTTCACAGTTTCACTCTTGAAATAGTTGAAAGCAGATGTTTGATTGGTCCTCATTCCCCTTTCCACCAGAGTAACAAACCCAGGTCCTTCAGCTTCTCTTTGGAGATGTTCTGCAGCACCAGAGCATCCTTCTAGCCCAGATGGATCCTCTCCCATTTCTTTATGTATGTTTTGAATGTCAGGGCCCCAAATTGAATGAACTTTCCTGAGTGGCCTTGCCAGTGACAAGTGAAGAGGATATCAAGTTTTTGGACTGGGGTCCATCTCCTCAAAATTCAGCCTGGTGTACTACACAATTTACTCCCAATGAGAGCATGTTTGCCCGTTCAGCCTGACATCACCTGTAACATCCCAGCCCTATTTGGCAGATCTCTCAGCCAGTCACTTCCCAGTCTGCAAAGAGTAATTTTGCTTAGGGAAAAAGAACTTCCCATTTTTCTATGTTGCATCTTGCAAGATTTCTGCCGGCACAATTCTTAGATTTATTCAAGTGTCTGCAGATTAAGGTGTTGCTGCCTCAGTCAGCTACCAACATGCTGAGACACCACTCGTAACACCACTGAAGGTCAATGAACAATATGAGTCTGACATCAAGCCCAGGGTATTACAGTCATTGCTGACTATCCACCAGATCTCAAACCATGGATTATCGCACTTCAAACTTGTTGGTCCAGCTAATATTCTTCTAACAGTCCCATGGTCGAAACCACACTTCTCAGCTTAGAAAGAAAAATGCTGTGGGACACGGTGTCCAAAACCTCATGCAAGTCAAGCTGTATCACATTCACCACTCTCCTCTCATGCAAAGAACCAGTCATTTCAATAGAGAAATTAATTAGCTTAGTCAAGCATAATATGCCCTGGCAAATCTGTGTTAAGTTTCTTGATTATGTCCTTTAGGTACCTGGGACTGAGTTCCAATAGCTACTTGATTTTCCCAGTGAATTATTGTTTTAGGGCTTCAGAATCACTCTAACATAATAATCACCTTGACCAATTAGGTTATTGTCCTATTTCAGCCAATTGTTTTATCACTTCTCTGCTTGAAAATACAACCCTTTGCTGTACAGGTACAAATCCAATATTTTTTTCTCTCAGATGGTCTAATTATTTAAAGGAATTATATTAAATTAATACAATTATTCTCCAACTATATTTATCTTGAGCAGTTTTGCTTCAAATTCAGACTTGGAAGAATGATTTACATGACTAATAAAGTCTCTTACAGCTGTATCGATTGGGCCTAATAAAGACATATCATTGTTTTACAAAATTAATGTCTTTTTTCTATTCTCACAAGTATAAAAAATATTATTGATATATAAATACAAAGAAGCTCTAATTCACAGTTTGAAGCTAAGAGAATTAATTTGCAGACTGTTAACAAGTTTTAGGTTATTAGTTATAAATAAGCAAACTCTGTCCTCATTATAATTACTACATCAATAATATTTCATTTATTTGTAAGAAAACAGCATTTGGAGTTCCAAGCATTACAATCTTCTTTTATACTCATAACTGAAAGCTCTTAGAGAAACTACCTGTTTATTTCCATTCAAAGCTCATTGTTCTCTGAGGCTATGGTGCAAGTCAGAATGACCACCTTCAAAGTTCCCAGGTTTGCTTAAACTGCTCTGTACCCCTGGCCCCATCTTGTCTCCCTGCCTGGGTGCACGGCTTGTCCTATGATGGTTCTGGCATTAACCAGTTCAGCTGATTTGCCCAAAGGAAAATATTATGCTGTTAAGATCAGCTTCCAGTCAGATCAAAAAACAAAAACAAAACTGAAGGCAATGCCAAGGAAAAAGTAGGCAAGTGTGTCCACATTTATCTTAGGAGTAATGCAGGCTTAGAAGTCATCTCTAACACTTGTGTAATATTTGTGAAAATATTCTATTAACAATAAGCTTGAAACTGACCTCTCAGATAACTCTGTTTATGCTAATGAATATCTGCACAGCTGAATACATCTTTCCCTTCGGGAAAGCAATAAGCAGTGTCAATAGCCTTCGTTTTTACTTTACTTTTTCTTCATTTTGATTAATTCAGAGTGCCTGACTTGTTTCTCACTTTCATTTACCCATTCTGATAAGTATTACCCAAACCGCACACAAAACGCAAAATTGTAGACAGAGGAAATCAGAAGCTCAGAAAACAAGGATTTCAAGATAAAATATGTGGCACACATATGCAACCTGGAACTATAGATTAGCTGAAGGGCACTGCCTTGTTCTTAAAACAGATAATCCATTTCTTTTATGATTGGCAATAATGCTGATTATGATTTGATTAATTACCAATTTCATGATGAGAACATTATTCAAATTTATAGTCATTTGTTAGTAATGTGGGCTATCAGAAAGCTTTGCTCTTAATTATGCTGCTGCTTTAATTGTATAGTACCACAGTGCTGATTGGAATTGTCAGTTTGTGAATGTGATTATTGCACATTAGCACTAAGTATATAGTAATGTTCTTCTAGTAGATTATGAACGAGTTGTGTTCTCCCTCTTGATTCTACCGTATTTAATTATTGTTAGTATATTCTTTATTAGAAGCAGATGGGCTGTTCAATAGAAGCATCTTTGTACTGTGTCCCTGCACAGTCTGCACTTTGTCACTGCTATCCAGACTATGACAATCAGTTAGGATTGCATTGTTGAGGCTCTGCACGTAGTTACTGATTTAAATCCAATGTAATGTAGTTGGCTGCACTGGGGGAATTCTGGATTTGCAAGAATGTTCCAAGAACTAAAGAGCAAACAAGAAATTACTTTATTGATGCAGTTACTGGTATATATTCAGCAGACTAAAAGTTAAACAGTAACTACAGCATTCTGCTCCTATCTAACACTATAGTATCCATGTTTTTCCTGGAGCCAATTTCATCTGACCTTACTTTCAAAACATGTATTTAACCTGTGCACTTAAGTTCATTGTCTCCTTATCTATACTGCGCCAAAATGAAAGACTGTTCAGATAGCTCCTGTGACTGCCAAGTGCCAGTGCTCATACTTGCTTGCTAGCACTATCCATTGCCAGTGCTACAGTGCAGGTCCCATTTTACTTTAAAAACAATTTTGGTATATAAGGAACC